>NW_024412423.1:20493070-20681194 GCF_014898765.1 Herpailurus yagouaroundi | reverse complement strand
CTTCCCCTCCCCCATGGTCTTCTGTTAAGTTTCTCAGGATCCACGTAAGAGTGAAAACATATGGTATCTGTCTTTCTCTGTATGGCTTATTTCACTTAGCATAATACTCTCCAGTTCCATCCACGTTGCTACAAAGGGCCAGATTTCATTCTTTCTCATTGCCACGTAGTATTCCATTGTGTATATAAACCACAATTTCTTTATCCATTTGTCAGCTGATGGATATTTAGGCTCTTTCCATAATTTGGCTATTGTTGAAAGAGCTGCTACCAACATTGGGGTACAAGTGCCCCTATGCATCAGCACTCCTGTATCCCTTTCCAACCCAATTTCTATCCTCTCGGCTCTCCTTCCTTGCTCATTAAGAAGTGGGCTGATCCACGTACTTGAGGGGTGAAGAGCAGGTGGCATGGAAGAAAAGCCAGGGCAGCTGGGAGTGCAGAGCTTAAGACTACAGTAGGGAGTGGCACCTGGGACGGCTGGAGGTGAGAGGGAAGGGAGGTGGGAGCAAAAACGGATGTGAGCAAATGTTACCATAAGTTGCAAATTTGTGTCTCCGTAACTGTTTTAGAAAAAAGTCAGTAAAGCAGTTGTGTTATTTGTTAAAATTATTTTTGACCTTGGGGCCGTTTTTCTTCAACCACATTATTCTTCCAAAGCTGGACCTTATGCGTTTGAGTTAAATAGCTACACAAGAATAGTAGTTAGCAGTACACAGAGGGTGAGAGTTCTCCAGAACTTTGTCACTAGGAATAAGAGCAATATGCCAAGGAGAAGAAATTGATCAGCATATGAGGAACTTGTTACTGTAGTTAAGTGTGTTACACAAGATCAACAATAAATTTTCCTTGCAATTTATCCTGGGGCTTGGTCCTTCCCGCTGCCTGGACCTGTTTCAGTTAGGACTAAATTGCAGACAGTAGAGCAGGACTTGGCTGAAGGAAATGGCAAAGGGCTTACCAACTGACCTTTTGTAAAACTCAGGTGATATAAAAATAATTTGCATCCGGGAGTTTAGGATGATTTCTTTAATGCATAGACTCCTATTTTATAGGAGGTTTTCGTTTTTAATTTTTTTTGTTCTGTTTTTCACAAACAGTTCATCTTTCAAGGTGGTTTGTTCTGGCCTGTGGTCTCATTAAAGAAGTGTGGGTGAGGCGACGCAGCTCTGTTACCACAGGCTGCTCTGTCTGCAGCAGGAGGAGAGGACTGGTGGGGCTGGGGGGCAGCCAGTAGACAGAGAAGCCAGGGAGCAGGAAAGAGGGGTGATGCAGACATGGGCTGAATCTGCCACCCCCTCTTCCTAACCGAGCATCTCAGTCCGTCTCCTCTGGGGTGGATGCTCTGGGAGACGCGTCTCTGGTGTGACGTGAAGGTGAGGGTGTAGGTCAGTGGCTCCTCAGGGGGCTTTGCTGCATGTCTGTCCTGCCCACAGGAGGCTGGAGGAAATTGTGTGTGTGTGTTCGTTTCCTATTGCTGCTGTAACAAATTGCCATCAACTGGGTGGCTTAGAATAACATACATTTATTGTTAAAGTTCTGGAAATTAGAAGTCTAAAATCAGTTTCGTGGAGTAACATGAAAGTGTCAAGCCTCATTGTGACCACTTTAATTCCATGATGAGGCTTTCTAGCCTCCCTTGTTTCCTGCATTAACGCCTTGGTCCACAGGTGCCTGCTGAGCAAGAAGTTCCCGGAACCACCTCCTGCAAGTTTCACAACAGAGATGGGTCTGCAGGCTTTGTCCCCAGTAGGGGTGGGGGCCGACCGTGCTGGGTACGTTTCAGCCTCGAATGGCCTGTTTGCTCCAGGAACTCCAGGGCCTCTGACCAAAAGACACAGTCAAGTTTGGTGCTCTAGGAGGCTGGCTGACCAGCCTCTCTGGAGCCAGCGTGTCTGCGGATCATATTGACACTTTCAGCGTTGTTAATGAAAGCTCTGACCTTGGTCATCAGAGCAAGACCAGCTGTGTTTGCCATGCAATGTGTATTTTTGCCCTCTTGTGTTGAGAGAATCAGAAGTCCCTAGGAGACAGATAAGGCTGAGTCTCAGAGCCCTCCCTCTGAAGCCTGGAGTTCTGTTTATGAGTGGTTCATGCAGTGGTGATAGGGGTCCCAGTTCTTTCTAGTAAGGTCTTCCTTGGGAGCTCTTTATTGAGCAGAACATTGGGTTAACTAGAACACCCACCTCCCTGGCCACGTTATAGTGGATGCTTTGCCACATGACTCCATGTTGCTGCTCAAGATCAGGCCTGGAGATTATATTGCATAGGATTCTCTATGCTATGAATTCCTAAAACACGAAGCATGGAGGTGGTACTGTGTGGAGCAGGTTTGTAGTGACTGCAGATTCCTGGAAGTTAAAGTGGTTGGTCTGTGTAGCCTCAGACAAGAGCAAGACAGGGATTCCTTCTGGAAGCTCTAGGGGAGAATATGTTTCCTTGCATTTGCTAGTTTTTGAGGCTACTTGCTTTCTTGGCTTGTGGCCCTACATCACTCTGACCTCTGTTTCCCTTGTAATATCTCCTGACTCTGACCCTCCTGCCTCCTCCTTATGAGGACCATGGTGATGACATTGGCCCCACCTGGGTAATTGTTCCCAAGCCCCTTAACTTAATCACATCTGCAAAGTCCCCTTTGCCACCTAAGGGAATGTGTACACAGGTCCTGGGAATTAGGTGTGGACATCTTTGAGGGCAGTTGTCTGTCTGCCACAGAGCCGGATCGTGGGCCACTTTCCATTCAAAGTGTATTCTGTACCCTGGTGTATTCTTGGTTTTTCTTGCCATGATAAAAAGATACAGATTATTGAAGTGTTACGTATTGTAGTGATGGCTGCCAACAATGAGCTCACTAGAATGGTTTTTAATATCATTTGTTTGGGAATATGACTGTGAGCAAGGAGCCTCCTGATTGCCATTCCTATCACTAACCTGTGATTTTATAAACTAAATCTTGACTGGCAAGTTGAAAAGGATCACCTTTCTATTTTGTTATTTCACACAGATTTATTTCAGGTCATAGTTCAGAATCTTAGCAAATACAATAGTCTCTCCCCCTCATCTGTGGGGGATGTGTTCCAAGACACCCAGTGGATGCCTGGAACCACAGACAGTACCGAACCCCTATGTATACTATGTGTAACCTGTACATACATACCTGTGATAAAGTTTAATGTATAGATTAGTCACAGTAAGAGATTAACATAGTAACTAAGTAAAACAGAATAGTTGTAACAATATACAGTCGTCAGTAATGTGAATATAGTTTCTCTCTCCCAGAATACCTTATTGTGCTGCACTCGCCCTTCTTGTGATCATGTGAGGGCTTAAAATGCCTCCCGTGATGAGATGGAGTGGGGTGAATGATGCCAGTGTGTGATGTGGCCTCAACCCGCTGTTGCCTTCTGATCATAAGTCATAAGGAAGATTGTGTGCTTCCAGACACAGTTGACTGCGGGAGACTGAAATCAGGGAAAGTGAGACCGCGGATAATGGGGGACTGCTGTAAAATCATTTGATGCTCATTCCATCAGCACACATTCCCCAGATTTGAGAGACCTGCTTGGAACCACATCCCTTTAGGTAACTAGTTCAGCCTGGAGGGGCTGGGTTTCTGTACAGGGAGGTCCACACCACACCTGCTAAGCCCAGGTTCTTCCCAGCCGATCTTCAGCAGCACAAGCAGGAAGCTCAAAGCCTCTTGAGTGAGTGACTGGCAGCAATAAATCTCAGGCTTGCGACAGGGCTCCCTCTCCTGCCGTGTAATCACCGAGGTCCACGCCCCAGCCAACCCAGCCACCCCACCCACCCCACCCACCTCTCCTTTCATGCTTCTCTTGTGGTACTGGGGGGCAGGGGACTGCACTTTCTCCAAAAGTGGTACCATGTAACACCTAGTGTATGGAAATGTGTCAGTCAGAAGGTTGTTAAGATTTTGATGGATAGATGTTGAAAGCAGCAATGTGAAGACAGAGTCACATCAGTGGTCCCCAGAAAGACCCTAGGAGGGGGGTCAGTTGGGATGGAGGCGGCCCATCCTTTTTTGGGATTAGCACTCTGGTGAAGAAGCTGTCAGCACCCCTCAGGGTGCAGTGCTGTCTCTAGGTTTGTGTCCCAGGTCTGGATGCTGCCTGCTGCAGCCTGGCGACACTGGGGACTGGGGCAAGCCCTGCTTTTGTGTCCTTGCTGTTTGCAGCCCGAGTAAGTGTGGCAAGATTCTGGACCAGAGTTTGTGGGTGTTTGTGTCTGCAACTCCCAGACCCCACTTAGACCAGCTCATCTTGCCAGATCTCCATGCTAGGGTGCGGGCCTGGGTTCAGCTGTTACTTGGCCTTTCTCTGCCAAGATGTCTTGTGTATCTGGGGGCTTAAGGGTTCCCTGTGGTCGAGGTAGGGTCCCTAACTGTTGGTCCACCTAATAGCAGCCTAGACACACAGAAAGTTCTAAGAGGCGAAGACGGGATTCTATTACTATAATACACTTGGATCTTCTCTGTGACACACGAGAGCATACAATGTGTGCGTCTTATCTTCTTGCCTAGACCGCCATCTCCTTGAAGCCAGGGATGATATTTTTGCTTAACTTGTGCTTGTTTACCTACCTTTCTCTTGAAGATGCTGTTGCTAGTACAAAAATACACGTTGTGTGACTCCGGATTACAGGTGGCCCTGAGAACTGCTGTGGGAGCTGTCTTAGAAGAGCCAGCGAGGAGAAGGGAGCAGAGGAGGGAGCTGGGAGTCCTGCAAGGTGTTTTTAACCTGCTCTAACCTTGAAACCAAGTGTGAGCAGCGACAGTACCTGGGCAGCAGTGCTCTGTGGATCATGCTGCAGTTTTGGGGCTATGCTAAATTTGGGGATACGCTAAAACTATGCTGATACGCTAGTTTTCCCTGAACCTTCTTTCTTCGTTAGATCAGTGATTCCCACCCTTGGTTTTACAGCACCCCAGGGTGCCTCCGGTTGTCTCAAAGGCTGGCACAGAATTCTCAAACCATCTGCTTCAAACGAAAAACAAAAATGCAGAACACAGCAGTTTTAGCTGAGTTTGGAGGAGGGGAGGAAGAAAGTGCCACAAAATCCAAACCAGCAAATTGGGTGTCACGCTCCGAAGGTTGGAGTTGCTGCCTTAGAAAAGAGAAATGGTTACAGAAAGCCCGTGTCTCCTCATCATGGGTTGGATCCATGTTTGGGGCACTGCTGCACAAAAAACCCACTTTACTGCTTTCTGTGCCTTTTCTATAGGAAATGAATGTTATTACAGATGAATAGTGTTGTACAAAAAAAGCATTCAGCAGAGATCTGAACCAGCAACTCTGAAGTGAATCTCTAGTGAAGCAACGCTTTGCCGTTTGCTGGGTTTCCAGGGGCTCGGCTGTGGGTTCAGCACTGGAGATGCTCTGATTGGGTTTCAGGGTTTCCCAATGCTAGGCTGGGCACTTAGGGAGGCAGTGGTGCCTCATTTTCTCATCTGTACAATGGAGATGATGATAATATGGATCCATTGAAGTTAAGAGAATTAAACCTTAGATGGGGCGCCTCAGATGGATGGCTCAGTCGGGTAAGCATCAAACTTCAGCTCAGATCATGATCTAGCAGTTCATAAGTTCGAGCCCCGTGTCGGTCTCTGTGTGGATGGCTCAGAGCCTGGAACCTGCTTTGGAGTCTCTCTCTCTCTCTCTCTCTCTCTCTCTCTCTCTCTCTGCTCCTCCCCCACTAGTGCTCTGTCTCTGAAAAATAAAAAATAAATATAAACCTTTGATGTGACCCTGGCACATAGTAAGCATTATAGAAGTGTGTGATAAATAAAATATTGACAGCCTACTGTGTACCAGGTTTGACGCTAGGCAGGTTCCTGGTAGCCAATGTCTAGTGGAAAAGGCAAAAAGACCACTGAGTGAAATACCCTGGGATGAATGCTAGTTCAGCACAGTCTTGTGTGAAGATTCGTAATTAAAACATAGATTCTGGTTCTGGCTTTGTTAATATTTTGGACAAGTTGTTTATCTTTTCCAAGCCTCAGCGTATTTATTAGGGTATGCTGGGTTATAGTGACAAATGGGCTCCAACATTTCAGTGCCTCAACATCATAGAAATTTACTTCTTGCTCCATGAACAGTTCTGGGCAAGTGTTCAGATTGTCAAAGCAGCTGTCCTCCATGTGGTCATTCAGGGGCCCGGGCTGACAGCCGCTTCCAAGATAGCCTTGGGTGTCAGCGGCCCAGCCAGCCCCAGCAGCAACAATGGAGGCATGGCTCTGGGGGGTTCTCGCCAGCCAGACCTGGGGGTAGCACGCTCACTGCTGTGCACATTCTGACTGAGAGGACTTACCACATCTAATGGCAAGGATGGGTGGGATAGGTCATCCTGCTCTATGTTCAAAGGAAGAGAACAGGTGTTCTCTAGACATAGCCATTTGCTGATTTTTAAGGTGGAAGGTGATGTTCCCCGCTGGGCTGACTTGCCCGGTTGTTGGGTGTCACATCACCTGAGTTGAAACGAGCCAAGTGGTCAAAAGGAGCTGTTGCCTGGGACGTGGTGGCCTTGGCTTGCCAGAGAGCAAGGTGGGAGTAGTTTAGCCTGCATCTCAGCACCACCCCTGCGTCGTCCCCTGATGAGATCACACCAACAAATGTTGACAGAAAAATGTGCACCAGGCCCGGGCCTGGGTGCTGGGAACAGAGTGGCCATATGACAAAGAGCGTATATGATACAGAATCTCAGTACAGGGTGACACACACCGTAAGAATACACATGGGGCATCCTGTTCAGACAAGACAGTCAAGACACCTTTTCCAAGGATGGGACGTCTACTGGAGGACAACAGAAGGGGTTGAGCTGGCAGGGTCAGGGAAGGCAGGGCCGGGTGGGGGAAGGGTGTCTGGAGCAGAGAGAATCCCAGGAGCAAAGCCCCGAGAGAATAAGAGTGCAGCTCAAGTGAGGAACTGAGACTCAGTGTGGCCAGATCTCAGGTCGGGAAGGAGAAGCCAAGAGACCAGACCAGGTCGTGGGCAGTGCAAAGTTTTGCAGGCCACGGTAAAGCCTCACAGGCAGCTCATCTTCCTAAGAGAAGTTCCCCTTTGTTCACTGTGGCTTATTTCTTGGAGCCACCATGGTATGTCCTAAGAATCATTGCTGAAACTGCATGTAAGCAATGGTGTTTCACTTGCAGCCATTATTCTAGAATCACTTTCTGCCTGTCCAAGGTGGACACGGTTAACCACCTCCCTGAGGTGAATTGGCAAACATTTATCAAGGTTGTGTTGTGGTGCTTGGATGGAACCTGATGACCAGGGGTCACCCTCACTCTCAGCATAGACTAACTTAATGAGATCTGTGTTTTCACAGACTTGCAGGTAGGTGCCCAGTGCTCCTGGGTGTTGGGAGCTGAGTCCGAGCAAGGCTGAGGGTAAATTACCGTGTGGCTGCACCCTGGCCATCAGGCATCACCAGGACCCCCTTGCCTGGGCCCAGAGCTGCACCTGCCTCTCAGGGTGACGAGCCCTGCTGGTCCTCACTCCACCGTCCACTCACTCTGTTCGTGCTTCTGTTTATATTGCACCTGAAAGTTTCCAAACAAGGAGAAAAAAGAAGGAGGAAATCAAAATGTGAATGACTCTTGCTACTCCCAGGTCCCTCAGCTATTCAGTTTACAGCTCTTACAGGATCAGTTCTGGCCTGCATTTCCAGAAATGATTCCTGGTTGTTTAACTGCACTGTGTGTCTGGAATGCTTATAACGTTGGTCAGTATTGCAGTGAACACTCACACGCACACACACAAACACACACGTGGTGAGGGAGGTGGGGATTACAACTGAGGGGGGGAGGGGAGAATGGGCACTGGTTGGCCCACCTGGGTTTGGGGTGAACCCTGGTTTTCAAGAGGAATGAAACAGTTTGGACGAGAGTGATGTGTCTCGATGAGGCATCAAGCTGCATCAGTCTTCCTGGAACCTTGACTAATTTTTGATTCTCTGGTTCTGTTAGCCAAGCATGAGATGGAGTACAAAAATACACCCTTCAATTTACAGAGAAGTGGAAGGTATTCAAACACAGAAACAAAATAAAGGATAATTTTTCATCTTCCACCGAAACCTCTCATTTTCCAGCAGTGGAGAAACAAAACAAGAGCCAGTGGGAGCATGCAGTGACTGAGAAGCAGCATGTTAGCAGTCTTTTGGAGAGGGCTGCATGGGCTTGGTGAGGTGCTCTGGACAGAGCTCGGGATTCCTCTCGGTCCACATGGGTTGTGGCTTCACAGACTTAGACCGGCTTGCTGCCCCCCCCCCACCCCGTCCTTCTTTTGGGTGGAAGGCAAGGGACTGGGAAACACCTCCTCAGAGACCTTGGAAGATGAGGGGAGTCCACTGGCAACAGCATCCCCCTGAGCTCAAAACCCCAGCATGCCCACAAGCTCCCCCTTGGCCCTGCATCTCCTATCTCCAGGTTGGCCGCCATGTTTTGCTCTTTCTACTCCTCTTTGGATCCGTCCCTCCTCTGCTTGCTGTCATCCCTGGTTCCCTGCAACAGCTCCCCTGCCCCCAGACTGCCACCTGGCACCACTCCACTACTTATCCACATTGTGTTTGCACACTTGACCAGCCTGGTGTAAGGTCAGAGCCTGTGGGATTAGCCAATTCACGTGGAGACCTAGGTGGCTGTCGCATGGAGCTTGCGGGGAATCCTGCCTGCTCTTCTGCCCACATTTGGAGGCCATCCTTGGTGTGTCTTCATCTGCCTCTCCATTGACAAGCCCCACCCTGCTCTAGCATAGTTCCTTTGTTCTGGCTCTGCGTTCTGGCTTCCTCTCTTGGTGGAAAATTTCTGTTTCCTCCCAAGATCAGTCTAGAGTCTCCTCTCAGCTGCTCTCTGTTCATTTCTGTTCATCTCTCTTTTCCTCTCCACCTCACACCCACCCCTCATTGGTCAGTGCTTGGTGATGAGACTCACCCCTTGGTTTCATGACGTGCCTCATCTCCCCAGCTATTTAGTGAGAATAAAAATAGTTAGGGTGTGTTGATTGCTTACTATGGGCCAAAGATTGGGTCCAGTCTTCCTCAAATAAATACACTCAGTAACTGTGTGGTGAATATCAGTGTCTCATTTCAGTTAGTAAAATCGTACTGCCAGGAATCAAAGCTGTTTACCTGTGCTTTTAACCTGTGCCCTCACTGTGTATGCTACCTAATAGGTGCTCAATGGATAGTTATTGAAAGAAGGAACAAGCCAGTATGTCTTCCCCAGGACCCTAGTGCCTGGCGTGGTACAGAGCACATAATACATGCTCAACTAATAAATCTTTGACAATTTCTTTAAGTTTTTATTATAATTCCATTTAGGTAACCTACAATGTTTTATTTGCTTCAGGTATACAACATAGTGATTTATCACTTCCATACATCACCTAGCTTTCATCACTCAACATATCTGAAGAGATTATGTGAGAATATCAACAACTCTCACTGGCTGGTGGAGTGACCCAGTGCTCTAGTTGTTTGGCTAGGGATCCAGATTCTAGTCCTGGCACCCTATAATTGGCTGTGGGACCCTGGGCCCTAATCATCCTCTGACAAAATTTCCTTATCTGTATGGCAAGGGGTTGTGCACAGGTCCTGTGAACTCTGAAATTCTTGATGCTCTTATTTTCATTCCCTGAAGAGGTTAATTTGGACGAGGTGCTCTTTTGCTGGCAATTACGCAGCTGAGACATCGCTTATTAGTGAGGATAGCATCATTGCCAAGGCCAGTACTGTTACTGATGACCGTTTGCCAGTCTCAGGAGATCAGAGACTGTGAGGAGCTTGCTTAAGATGAATAAAATTTCCCCCCATCCACCATCAAATGAGACAGCTATAGATGCAGAGCTGGGGACATTCCTGGGTAGGATGTTTTGAATCCACCTAATTTAGCCAGCTCTAATTCTTCCCTAAGCATCTGTGCATTCACACTGTGAAATAAAGGAGCTGCCTTCAAGTGGGGCCTCTGCATTTCCATGAAGGGGAAGCCAGGATAGGCTGACCAGATATGGACACAGACAGTGGTGGGGAGAAGGAATCCAGCTCCTGGGAGCCTAGGCCTCATCAGACATCCCACTTGGACAGCTTGGTTTAGGGTTGGGATGTGTGTGATAAGCTAATTCACATGGAGATCCAAATGGCTGCCAAGGATAATTTGCATTTTTAACCGAAGAGATACATAATTAATAGAAATCCTCTAGACATCAAGTGTAATTGGACTTATCGACCCTGGGCCTGTTTTTCCAGAAGAGCAGAAAGGCTGCAATGGCACTCTTTTGGGAAGACCCCACATAGCAGGGCTTAAAAGGTGAAGTCTCACAGGTCTGTTTGATCTGTGAGGTTATTGTGACATAGAGTGGTCAAGGATTCTTTAAAGCATTTGCAGACAAGTTAGCAACATTAGGTGGCTCTGAAGGGCTTTACTGAGTAGAGTAAGGTCAAATTCAGTTCTGAAGTCTTACGTTCAGCAGATCTGAGTGGATGGCATCCTCCATGAAGTAGGCAGCACAGGTGAGAGACCCTGGAGGGCTTATGTTGGATGTGACCTTCTCGAGTTCAACTCTGCCTTTGAATCACTGCGGTATCACATAACCCACTTGGTGAGCTTTTCTGGAGGGTCTTCTTTGTGCCAGATATTGTGGTAGTGCTGGTCCAAAGTGGTGTGGTTTGGAGAAAGCTCAAGTTCTATGGAGCTCTGTCTGCAGCAGGCTTATCTAGGCCAGTCGGCTCTCCACCTCTATTTCCTGAACTCTGGCCATCTATGACAAGACAAGGTGACAAGTGGTACGTGTTCCTCATCAACTCCTTGGGGTTGACAGTGCTCTGACCCTTCTGTCTTACACTGCCAGAGGCTGTGACTCTGGTTTTTTACCCGTCAGTCATCATAAAGTCTTTTCCCTTTGTCTTGTCAGACTTTGGAAAACCCAGAGTAATGATAATAATTTATCTCCATAAGCCTTCCAATGGCCTCCCATTATGCTGAGGATAAAATCCAATTTCTTCCCAGAGCCTGCAAGACCCTGTATGATCTCACCCTGTCTGCCTCTCCCCAGTCATCTCCTCCTGACCTCCCTCCCACTCCCTGTGCTCCAGATGCAATGACATACCTTCCTTCTGCCCCTCAAGTAGAACAAACTCGATTCCACCCTTTGCATTTGCACGTGCTACTTCCTCTGCCTAGAATGTCTCCCCTCAGGTATTTCATGGCTGCTGCCCTACCACCCTTGCGATCCCCTCAGGTGTGAACTCCCGGGAAGGGCCACCACTGACTTTCTCATCACAAGGAGGCCCCAATTGCCTTCCACCACGATTACAGTCTTTAGCTCCTTCACAGCAGCTGTTACCCAGGGTTATCTTATTTATAGCTTATGTCTGTCCAGTGAACTAGAATGTAAGCTCCAAGAGAAAAATGTCCTGTCAGAGTTGGTTACCACTATATTTCAGGTGCCTAAAATACTATCGGATGAATGGATAATTGAATGACAACAACTGCTGTTTACTGGGTAGCTATTACCTGTCAGGCTAATACATTTAATCATCATACCAATACCACGTGATGGTGCTATTACCCTCGCTTGACACATGAGAAAAACAAGATTCATGTTGGTTAAATTCACTGTCGCTTTTGTAGTAAACATAATAGCTAGGATTCAAACCCAGGTCTCTCTGGTCTGGAGACCCATGTACTATCTTTAAAGAACAAGTGGATAACTTTCTGTGTTGTCCACTTTGCAGTCGAACACTCCTGGCTCACCTGGCCTTACCTTCTTAAAGGTCCTTCCTCCAAATATAGTCACATGGAGGCTTAGGACTCAACATGTGAATTTGGGAGGGAGGGAACACAAATCAGTCCATATACCAGCATTTTCCAATTCCTTAGCTGTACCCAGCTGATTACTTCCCAGTGTCTCAGAACAAAACATTGAGATATGTGGTCCCTGCCCTCAAGGAACGTAGAGTTGCAGGTGCTCAAATAACTGAATGGTGCGTTCTGTTAATGATTATGGGCTTTAAGAATGAATTGTGGAAGCCACTGTTGAAGCCCCTGGACTGTGAGGGGCCACTAGGGCACACACATGCAGAGAATGTGTCCCTTGGGTAATCGATTAACTTAATGTTAACTGTGGCGGCCAATGAAATACTAAATGTGAAACATACTGCTGAAAATTGTTCAGGCTGCAAGTCACATCGGAGGGATGTCTGCATCGGCATTATGTCATGCTTTGGCCTCCAAAATTTAGGCAGAATGTGAAAAAGCTGGAGAGGGTCCAGAAATGCACAATAAGGGTGAATCAAGGGACAGAAAATGATGCTATGAAGGAAAGAGATAAGAGCTGTGTTTTTTATTTTTTAAATCCCAATCCCCAAGAGATTATGACAAATAGGTAATTTATTGTCTTCCAGGGTGGTTCAGGGAAGAATGCCGACCAGCTGTTTAACATTTTCTTGGAGAATTTAATAGGAGTCATGGGCTCAAGTTCAGCAGAAGAAAGGTGGAGGAGGCAGAGAAGTAATCATTTAGATTTTTAGTGTGATTAAATGCTGACTTGGATGAGCAGGAGAATTTCACTAGCTGTGGCCCTGCCCTGACAGCTATTTGTTTCGGGTGGTTACTGTGCAAGTAGACCTGGGCCTCTGTCGTTGCTCATGAATAATTTCCTCTACCAGTGTATGTCCCTGTGGGGACCTCTAGGGACCTGGACTTGTATGCCTATCTCGCTTTCTGCAGTGTCTTCTGAAATTTTCACATCTTTGTCCGAAACGGAGCTTTATTTACATCATCTAACTGGGCCTCCTGGCATCTGTCCTCACTTGCATCACTGTGCTCTTGGGACAACCCTGCAGTTTATAAATCCATCGACGTGGAGGCAAGAGATTAAACCAGATGACCTGTGAAGCCTCTTTGTTGCCAAAACAGCTAGTGATTTTCTTGCTTAAAACTTAACAGTGGGGTGCAGTGGGTGGTTGTCCACTCTGCCTCTCCATGAATGGGAATTTAATAAAAATTCTCACTAAGAATTAATGGCCATAAAGAGTTAATAGGGTCTCTCTCAGGGAGTTAATTTAGAGAGAGTTTATGGGATAATGGGCAACAAAATGGAAAAGGAAATGTTTATTGAGAATCATTTTTCTCTTAAAAAGAGCAGATTTACAAAGGAGCTACTGTTGTCTCCACTTGCATCATCCATCCAGGGATTCCACAGGCTTTTGAGAGCCAGCTAGATGCCAGGCATTCTTATGGGTGCTGAGGAGAGGGTGGCAAGTGGTACAGAGTTCCTACCTCGCGGAGCTTGCAATTCCACATCGATTAGGCTTTACAGTTGCAAGCAACAGAAATACAGGCGAAATTGTCTTATGCAAGGCGAAAGGGATGTGTAAGTGGAAAGGCCAGTGACAACTGGATACAGACGTGACTGCATTCAGAGCTTAGTGGGGAAGCAAGAGATGGCCCCTTCCCTGCTGGGAGGACCTCTCCCTGGGCCACCTTGGGTCTTGGGCCCATCCTTGAACACCTCTTATGGGAGAAAAGGAAAGATCACACCTCAGTTCAAGTGGAGACCATGTTTTCCCACTGGTGCTGAGGATGAGGTCAGCACAGCCCAAGGACTAGAGCTGGATGGTTACTCTAAAGCAGGTTCAGGATGATTGATGGGGGGAAAGGGGGGAAGAGGGCACTTAGTTCCCACTATATCGTTCTCAGAGGAAGAAACAAGCTCCACAAACCTTAAATGATCCACTTGGTCACAATAAGGAGCAGAATTCGACGTTGAACCCCTCTTGTCTTTCCCTGCCCTGTGCTCAGTGTTTACCTAGTACTCTGGCAGAACAGTCTTCTTTGGTGTCTGTCCGTTCTTCTAGATGCTACAGAAACACCTTCACCCCTTCATCCCATTGGAACTTGTCTTGCCCATGTCTCATCCTCCAGTGCCTAGCTCTTTGTTTTCCAAAATGGTGTGTAATTGTGTGTTATATATAATAAAGATATACATATATAATATACACATGTAAGACTTGACATGAGAACAACCCTGCTTTTCATTCATTGTTAAGTATAATTTGCATAGTGTTATGTTAGTTTCAGGTATACAACTATTGATTCGACAATTTTATGCATTATTCTTTGCTTACCGTGATAAGTGTAGTTGCCACCTGAAACCATACCACATTATTGTTACACCATTACTGACTACATTCCCTATGCTATACTTCTCAACACCATGACTTTTTTTATTTCATCAGTGGAAGTTTGTACCTCTTAATCTCCTTCATCTACCTCACCCCTGCTTTGACCCTTCTCCCCTCAGGCAAGCACCAGCTTATTCTCTATATTTAAGAGTCGGTTTGGGTTTTTTGTTTTGTTTTGTTTTTTTATATTCCACATATAAGTAAAATCATATGGCATTTATCTTTCTCTGTTTTCATGTAGCATAATACCCTCTATATCCATCCATGTTGTTGCACACGACAAGATCATTCTTTTTAATGGCTCAGTAATATTCTATCGTGTGTATATATATATATATATATATATATATAGTTATGTATAAATCTAAATATATACATGTATAAGTTTATAAATATACAAATATTAATATATAAATATATAGATACATATATCATCGATGGATGGATGGATGCTGGGTTGCTTCCATATCTTGGCTATTGTAAATAATGTTGCTGTAAACACAGGGGTGGGTGTATGTATCTTTCCGAATTAGCGTTTTTGTATTCTTTGGGTAAATACCCAATGTAGAATTACTGGATCATGTGATATTTCTATTTTTAATTTTGGGGGGAAACTCCATACTGTTTTCCACAGTGATTATACCAATTTACATTCCCACCAACAGTATACAAGGGCTCCATTTTCCCCACCTCCTCGTCAACACTTGTTGTTTCTTGTCTTTTTGATGCCATCCGAACTGGTATGAGATGGTATCTCTTATGGTTTTGATTTGCACTTCCCTGATGATAAGTGATGTTGAGCATCTTTTGGTGTGTATGTTGGCTATCTGGATGTCCTCTGGAAAAATGTCTATTCAAGTCCCCTCCCTGTTTTTTAATAGGATTGTTTTTAGTGTGTGTTGAGTTGTATGAGTTCTTTGTATATTTTGGATGGTGACCCCTTTTCAGATATATCATTTGCTAGTATCTTCTCCCATTCACTAGGTCGCCTTTTCATTTGTTGACGGTTTCCTTTGCTATACAGAAGCTTTTTGTTTTGGTGTAGCCCCAATGGTTTAATTTTGAAAAACAACACTGTTTATAAAACTCCC
Source organism: Herpailurus yagouaroundi (assembly GCF_014898765.1). NCBI lineage: Eukaryota > Metazoa > Chordata > Mammalia > Carnivora > Felidae > Herpailurus > Herpailurus yagouaroundi. The sequence continues at coordinate 20,665,905 of NW_024412423.1, read as the reverse complement.
TGCATTGAATACTTTCCACCCTCCACTCCTTCCTACCAGTGCCTGAGCTCAGCCCTACACTTTCTAACGGCAGGAACCAAGCAGCTTCCCAGTTTAAGCACTTGGCACCATGCGGGACACACAGTAGGTATGCAGGGCTGTTTGCTGAATATGGAATATGCCGTTTTCTCCTCTGGGAGTACTGTGTTCCTCCTGAGAGTGGCTTGTGCCCTGTGGAAGCTCTGCCTGTCACTTGGTGCCTTGGCATATGCCCATCCCCACCTCTGCCCCCAACGTGGAGCATCTCAAGGGGCAGCCCTGAGGTTGCTCTGGAGTGCTCCCCAACATCCTGCAGTGTGTAGTCCTCACTCAGTGGGTCATAGATGACTGGAATTGCTTCCCTGAGGCCACACAAAGTTGTGCAGGATTGCACGGACAGCAGGCACAGGTCCCTCACCGCTGCTCAGGAGGTTACACTCTCTGAGATATTCTCAGCCCATCTCCCTTTCTGCTCTCTTCCCCCTTCAACCCCTGGTTTGGTTTTGTTTTGTTTTGTTTTGTTTTTATGTACCTAAATAATTCAACCACGTTGTAAAAGGAAAAAAAGAAGAAGGAAGGAGAGAGGGAGGAAGAGGGAAGAGGAAAAGGAAAAGAGTAAGAGAAAGAGGAGAAGAAAGATTGAGAAAAGAAATCTGGAAACCTATTCCCTGTTGCCACTTTGGTTTATTTCCTTTCAGGTTCTTTTCATGTGCATCTGTTTTATATTGCTACTTTTTTAACACAGTGGTGCCCACAGTCTAATTTAGCTGCTTGTTTATCACAAGTAATTTCATGTAATTTTTTCCTATACAAAATTTACTCTCAATCATCTGTAGCTCTCCTTGCTGGGGCTAACACCTACATCTCCTGCTTGAGTATTGTAATTAGACCCAGAATGGATGCATGTGACTTATGGGGTCGAAGGCCTGGTGCCCTCTCCTTCTGATTAGAAGATCTTAAAGATGACTTATTTTGAATTCTTGTTCCCGACTGCGCCTGTTAGAGCAGAAATGATTCTTGCTAAACAACAAAATTCTCTATGAAAGGCAACTTGCTGCGGAAGGAGGGGTAATATCTGGTTGGAAAAGTACAGCCAGTTAATGCAGGAAAAACGCCAGAGGGGCACAGGCAACATTGTTACCGCTATTGCCCTTGTCTGAAAGGCATGCAGCCGCCTAGCCATTGCAGAATGGCCGGTGGCTGTCGGAGCTCTCCTTGGCGTTGCCATTTTGGGGAGAGCAGACTGCAAGAAACATGCCTCTTGGTGGTGGTGGCACTGCCCAGCACACACTTTTTGAGGCCAGGGAAGCACCTTGCGTGTGCCAGGTGCTGGGTGCTGGAGTAGGAGCAGACGGGGCATGGGCCTCTCACTCGGGGCTTGCACATCCGTGTGGCACCCAGTTCTGTGGGCAGCTGTCCCTGGCCCCTTAGTCATCGTGTGTGCAGGGAGCAGTGGGCATGTCCTGGCTCATAGAAGGGAAACACTTTTTAGAAAGTGCTGTAAGAACATTGACAGGACAAGCGGTAGAACACCACGAGGAGTTAGAGGTGACAGGGGCACCCCATCTTTGCTTGGAGGACGCTGGTACCCATGGGACAAGTAAGCCCTGGAACCCAGAACTTGGTTTCTCAAAAGTTTTTTCTTCTTTCTGGGTCTCAGCACTTTGATCTGTAACGTGGTGCCGACGATAGTCTTTATTCTCTGGCCGGCGTGATGAAAGCCTACGAGGACTAACCACATACAAAGATTATTGTTAATTTTGTTCCGTGCTGTAGTGGCCAGGGAGTAATAGCCTTGGTATTGAGGTTTTGAGAGAGCTTTTTCATTTGTTTTCAGTTTCCAGACTGACATATGTGTATTTTAGTCAATTTTGAAAACACAAAAAAATGCACAAAAAATATCTTTCAACTACCATGCGGGCATTAAACAGCATTACTATTTGCACATATGTCCCATCTAGGTTTTTTTCCTTACACACACGTAAAACTAACAAGCTTTTCGTACGTTTGTACTCATGGCCTCAAATACATATTCCTAATCCCTTTCTTGACATCAAGTTTGAGTAGGGAAATTGTTGGGATTTGGAGAACATATCCAGAGTTTTAGATCTTTAGAAACGTAGTGTCAAGCTGCAATTTTGAAAGGTTATTTTAATTTACATCTCTACTAGAAATTCAAGATGATGCCATTTTCTCCTCACTAGTCCTTTGCTGGATGTTAATAGTCCTTAAAATCTTTGCGAATGTTATATTCTGAAATGGTATTTCCCTGTATTAATGTGCCTTATTTTGATCATCAGTGATGATAAACATGTTTTTGTCTGTTTGTTGGGCACTCGTATTGATTTCTGCATGGCATGACTGTTCCTTTTCCTTTTTTTCTGTTGGTGTGTCTCATCTTTTTCTCACTGATGTGTAAAGTAACAATTTAGTATATTAAAGACATTCACTTTTCAGCATAGATTTTGCAGATGTTTCCCCAATTTGTCGTTTGCCTTTTAATTTTGATTGAGATAAGCTTAACATACAGAAGGTTTTTTCCATGCTTATTTAGGTAAATTCTTCCTTTTTTTTTTTTTTTTTTTTTAGTATCTTGTAGGCTTAGAAAGTTCTTTCCAAACCAAGAATGATATAAATATTTATCTATACTTTCTTCTCATACTCTTACGGTATCAGTTGTTACATTTTTTAGTTTGTTGAGAATGTAATGTGTGCTGTAAGGCAGAGATCTAATTTAATTATCTCCCATGTGGTTAACTTGTTGTCCCAACACCATAAATTGAATGACATATCCTTTCTTCTTTGCTTTGAAACAGCACCTTTATCATTTGCACGCATTTCTTCATGGCTTTCTCCTCTTGTTTTGATCTGTCTGTTCCCCCTTGCGCGCCGCACTGCCCCCCTCACTCTACCACAGATTTTCATGTAGGATAAGTCAATACCCCATACTGCCTTTCCCAAATATTTTCTGGGAAATTGTTTTTGCATGAGTTTGAATAATATTTGTTATATTCCGAAAAGAAACCCTGTTAGACATTTACTGGAATTGTGTTGTTAGAGGTTATGGAGAGAGAAAATTGACATTTTTACAATCTTGAATGTTTCCATTCAGAGACATAGGGTCCCTCCATTCAGTCAAGTATCCTATTTTTCTCAATAGACTTATAATGTTCTTCGTATGTGTTTTGTATGTTTCATAGACATGTTATATTTTGGGTTTGCTGTCGTAAACTGGATTTTTTTTTTTGCCATTTGATCTGCTCTTCTGCTACTTTATGTTTTAGTCAGTTGCCTTACTGAGTCCTTAATAAATTCTAAGAGTAATTTTGTAAGTTGTGGATTTTGTCCAGAAGAGAGGATTCTTTTTCTCTCCCTCTGATGTATTTTGACTACCATTTTGTTTTCTTGTCTAATTGCAATGACTGGACTTTACAGAAAACAAAGTCATGGTATACAGTATGCCAGCATCTTTGTCTTTTTTTTTTAAATTTTTTTTAACATTTATTTATTTTTGAGACAGAGAGAAACAGAGCATGAACGGGGGAGGGTCAGAGAGAGAGGGAGACACAGAATCTGAAGCAGGCTCCAGGCTCTGAGCTGTCAGCACAGAGCCTGATGCGGGGCTCAAACTCACGGACCGTGAGATCGTGACCTGAGCGAAGTCGGACGCTCAACCGACTGAGCCACCCAGGCGCCCCTGCGAGCATCTTTGTCTTAATGCTAAAAGTAAAAGTAGCACCCCTTACTTGGTGAGTCATGGTTAAAAATAATACTGTTTTTTATTTTGAGGTAGATAGTATTTATCACATAAAGCAAGCACCATATTCCTACTTTACACTTTAAATATGTTGATTTGATACATTTACATATTATAAAATGATTATCAGTGTAGTATTAGCAAACACCACTATCTCATTATATATAGTTGCCTTTTCTTCTGTGTGATGAGAACATTTAAGATCTGCTCTCTTAGCAACTTTCAGTTATATGATACAATATTAACTGTCATCACTGTGTTGTATATTAATGATCCCTTGAACTTGTTAATCTTCTAACTGGAAGTTTGTACCCTTTGATCATCATCTCCCTATTCCCCCCGCCCCCCACCCTCATTTCCTGTCCCTGATAACTATCACTCTACTCTCTGTTTCTCTGAGTTGGGCTCTCTAAGATCCCATATATAAGTTATATCAGACTGCATTTGCCTTTCTTTGTCTGACTTAGATCACTTAGCATAATGTCCTCAAGATTTCTCCAAGTTGTTGCAAACGGCAGAATTTCCTTTTCTCATGACTGAAAAGTATTCCATCGGGTACATATGCCACATCTTCTTTATCCCTTGATGGATACTTAGGTTATTTCCATATCTTGGCTGTTGTGAATAACACTGTGATGAACGTAATAAGTACAGATATCTCTATGAGATCCTGATTTCAATTCCTTTGGAGATATACCCAGAAATGGAATTGTGGGATCACAGGGTAGCTCTATTTTTAATTTTCTAAGGAAACTCCATACCGTTTTCCACAGTGACTATACCCATTTACGTTCCCACCAATGGTGCACAGGGGTTCCCTTTTCTCCACAACAGATAAGTTCCCTGTTGTTAAATCTCCTACAGGCAACCTTAAAATTTTTTAAGGCACTTTAAATCGATCTTCCTCTCATTCTGAAGTCCACTGAAACAATGTCTTTTGAATTTGAGTATTAATTCATTTTAATGAATTTTTAACCTCCTTTCTGTTTCTACTTTTTCTCTCCAGTCCTCTACTGCTTTTTAATCCTTACTATTATTAGGGATTTGGAGCCAAATCAGTTTTTACAAATTTTTGAGTCTTTCCTTAAAAAAAAAAGTTGACAGTTTTTCAGCCTATCAACCAACATAATAGCATTTATTTAGATTTATCTATTATTTATTTAGTGGTCTGGCTTATTGAGGATTCTTTTATAGTTTCAAGAAATCTTCTCTGGGGTTGATTGTATTAATATTACATTTTCAAACACTGCTTTTGAATGAAGGGTATGTGAGTGTCATATTGTCTGATATGTTACATATCCAAGAGTATAATCATTTTGTACATGAAACACAACTTTCCCAGCTATATTTCTTAACTTATTTTCTCTTACAACTATATAGACATTGCTGTATCCCATCTTGCAGTATTTTGTGTTCTAGAATAAAAGCCTGAAGGAGGCCTGATTTTATTTCCTTGCAGAAAGTCTGTGTTCTTCTTCTTTTGTTTTCTTGCTGCAACACTAGAACCACTTGTACTCCTGTTTGTTACTCAAATGTTTTCTTTGCGTAGGCATATATTGCTTATTTTTGTCTTCTGGAACCTGATGAACACTTCTAATCTATGCTTTGGTCTTAAGGAAAATTTTCCTCAACTGTGTTTGTTGTTTTGCCTTCTGAAATTATCTGTGTGGATGAGCTATTCCTCGCCTGCCCTCCACCTCTGTTTTCTTTCTTCTCTGTGCTTTGGGAAAGCTTCTAAAGTTTGTTTTCCGTTTCCCTGATTGAGTTCCGTACCATTTCAGTTCTGCTCTTCACTGGCTCCTATGTGGGTGTTAATTGTGCAGATTCATTCTCTGCTTCTTAAAATCTCCCCTTTTCTAAGCCACCCCACTTATGATATCCTCACATAGTCCCTTCATCCTCTTCTATTGTGTTTTTAATTTGTTCTCTTGTCTTTTTATCTATTCTTCTGCTCTGTGGATTTCTGCTTTCTTTCAGAAACCATGACTTCTTGTGTGTTATTGAGAAGCATACATTTTGTTAAATTTTCTTCTAAATCCTAAAATAGATCATTTTCAGATGTGACTCTTAAGGATGATACTCCCTTGAGGTGCTGATTACATCCCTATACCCACCTCCACTCCTGTGCCCCAGGCCTCCTGTTGGGTTTCAGTCTTTCACTCATCCCTGAAAGAGGAACAGTGCATTCTCATTCATTGTTTGCTAATAGACAGAGCACTTAGATGTCCTTATCCTTGTTGGCTGTCTAGGTGTGTGGCTGGAGACAGGTGCATTAGAACCCAATCTCACCAGCAGGTTATAGGAAGAACTCAGCACCAAGTGTATCTTCTAGCCCTGCTGGGCGCTTCTCTGCCATGTAGAGCATGGCATCCATCTGGATGGGTGGCACCCATGTGGATGGGGGAGGGACGAACTGTAGTCACAGAGGGTACTGCTGCTGGGGTCTCTGCCCCCACCCCCTGTGTCTAGGTGAATTCGTGGTGTCACTGCTTACATTCACAGTAAGCAGCGTTCTCTCTGACCAAAGGATGCAGTAACCTCTGTGCCGTAGAATAATGAATAAATGATGTTTCTTTGTGGAGAGTAACAGTTTTGCCCTGTTTAGAATATATATGATGTGAGTGTGTACATATATATGTGTGTGTGCACGCGTGCTTAAACTGTAGGATTAGGCATCATCAAAGTAAAATGCCCAGTACAAAATAGGATTAGCAGAAGGTACAGCTCTGTGAAGCGGATCTGTGAGGTTGTGGAAAATATCCAGTTTCTAGGTATCGCTTCTTCAATCCAGTCCTACCTCTCTGTTGGTAACTAAGGTTGTTGCGGCATTCTATGCAAAACACATTGGTTTTATTTATGAGTATAAAGGTACCTAAGTATATACGTATATGTAAATGTACATATTTATCTTTTTACAGCACATAATACATTATTTATGATACAGAGTAAAAAGGGATTAAAAAGCACATGCGTGTTGCCTAAAGTGTTGTTCTCGGTATGTAAAAATATAGTGGGATGATATGTACTATAAAAGTCTAATGTGTAAAACTCTTGGAAGAAGCACCCCTGTTATTTTGTGTCCGATCTCTCTGTTAAAAAAATAAATAGAAAAAAAATTCTGGATAGTCGCTCATTTCAAATTCCACATCTCCAATCTATTTGAGATCCAAATCTTCTTAGGAAGACCACAGGTCTTTCTTCATAGGTGATTGTTCACTACCAATGTCATTTGCCAATCTGCAGTGTTTAGGGGATGCCTGGGATGGAGACCTATGAGCTGGGGGAAGTCTGTGTGGTCAGAGGTGAGTGTTGGCTATGTGTTGACTGTGTATGGCAGAGACAGAGCCGAGGGGGACACACAGGTAAGAAGCCTGTGGCATCCAGACAAGGGTGAGCCCTTGATGGGGCAAAGCAAGCATCATGGGCTTGGGACTTCAGAGGAGCTATTAGCACCCCTGCCAGGTGTAGGACTTCATAGCTGGTCTTGTGGGCATCCTGGCTCTAAGATCAGGGTCTTTCTTAGTTAAGCTTGAAGAATGATATTGCTGTGAGGTTATATGAGGGGAGAAGGAGGCAAGGATCTTGCAGAATGCTAAAAACTCCGAGCTTAGTGGAGACCCAGAAACTGGAGCTGCACCAGGAATGCTTGGCTCCTGGGACCTGTGCAGCAGGACTCCACCTCCACTTCTCCTGCTGTATCCTCCTGCTATGTATGTCCCCTACTGCCCTGTATCTTTTCTGTGTCTCACGGCTCCTATGTCCTCACAACTGAGGTCTACTCTAGCCCTTCTGGTTCCTCAGGCTCCCTCAAGACCTGTCCTGATGCTTCCTTTAAGTCTCAGATCTGGGTCAAACTGCATCATGCACTTGGTATTTTTCTCAGTTATGCATTCCTGAAATAGAAAATCCAATTGATCCCGCTCACTGAAGAGTCTTTGGATTTGCTGCCTTTGGGTCATATGTGCTCCTGGATCCAATTAGCTGTGGTCAAGGGAAGTCATGGCATACAAAGCATGGGTGCCTAGAGGTACCCTTTTAGATGGGTCTTTGGTTGAGACAGTTTTCCTTAGAAGAGGCTGTGAGTGTACTGAGAATAGTGAGTGACAGGATTGGTGTAATTGAGGCAGCCTCTAGGAGGGCGGGGGCTGTGGCATAGTATGCAATCATCTGCATTCTTGTTCTTAAGGATTTGGTTGGAAAGAAAAAAATCACATGTGGCTTCATCAGTGACTGATGCTGGATATCTCAGGCTTCTGATCATGTCCTCTGTCAGGCTTGCAGGCCCATTGTAGACCACCTGTGCTGCCGAGGGATGCCACCCTAGGTCGTCGGCTGTCCAGAGGCCCTCAGTGGGCTTGGCTGTGGTTGTGATGTCCTTGACATCACTCTCTCTGACCTTGATGGAACTCAGGGATTACATCCCAGGCCTACTTAACTGAGTTTACAAAACCTCCTAGAGATGAACCTGAGGGTTTACCAAGCAATAGAAGTACCAGTTGCTACAGAGGCATTGTAAGAATGACTCCTACAAAGGGCACCACCCAAGAGCTATATAGAAACCTTCTTGCACGGATAGCTGGCGTTCCTGTTCCCATTTCACAGATGGATCCCAAGGCCAGAAGAGATGTGTGTCAGAAGCCTGATATAATGGGATGCAGGTTTGGTTTACTGCTCTTCGATCAGTTCTGTGAGTCACCAGCAGAAACAGGAAGACAGAGCACAGAGTTTCCCACCTTCCAGAAAGGTTTCCCTAGGACTGAACAAAAACAGCACCCTCAGTAACACACACACTAAATTCTGTTCCTGTTTGCCTTTAAAATGTTTTGTTTTGCTTTCCCCTACTTCTCTCAGAACAAAAGATAAAATCTGGGTAGGGAGCTGAGTCTGTGGTTTTTCCTTCTGCTGGGAAAATTGATCTTGCTGAAAGCCTGTATAGCCTGTTCTAGGGAATGGCTGGGGACATTTGCTGGGTGGATACAATAATAAACCCTGGAATCATAAATTAATCATGGGCAGCTGGCAGGAGGCTACCACCTGGGCAACCAGAGCTTGTAACCCAACCTAGGAATATTATGCACAATCGTTGGGGCTTGAATGTTAATTTTTTATACACAGGTGGGCATAATCTCATTTGACTTACCACCTGATCTTTTGGGGTCAGTGGCTTTTGTCAATATATGATGCCTACAGGTTGTTTTGTAGAGAACCATTGTATATGGGATGTTGTTATAGGCTCTAGCTTATTGGTTAGGAGCCTAGTACTGGGTGTCAGACAAACTAGGCTCCATAGCCTGGCCAGGCCACTTAATACCTCTGTGACCTTAGACACTGAACCTCAATTCCTCCAGCTGTGAAATGGGGCTAGTATTGGTGCCTGCCTCATAGGGTTATTGTCAAAACTAAAGGACATAAGATATATAAATATTTTGGTGCAGGGCCTGGCATTCAGTGGGCATTCAGATATTAGCTACCATTATTAAATATGGGTGAGTGGACCAGATGTTTTGCCTGCCTTCCATGTATGAATCGTGACATCCGGGACTTGTACCAGACATCTGTCCCCAGAGCCATGTAGGCTTTCAACATGTGCATAGTCTCTGAGGTCCACGCCAGGGGTCAGAGCACGCCCGGGGTGCTGCAAGGTCAAGGAGCTCAGCCAGTGGGCACTGCCCAGGGCAGCAGGAGAAGAAGGGCTGGCACATGGTGCTGTTTCACAGCTGTCTTTGTGTCTTTTCTTTTTTCTGGTTGCTTACATATGTTATTGTATTAGGCCCATTATCCGTAATGAAACACTCAGTGTGTTTAGCAACCCAGATGCTATTGCAGTCCTTCGCTGAAGGACTCTGTTGTTATAAAATGAATCATTTCCAGAAGAACACAAGTGAAAGCTCCAATAGCCATGTTCCTAGGCTGAGAGCAATAACCATTTGAATAGCAAGAGGGAGCCCTTGGTGGTCCCAGCCCCTTAAAAGGTTTTCTTGGGATAAATTGGTACCTGCTGAGTGATTCACTTCTCTGTACAGGTATTTAGGGTGCTGGCTCTAATGAGTGAAGAGGAGGCAGGCACTGGGATGGCAAAGCCTCCTCTCTGATAAATAAATTAGGAAAAGTAAAAATCTGAACAGAACATGGAAATGAGGCAATGAGAAGGTTGGCCAAGTCTTTGCTGTGTGTGGTAAGGAGGAGAGGGCTTTGTCCCAGAAGAGTCCAGAAGCTCAGGGGAGATGATGTTTGCGGGGTGGGCAGCCCTGTGGCCATGGGCATAACTGCAGGAGGAGGGCTCCCCCACCACTGCAGGGAGCAGCTTGGCCATGGTTTGAAGGAGGCTCATGCACGCATTTTGGAAATCATTGCCAGATCTTTTGTTCTCATGTGTTGTAGTTACTTACTTACTTTTTTTTTTAATGTTTATTTATTTTTGAGAGAGAGAGAACGCAAGCAGAGGAGATGAAGAGAGAGAGGGTGACAGGGGATCTGAAGTGGTGTCTGTGTGGGCAGCAGGGAGCTTGATGTGGGGCTCAGTCTCATGAACCACAAGACCATGATCTGGGCTGAAGTCAGACACTTAACCGACTGAGCCACCTAGATGCCCCACATGTGTTGTAGTTACTTTCAAAAGAGGGCCTTGGATCATTGAATTGGTGAAGGCAGCTTCTGAGCTAATTCCAAAGCAGCCTTCTGGTTGACTGCAGGGATGACCTCATAGGCCCCAGCTCTTTGCAGCCTGGTTGGGAAAACTGTAAAGAGCTGGTGCCACATGCTCCCTCACTGATTCTTATCCAAACAAAACAAAACGAATTTTCATATCACCCACTTTTTGAAGGCCCAGCCTAATTTATATCAGATGAGCCTTGCAGAAATGCTTGCTGTTTATTTATCCAGACTGCTATTCCTCCAACAAACATGTATCTAACAAATGTTTATTGAATGACCACTTGTGTGCCAGGTACTGTTTTGAGTCCCGGGAACAGAGGTGATTTCAGTTTTCACCTCTGTGCCCATCCCCACTCTCAAGTCCATGGATATTTCTGTCATGTCTACTCTCACAGCAAGGTGGGGCAAGTGAGGAAGCAGCCTGAGTGAGGAGTAGTTACATAACTATCACAGTAAGTGGTAAATCAGAAACTAGAATTTTCATTCTTGTCCTCTGTCCCTCCTGCCCACCCAGTTGAGCTTTCAGCCTTACTTCTTTCCCTCCTCTGCTCATCACCTCTTATCTGTCCCTTCTTTTGTTCCTCCAGAGCTGAGCCATCGACTTCTCAGGGTGACACGTTGATAGGATCACCTCCTCTGCGCCTCTGCGTAGGCAGCTAATACTGGTTCTCTGTTACCCTTCTGTGTCTTTGCTTTTACCCTGGCTCAGGGTCAGCAGCTTGTCAAGTACATCTCTCATCTTTGGCCTCAAAAGATTCTTATGTTAGCTAGAGTCTTAGTTACATCTGGGACAAACTTTGTGACTAGGTATAAGCCTATTTCTGCCATGTCACAAATCCCCAGGAAGTCAAATGCATTGACACAGCTTTTATTTTTGGTAAAATAATCGTCAGTATTTTCTCTAAGAGGTGGGCTTGGGTGACAGCTTTGATGACCTTTCATTCCATGGGGACTTCCTGAAGTGAAAGACCCTCCCTCAGCTCCAGGGAGACCCCCATCTTGTTGGAATTGGCAGGCAGCCCTTTGCTCACCATTTGGGATCCTGCAGTTGTCTTGTCTTAAATGAACCTACTTGAAGAATGTATTTCCAAGCAAGTGGGATGGGTATTTTTGATGGGGATCGAGGAGAGATGTAGTTTATTGGATTTTATCTTGCACCTGATTTGTTTCTGCCAGACGTTGATATGCAGCCCTGATGCTGTGACTTCAGGCCTCGGGAGTATTAACGTTATAAACAACCCTCCATTGCTTCATCTGCTGGTGGGAACCTTAATTTATCACATAGATGTTAGAGTTGCAGTTTTTCGTTCACTCGTAAAAAAAAATCGGCAGCTATAGGGAGTGCATCCCCTCTTTTCAAAATTCACTTTAAAATATCTTCATCCCAATAGAAATAAAAATCCTGCTTAATGGCCAGGAATCTCCCCCTGGGCTTTGATTAAAAAGGAACTGCAGAGATGGGCATGTCTTCTCTTACCGTTAGTCCTTTGTGCTCATTTGACCTCAGGAAGGATATCTTGTCTTCGATCCTTACTGGGGCAGGTGCCTTCTGGGACACAGAGATTGGCCTTTGAGAACCTGCTTGCCAAAGGTGGGCTCTGAGGGCATTCACTGATTCGCCGACCTGCTGACCCCCGGCCAGGAGGAAAAAGGCAGGACCCTCCTCTGTTCTTTGACTTCAGATAAGATGCCCCTTCTGCTGTGTCATTATATTTAAAAACAGTAACGTTCATGGGGTTTTTTTCTGATTATAAAAACAAAACGTGTCCTTTGTTTTAAAAAATGGAAAAAATATATGTAGAGAGGAAGGCAAAAATTACTTGTAATCCCACCACCCAGAGACAGCCTTTGTTATCATTCTGATTTATACCTAGTCTTTTCTCTCTTAAAACATTTATGTTGTTTCCACAAAACCAGGATTTTCCTGTACATTCTATTCCATAGGCTGATTTCTTAAATTCGACACTGCATTTTTCATTTATTCTTATTTTAAAAAACATATTCTAGGGGCCCCTGGGTGCCTCATTCGGTTAAACATTTAGCCCTTAGTTTTGGCTCAGGTCATGAGCATGTGGTTCATCAGTTGGAGCTATGCGTTGGGCTCTTTGCTGACAGTGTGGAGCTTGCTTGGGATTCTCTCTCTCTCTCTGCCCATCCCTCAAAATAAATCATACACACACACACATCATATATGTATATACTGTATCTCTGCATGTAGAGACCAATGTGGTATCATGAGGATAAAGCCATGACTACATCCATAAGGACCTTGTCCTCATTGAATGCTCATTCAAGGGCAAAGAGTCAGCGTTAAACAAATAATTACACCAATAATCATTTGATTACAACTATAATAAGAGCTATGATGGAGCAGAACACTAGCCTGTGGGCACCTGACCTAGTCTAGATATCAGGAAGGCTTCCCTGAGGAAGCAACATGATGGCTAATTGCTGATAGTGGAATAAGGGTTGTTGTCTAAGTGAAGGCCTAGGGAAGAGAAGAAGGATGAGGACAGGAGCTCTCGGGGGAGCTGAGAGCAGCCAGTGTGGCTTAGACAGTGCTGAGTGGGTGGCACAGGATGACACAGGATATGTAGGCAGGGACACTACCACTCAGAGCCTCTATTAAGTGTGCTAGGTTTATCCCAAGGGTGGTGGTAACCCATCAGTGGTTTCACTCAGGGATGTGACTTGTTAGGAAGGATTGTCGTGCTATAAAGAATGGAGCTGTGGGAAGTGGAGTTACTACAATAACCTAGAAGGGCCAGCCAGTGATCTGGAATGGCATGATGGTAGGAATAGGTTAAATGGGTGGCCCCTACTATTTCTTTACTGTGTCTAAGGAGCACTTTGATCACCAACGATAACTTGTGGTATATGGCAAGTGAGAAAGAAAGAGGCATCGAGGATGCTTCCTGGATCACTGCCTTTTGTGGCTGGGTAGAGGCCCTGGACGCTGAGGTGCGGAACCCTGGGGGAGGACCAGGACTTTGGGGGCGGGAGCTACAGGGCCCTGGTCCACATGTGCCACATTGGGTGTGCTATGGGAGAGGAGGCGGTCTGCGGGCTATTTGCCAGGTGGGATGGGAATATAGCAGAGGGCCCTGGGCTGAAGATACACATCTGGGAGTCATCAGCACGTGGGCAGCAAAAGAAGCCCCGAGTGGCTGAGATTGTCTGGGGCTTGAGGATGGGGTGAGAAGAAGAAGGCCTAGGACAGGGCCATCAGGCCCGAGCCTTCGAACTTCTCTGTGAGAGGGTGGATGCATTAGGGCTGGCCCCCCAGCTCTTTCAGGCCAAGTGCATCTGCGTTCCTTCAAGATAACTTCTCTTAGTTCTGCTTTGTGGCTTCCGGTGGAATGCTGAAGTCAGCTTGTACTGCCTCAAGGAAACTTTTCTCACATTTTCAGGAATTTTGTGAGCCAGTTGTTTAAAATTGGCCACTGTAGGAGCACTCACACCATAGACATTAGCAAATGCTACACATTAGGGCCTCTCTCTCTTTCCAGAGAGCTGGTTTTTAACCATTTACCAGCACACCACTGCTTATAACCAACCTCCATCTTTGTTTCTAGTGCTATTTTGTGGGTTTTTTCCATTGGAATCTGAGAAGGAGAGTTATCTGTGATCTCTTACATATCTCTCTTGAAACTCTCTGATTTTTTTCTAAATTACCAGCCCTTTCTGCTAAAAAAAAAAAAAAAAAAAAAAAAAAACAGTGGCTTGTTGAGATCGTGAACTTTCTCAGTCCGTATCAATTTTCTATTGCTGCTGTAATAATTTACCACAAACTTAGCAATTTGAAACAACACAAATTTGTTATCTCAAGGTTCTTAGGTTAGTAATCCATGCGGGCTTGGCTGGGTTGTCTGCTTAGGGTCTCAGAAGGCCAAAGTCTAGGGTGTCGGTTGGTCTGAGCTCTTGTCTTTGGAAGCTCTGGAAAAAAATCCACTTGTAAGCTCCTTCAGGCTGTTGGCAGGATTCAGTTCCTTGGGAAAGTAGGAGTGAGATCCCCAATTTCTTCACATGCCTTTATTTCTTCTCACATGGTCCCCCCCATCTTCAGGCCAGCAACAGAATATCAAGTATTTCTCACTCTTCGAATCTCTGACTTCTCTGCCACCAGCCATAGGAAATCTCTGCCTTGAAGGGCTCCTGTCATTAGATCAGTCCCACTCAGATAATCTCCCTATCTCAAGGTTAATTGTCCCTGTCTTAATTTCCTAGGGTTGTCATAACAAAGTACCAGAAACTGGGTAGCTTAAAACATTGGATATTGATTTTCACAATTCTAGATGTTAGAAATCCAAAATCAAGGTGTCAGCAGGGATGTTCTCCCTCCGAAGCCTCTAGGGGAGGACTCTTCCTGGCCTTATCCTGCTTCTGTCAGCCCTAGACAGTCCTTATAGCAGCATCACGAGGGGTATCTCTGTGTCCATGTACATGTGACAGTCTTCCCTCTCTGTGTTTTCCTCTGTGTGTGTCTCTGTCTAAATTCTCCATGTCTTACAAGGGTACCAGTCATGTTGGATTAGGGCCTACCCTCATGACCTCATCTTATCTTGATTACATCTACAAACACCCTGTTCCCCAATAAAGTTACATTCACAGGCACCAAGGGTTAGGACTTCACCATTATCTATTTGAGGGACCCAACTCAACCCATAGCAGTGCTATGTAATGTAACACAGTCATGGAAATGGCATCTCATCATATTGACAGGTTCCAGGGGTTAGGGCATGGACCATTTGGGAGGTGGGACATGCGTTAGCAATCTGCCTTCCACAGTCTCCTAAGATGCCCTTTAAGGAACTGGCTCATCTGCTGACTTGCCTAAAAATAGATCCCTTGCTGTGCAGGGTCCTTCCCTGGATGGCATCATTTCACACCTGTTCCTCCCTCCTCCAACCTTGAATGCATTGTCTGCCTATCCCACAGGACTGTCTCTTAGCCTATACTTTTCTCTCTCCTGGCCAGGTGGGGGAGGGGCAGGATCAGTAGAAACTTCCTGCCCGAGCTGATTAAGCTTCTTGATACAAGATCTAGTAATAAGAAGTAATTCTCCCATCCTTCAAATATGACCAATTTTGTGCTCCAGTCATCAGCAAAGGGAGTTTACTCCTGTTTTTTTTTTTTTAATTTTTTTTAAGACTGTGAAGTGTGTAACACATTGCTCCCCATTTTCCCTCATATGACTTTGGCAGGAGGACATTTTCCTTTCCTGGCTGCCCATAGCACCCCACTCTGCAGCTTGTGTGGAGGTGCATTTGTGCAGGCCGGAGTCGTCCCTGCTCCCCCTACCCATCCCCAACCATTTGCGGTCTCCACACTCTTTTCATCTTCCCTAGGAACACATCTCCCACTGTGAGGGATGGCCAAAATTACACGGTACCTCGAGGCTCCCTTTTATCTCCCCCTCCGCTAGATGTCAAGCAAATTCAGAAGTTAGAGCACACGTTTTTCTGAAGCAAACCCGAGTCTTACGGGGATCTGTGTTTTACAGGGATGTTGAAAACTGAGCGGCTTCCCACGGCGTGTCCAGTTTGTTCTCTTTTGGGCAATTTCCTCTGGAGAATTTAATTACGCCAGCTTATCATATGATCATGGGCTCTATCCAGAAAGGTTAGAGAGGAGAATTTGTCATTAGGAAATCCTTTTTGGAAATGGGTTTGGTTATTTTATCAGCTTTTATATCTTCAAAGGTTAACATGTTAATCACTTACATTTTTTTTAAGATGGCTATTTTGTGAAATAGCCTCAGAGCGGGAGCCTGAAAAATTAACACCATCGTGATTTTGTGTTTCTGCGTGCTGATCTTGGCACCCCCAGAGTCAGGAGTCTGGGACTTCTTGCTGCTGAGGCAAAGTTGCAGGCGTGTGTGCTCCGACCGGGATCCCTTAGGATGATCCTTTGTGGGTCATTCTGTGAAGACAGGATGAGGGACGGCTGCTTCTAAGAAGGGAATTGAACCCATACCCTGGTCTCCTGAACCCTTTGTTCAATGGCAGAGTCATGTAGTATGATGACCAGGGCTTGGTAAGTGTGAACAAAGTGTCAGCTCTGAGGCTCATTGGTGTACAAAACGGGGACATCAGCCAACTGCCATGGCCATTGTGTCTTTCTCTGCAAAGTGAGGGCTCAGGTTGTCGTGCGTGGACTTTGGGAGAGTCACAGGAGTTTGTCAAAGTGAAAGTGTAAGGAAGGTGGGGAGGAGGAGGCTGGAGAGCCAGAGCCGTGGGATGCCAGATCCTTCCGTTTAAAATGGAGTCCATGAAAGGCTCCTTGGAACTCCTTTCCTGTTCCTGTAGCAGAACAAAGATTATTCAATGCTCTAAGTGTTTATGATGCCCTCTTCATCTATAGCCTTTTGCCGGCCCATGAGAGGTGATAAAAGGAAACAGGCAGCGTGGTCTGCAGCCCCTCTGGTCTAGTTGTAAAGATCAGGCTTGTACAGAGTAGGCACTAAATACATATTGGTTGATTGAATCAGCGAATGTCAAACAAAATGGGAGAAGGCAGAATTTAGGTCCTGTCTTTCCAGAATCCCATAATCAAGCTAAAATGTGTGCTGTGGGAGGCAGGGATGGGCAGAGATCATTACCTCCTCGAGGACTTGAAAGGGATGAGAGAGAGGCATGGGGTGGCATGGCCTTCGCAGCATGTCAGAGACCCCAGCTCCCCACCACGGGATTAATCTGTTGAGCCAGTGCTCAGTCATAGAAGGAATTTAAAATCATGTAAGAGTATGCTTCACTGAAGCAAATATAAATTGTCACTGTTATGAAAAGCAAATTTTAAGCCGAAATGAAACCCTTGGAGGTTGTTTTATTCCTCAGTTTGAATTTGGGGGAAACAGTTGGCAATTGTGGTTCGTACCGGAAGCTCCGCTCTCATATCCCTAATTGAGGAAATCTGACTTTTGCCGGGATCCACAACAAAATGAGCCTTCTACCTATGTTACCACAGGGCCCTACCACACATCCCAGGCCCTTTCAGGACCCAGAAGCATGTGTAATGCTGAGAAGCCCCTGTCAAGTGGTAGGATGCCTCCAGAGAGTTTGGCAAAAGCTTGGCCTCCGATCAATCTTGGAGCTCTTTTCTTAGCTTTAAACCAGCCATTGTAGGACCAGGTTAGACAGCGATGTAAAGAGAGCTGCTTGGCAGATGTGCCGTGTGCAGTTTTTTAAACATAGTCTGGCCATGAGAAAGGCTGCTCTTGAACCAGTCTGCAATCATTTAGCTGAACTAGGCACTGATGGCTGGGATCCATTCTGACTGGTCACTGCTCATGTCACACTAGCTCAGTGTTTGGGAAATTACCTGTGGGTACAGGTAGTGTGTGTGTGTGTGTGTGTGTGTGTGTGTGTGTGTGTGTGTGTGTGGTGTGGTTTGTTAATGCTGCAAACCTGCTGGGCTTTGGGGATTCGAGTAATTCCTATATTCCCTGTTAGACATCCATGTACAATGATCATGTAGGCATTTTCGCTAAACAAGGAAGACACATATTGGCAGAAGAGCTGGCAGTTTTTCCCCTGAACTCAGTCCTCACAGGCACCGCCCCTGAGCCCAGCTCTCTGAGGGAATCTGCCCATCACGGAACTCTCCAAGACCTCATTGGCCCACGAAGGAGGAGCTTTCCCTAGAAAACTCTGGACTCCAATGGAACTGAGTTCCAATCCTCATTCTGCCACTTAAGTAGCTGTGAGACCTTGAAGTGCTCACCTTCCTTGACTTTGCTCCCTGTCAGATGGACATAATAAAGCTAATCTCATAATAATGGGAATCATAATAATAAATGGAAGGCCCTTAGATCACTGCCTAAATGATAGTACACACTCAATAAATGGTAGCTATGGCTGCTGCTATTATTATTATTGTCGTTTGCCTGATGGGCTGGGGGAGAAACCTCAGCCTGAGCCTAGGGAGTCCTGAGTTATTTCCTTGTCCCCATTTATCAGGCTTCTTCCCCCTTATATCCAGTCCTGGGGCACATAGTCCCCTCAATCCAAGGAAAAGGCAGGCTCCACCTCTGTCAGGCCCCAAATCTGTGGTGTCATGTGCCCAAGAAGGTAGGCAGCCAGGGTGTTGGAGCCCACAGCCTCTGGCCTGTCATCAGGGAGCTCGGGTCTACAGGGCATTGACTTCGGGCATTTCTGATAAACCCAGAACATGATTCAGAATGAGACATATGCACGTGTTGCCAGGGACATCCATGATCTGCCCATCCTGCCCCTGACTTTTTTTTTTTTCCACGTTCTTTAAATGGAAGACAGAATAGAACATGGTTATACAACTTATTTTTTCAAGTAGGAGATGGTCCCAAGAAAGCCAGGATTTAGAGCAAGTTTAGAGGAAGGAGGTTTGCATGAAAGAATTTACCCAGAATGTACTTCTGCTGAGCCCGTGCTAAGTGGTCTGTGCACCAGGCTTTTCTGTGACTTGTTGGGTCTGTTTCTAGGCACGGCACCCAACCTACACACTCATGGCACCTAGAGGTGGCTGGGGAGGTAGGCTGCTTGCAGCTCTCCTGTGAGAGCCTTTAGCACCTCCCTCAAAAATGTACAATCAGAGCAGCAAGTGTGCTGTGCATCAGGGCTTCAAGAGGAATCCTCAGCTCCTCCCCTACCTCCAGGGCCACTGCCACCCAATTCCCCATCCTTAGAGCCTCTAGACTACCACTGGGGTTTATCCCACATTCCCTCACCTCTTTCTTCAGTGAAGTAAGGTATGAGAAAGGTTTCTGTCCCCAAGACACCCTATTTGTGGTCTTGCTTAGTAAGAATTGCCACAGAGATTGATAAGAGCTGAAATTATTACATGGTGCACCTGGGTGGCTCACTTGGTTAAGCGTCTGACTTCAGCTCAGGTCATGATCTCCTGGTTCGTGGGTTCGAGCCCCACATCAGGCTCTGTGCTGACAGCTCAGATCCAGAAGCCTGCTTCAGATTCTCTGTCTCCCTCTCTCTCTGTCCCTCCCCAGTTTGTGCTCTGTCTCTCTCCCACAAAAATAAATAAACATTAAAAAAATTTTTTTTAATTAAGAGAACTGAAATTATTACAGAGTCTGTGCATCAAAGTTGTCCTTTTAAAAGTCATACACCATGTCTTTTAAAGCCCTTTCCAACTTTCCAGGGCCTTTTTCAAATTCCATAAATGACCATTATTCATCCCTCCCTGCTTCCTCGATCCATGCCAATTCACCTACCTTTTAGTGAGCACCTGCTAGGTCTGTCTTGTGTGAGATGCTGCCCTGGCAGAACTAGAGACAGGAGTAGAAGCAAATCTAGCCACTGACTTGAGGGAGGCTCTTGGGAACCAGTACAGAACTTGGAGGGTAGTCCAGAAGGAGATGGGCAGCAGGAGACGCCGTGGCTGAGGTGATCAGGGAAGGCCCTCTGGAGGAGGAGGTGGGAGCCAGTCCCTGAGAGACAGGTGCGAGGAGAAGGTTAGGTTAGAGCTCCCCAGTACCAGAAGGTGGGCAGCTGGAGGGTATGTGAGAAGTGGCAAGGAGGGGTCAGGGTGGCTGGCACCAATGGTGGGGCTGGGGGTCGATTCTGGCCGGTCCCATATGCAGTGGATAGGAACGGGTGGAACGGTGCCATGTGCTCACTGGGAGTGGAAGAAGCTGGCAGTGTGGAACCCAGCTGAAGTTGGTTTTAGTTTCCTTGGAACCCTCGCCTCCTCTAGAACACTGCCAGTCTGAAGTCATGCAGAGGCCAGCAGAGATGGTATAGGACTCTCCTTGCTGCCCAGCCTTGTGTACGCATTTCCTGTGGAGGCCTTCGCATCACTTCCATCATGGGCATCTATGTGGATATGGTGGCCAGAGAAACCATGTGAGAGAAGGTAAGGAGGCTTATTCCTTATCCTGGATTAATACATCATCTCTCTCAGCAAATGTGGATCTCTGACTGTGACACAGGTCTCAGGTCTCACTAAGATTCCCTTGATTGGAGGGCCATTGGCCAGGTTTGGAAGAGAAGCCAAAACATCTGAAACCTTAGACCTTAGACTTCTATAGACCCGGGCTCTGGAGAGGTTTAGCCTGAGAGATTGCACCAAGTGTCAGACCACGGGAATGAACAGTGCTTTCTGTCTTTCTAGGTTAGTATCCTAGAAAGCAATGTGCATTTTACCCGCAAGATTGCTTTGTTTATTTAAATGTAGAAAGTGCACTACACCCACCCACCTTATTTCACACAATTGTATGCCTTCTATTTAATTAAGTATAGATGGTTTTGGATTTGGGGGCATATGTTGCAGAACTTGTATGACGGTGCAGATTGGCATGGATGCCCAGGAGGGTAGCATCCCAAGTTGGACACTCAGGGCAGCATCAGTCCTTCTGTCCCCAGCAGCAGAGCAGCCACACAGCACATCTGCCCCTCCACTGCCCCCGAACATCATGGAACCCAGAGCAACCCAGAAGACCCCCGAGCTTCCCTTCCTGAGGCCAGTCTGTGCAAATGCTCATGATTACTTGGGAAGAGAAACCTCACTCAGGGCCCAGTAACTCCTGCTTTCAACCTAATTCTAACCTCCTCGATGATCTGGTTTCACAGCCTACAAGCAGTTAGCTGGAGGAATGGAGCTGCCAGAGGCAAATTCTGGCCACAGTGCAGGAGACAGATGGCAGCCCAAAAGCAAACTGCAGAAGTGGACAGAAGGTCACTTGTTTATGCAGAGTTGGCTCAGACCTCCCAACAATACTTTATTCGCCCCTGGGGTGGTCCTGGCAGCAGACCTTGGGCTGATCGTTGCTGTTCACCGTCATGATCTCACTTCTCCATCTACCCTGAGAGAGTACTCAATCTCTCTCCGTAAAGGTGCTGGAATGCGTAATGCCCTGGAGAAGGGGTCCTGTCCAAAATGATTACATTTAGAATGAAACAAGTTTAGGGGCGCCTGGGTTGTTCAGTCAGATAAGCATCCAACTTCAGCTCAGGTCATGACCTCATGGTTCGTGAGTTTGAGCCCTGCATTAGGATCCATGCCGACAGCTCAGAGCCTGGAGCCTGCTTCACATTCTGTGTCTCCCTTGCTCTCTGCCCCTCCCCCACTCACCCTCTGTCTTTCTCCAAAACAAATAAGCATTAAAAAATTTTTTTTAATACAAAAAAAAATGAAGCAAGTTTTGCTTGCAAAGGTCTTAAGCTCCATCGTCTGGATTATTTGCTGTCTCCTTAGAGATTTTCACATGTGCCAGTTGTAGGATGCGATTTGTAGCACTGACTTCCCAGCATCACTATTGCCGTTCGTATCATTCCCCTCAGTGCTGGGAGCACAGCTTCTAGGTGTGACCCCTCAGGCAGATCCTTGCTCTTGCCCCTATAGTCATGGGAGAAGTAGCAGCAGAGTTTCCTAGAGCTCAGGATGACCCCCCCCCCCACCACACCCCAGCTTTGCCCTCCCAACATTGCCCTCCCCACAGGGCCCGGGTCAGGTCTCCGCCTTGCTTGGTAGTGTGTCTGCCATGTCTCATCTCGGCTGTGATCCCTCCATCCCAGCCAGTTTGTAAGCAAGCCAGCACTTGTATGGGCCTTTCTCATCAATGATTCTGGCTGCCTGTTGCCCAGACTGATTCCCGTCAGGACGCTCTGGGCCGAGGCAGGAATCATCCCATCCGCATTGTTTGCTCAACACGGATATGTTTGGTTTTCTGCCTCAGAATGGAGACAGTTGCTTCTAGCCTCACCGGTCAAAATATTTACTAAGAGTAACCTGCAGCTCCAGGCCCGAGAGGATGAAAAAAACACGGTTCACTTTGCAGGTTGATCAAAGCATTTGCATGCGAGTCCCGTGCCTGTCTGTGCTTGGGACCGTGTGCTCCCGTGGAGGGCACGCGCCAGCCCCTTTTTCTCCAGGCACGGGCAGCCCGCCTCCTTCTTCTACATGTTGTAACGGAAATAAATGTGTGCATAAACCAGATGATGCTCTTCAAAGGACATCAGGATTTCACACTTTTCAGATACGGTTTAGCCCCACGGAATTCAGACTAAGTTGATCTAAATCTACGCTAGGAATCCCATCAGGTCTGAGGACGCAGTTGTTGAACATTTTATCTTCAAAAACCACTACCTCTCTGTGTATTCTGTGTTGTCAGAGTATCGAGAAAAGTCTGTAAATATATTCTGAGTGTGACATTCTATGTGTGCGGATGTCTGCTGGGGCATTGGTAATGGCACCAGTGATTCAGTGAACCTACTGCCCCTGTGATGCTGGCCTTGGAAAGCTTTCAAGGAAGTTAAATGATGCATTTGTGTGACACAAGGTTGCAAAAAAGGCATCACTACCAGTTATCACCTGAGGCAGGACAACCCTGGCATGAAGGCCTGGGTGGCAGGTAAAAGTTGCCCTCCTGTCACGTATGAAATCCTCCACCATCTGAACTCTAGGGAAGTGGAAATTTCTTCCTTTTCTCTTTTCTGCTGTTGCTACCTGTTGTTAAACACATAGCAGCTGCCTGCGTTTTACCTCTCTGTTCCTCAGATTCCTTAACCATCAAATAGCCAACGGGACTTACCTCATAAGGCTGTTGGGGAGATAAAATGTCATAGTGTGGCTAATGTGCTTAGAACAGTGCCCAGAGCATAGTAGGTCCGCTGCTGTTATTACAGATGCTAGAGCCGTGTCCTTCACTGCTGGAATGGTCTTTCTTTTAACTTTGCATGGTTTGAAGCAACACCTAGCTGAGGGCTACTTTTTTACCTCAGAAGAAAAGAAATACTGGGAAGAAGGGGCTGGATGGTTCCATTCGTGACAGGAGGGCGATGTGAGTTGACACCAGACTGCTCCACTCTTCCTACTCCAAACATATGTAAATGCTGGGTAAAATATTAATATGAAAAAATTGTTTGTTTTCTAAATAGACGGATTAACTCGAAGGTGAGGGAAATTCCTAGATGCCAAATGAACAGAGAACTCTCAGAGGCAGCGATGAGTGAGTGAAAACCAGTGTCATGATACCCTTCAGTTTCAGGCTGCAGCGTCAGGTCTGGATATAAGCCATCAGGGTTGGTACCAGGGGCTTTAACATCCATGCCAAGATGGCAGGTGTGGTATTGCTACCAAAAGCCCCCTATCTAAGACCAAAATCTCAGGGACTGCAAGCAACTAAGAAAATTTTACCTACTGAACCAATAAAGCGGCATGTAATCTGTGAGCTGCTAGAATTTGCTCCCCACGTCATTGTAGGGGTCTGGATTTACACTGCTTACCTAGGGCTGAAATTCCAAACCTAGAATTAACTTGAAGGCAGGTCCCACATCAGTAGAACCATTAGGGATCCTGGAAGAAACACATGCAAATCCATTTTATATTTTTTATGGATTAAAATGTTGGGGTTTTTTTAATTTATTTTTGAGAGAGCTAGCGGGGGAGGGGCAGAGAGAGAGGGGGAACAGAGGATCAAAAGCAGGCTCTGCACGGACAGCAGAGAGCCCAGTGAGGGGCTCGAACTCAAGAACCGTGCGATCATGACCTGAACCAAAATTGGACACTCAAGCAAGTGAGCCATCCAGGTGCCCCTGAAAATCTAGTTTAAAGGAATATTTCCACACCAGAATTTATGGGCTGCCCATGGGAAAAAGAAAACCTGAAGTTAAAGTACAAGATTTCATAAAATAAGCAGGCACCTGAGTGGCTCAGTCGGTTAAGCCTCTGACTCCTGGTTTCAGTTCAGGTCATGATCTTGCAGTTTGGTGAGCCCCACATCGGGCTCTGTGCTGACAGCATGGAGCCTGCTTGGGATTCTCTCTCTCCCTCTCTCTCTCTCTGCCCCTACCCAGCACATGCTGTCTTGGTCTCTCTCAAAAATGAATGAATAAATTAAAAAAAATGTTTTTCAGATCATAAGGAGGTAATTTCCCATGAGGGAGAGTTACTAGGCTCAACACACTGGAGGGTTAGCTTCCCCAGAATCTTTGGATAATAAAACATTATAAAAGTTGCTATTTAATAATTCATGTTTGGAATGAATACAATAGTAAAAACACAGAGGGGAATTTTTTTTCATTTTTTTAATGTTTTTATTTATTTTTGAGACAGAGACAGAGCATGAGCAGGGGCGGGGCAGAAAGAGAGGGAGACACAGAATCTGAAGCGGGCTCCCAGTTCTGAGCTGTCAGCAGAGAGCCTGATTGGGGCTCGAACTCACGGACTGTGAGATCATGACCTGAGCTGAAGTCAGATGCCCAACCGACTGGGCCACCCAGGCACCCCCAGAGGGGAATTTTAAATAAAGAAATTGTAGAGGGAAAAAAAATAGGTAAATTTAGAAAAGTAGAGTTTCTAGAAATTAAAGTTATTAAAATTGATAATGAATGAGTTAAAAAGCATGTTAGACATAACTAAAAAGAGAATTTTTTAGCTGGAAGGTAGCTCTGGTGGAAATTGTAAGAAAAGAACTCAGAGAGACCCAAAGATAGAAAATATAAAACAGATATTGAGAAAGAATTTTAAGACAAAGAGAGGAAACATTAGATGAGATAAAGACTAAGAATTTTTTAGAATTAAAAGGAGAAATAAATTCCTAAACTAAGGGAGCACACCAAATTCTGAACAGGATAAATACTTACTATATCAAAGTAAAATACAGAATACCAAAGATTAAAACCAAACAAAGAGGAAAAAAAGATTAACTACAAAGGAGCAATTACGGATTCCAAACTTTTCATTGGCAACAGTGGTGGCCAGAAGGGAACTGAACAATATCTTCTAATTATGAAGGAAAATAATCAGAATTCTGTTTAATAATTAGGGCAAAAGTATCTCCTGTCAGAGATGTGAGAGATACCATTCATAAACCCTCTCTGAAAGAACTGCTAAAACGTATACTTTTAGTAGTTCTGCGTTCCATAATAATGGAATACAAATATCACTAGAAAGAAAGACCAGGAGGCAAACATAGGGGTAAATATAAATAAGCATTGACTTCTAGAAAAATAAGGAGTATTTGGAAATAGAAAAATATTTTTGTAGAAAAGTATCAATAAGATGAATAATTTGGGAGTGTTTATGATATGGGAGGTGGTAAGGAAAGCATTTGAGAAGATAACAGACTTTAATAAACTTCAGATTTTAAGTAAAAATGCATAATAAAAATTTACAGGTGACTTGTAAAAGAAAAGAAACAGAATATCACTTCTGACACACAAGAGTGGGAAAGGGCAATTGGGCAAATCACAATCAACTCATTGGAAGGCAGGAAAGTTGACAAAGTGAAGCAAAGGAAAAGGGAAGATTTAGTGATATAGAGTAATAAAATAATACATAAATAAAACAAGATGGCAAAAATAAGTCTGAATACATCAGTAATAGTTATTAATGGATTGGACTTACCTGTTAGTCAACCACAATTCTCAGATTGAATTTTTTAAATGTTTTATGCTTTTTATTTTTTTTTAAATATAGTTTATTGTCATACTGGTTTCCATACAACACCCAATGCTCATCCCAACAAGTGCCCTCCTCCATGCCCATCGCCCACTTTCCCCTCTCCCCCATCAACCCTCAGTTTGTTCTCAGTCCTTAAGAATCTCTTCAGATTGAATTTTTGAAATATAGAGATGTCCTACTTACCCATCATATCTAAATATGATGACACAAAATTTGAAATGAAATGAATGGGGAAAGGTATAGTAACACATAAATACGAGAAAATGCTTTGTGGTAGCATTAATATCAAAGTACAGCTGACCTTTGAATGACTCAGAAGTTAGGGGCACCAACCCTGCACACAGTCACAAATTCATGTGTAACTTTTGACTCCCCGCAAAACTTAACTACTAGTAACCTGTTGCCCAGAAGCCTTACCAATAACATAGTAAATTAATAACTATCTTTTATGTTATATGTATTATATACCATATTCTTAAAGTAAGCTAGATGAAAAAAATGTTAACAAAAATCATAAGGAAGAGAAAATAGTAGCTGTGTATATAGCTTATACTCATACTGTAAAAAATATGTGTATAAGTAGACCCACGCAGTACAAAAGCCAACCATATACTTTAAGCGACCCTGTATTGGGTTTTTTACACACTGACAAAAGAAACAACTCACTCAGAAGACATTACCATTATGAACCTGCCTGCACTTAACATAGGTGCTAAGTAGACATAAAGCAAAGCCTAGAGACTTACAGGAGAAAATTGACAAATGCACCATCATGATGGGACATTTTAACTTGTATTTCATAAAATAATCCAAGCAGACAAAAATTCATTAAAATATATATTTGGAAATTATTAATAAATATAAATAATACGCTTACTCCAATCACTATATATGTAAGACTATGCACCTCGTATACATCCTTCACATATACAATTTAAAAAACTTACCACATTCTAGGCCAGAAAAAAAACTTCCGCCCGTACTAAGTAATTGATAAACCATAGTCTTTGACCAATATGTAGTAAAATTATAAATCACTAGCAAGAAGCCCACCACAAATCCATACATTTAGAAACTGGAAATATACTTCTGAATAATGTGAGGGTCAGAGAAGATGTAATAATGAAAATTACTGAATGTTTAGAATTGAACAATAATGTGTTTATTGTGTATCCAAGATTATAGGGTGATGCTAAAATGATACTTGGAGGGAAAGCTATGGCCTCCAATGTCATGTTATAAAGTTAGAAAAGTTGAAAATTAAAGAACCAAGAGTTTAACTTAAGAACTTTGAAAATAATAAAGAGCAGAAATTGATTAAAAAATAAACAGTAGTGATGATCCATAACAAAAATCTGGCCTCCTGAAAAAAAAAACTAATAAATTATGTTAAGCTCTGGTAACACTAATAAGAGTAATGCTCCTGTGCCAAAGACTTCTTTGTGCCTTATTATTATTATTTTTTTGCTTTAAGACTTTCTAAGTAATCTCTACACCCAACGTGGGGCTCGAACTTTCAACCCCGAGATCAAGAGTGGCATGCTCTACTGACTGAGCCAGCCAGGCACCCCTCTGTGTGCCTTATTTTTAATTCCCTTAAAAGTCAGAACAACCTAAGAGGAAGATCCATTTAATATTTCACCAACTACTGGGATGAGTGCACAACACTTCCATCGTAGGACAGTCCTTCATTTTTTTTTAAGGCACCATATAAAAATTTTAAGCCAAAAATAAAAACCAACAACAGACATGAATGAGGCAAAAAGGGTGAGAGGTGACTTAGGAAATATACATAAAACCAAGGCAGGTCAAATGCAGCTTAAAAAGAGAAAAGACAAATTTGACAAGGAGGGAGATGTCTTGTGGAATGAGATGATGGCTCCCGGCACTCAAGGTTAGCCTGGAAAAGGCCATTTCCTGGCAGGAGGGATGAGCTGTAGGAGATGAAGTCATTGGCTGCAGCAACAGGCTGGAGTGTCACTCTCAGAGCAGAGGGAAGCTGCTGACCTGGCTTATGTGCATGAGCACCCATTCACGTGTCAGCGATGAATGGCTACTTGTCCTTCATCACCCACCATTGAGGGCCTCTGGGCCATGCAGGCAGAGTCAGGGAGTCTCCCTTGGACAACATGGAGCTGAGGAGCTAGAGGTTGTTTTGGGAGTGATGCATCGTATACCCATTGGCAAGACACAGTTTGTGCACTGAAAGGAAAGCTTTCTCCCCGGAATCTTGCCTAGCTTCAATTATCAACTCGTGGCCAATCTCCTCTATTTTGCACATATAAACCATCGTGTTTGAAATACTTTCATCTACGTTATCTCCTTTGATTCTCGTAACAACTGTGAAAGGTAGGTTGTATAGTTTTACAGTAAAATTCTTTTGCTAACAAATTTTCATTTTAATATACATTCCAGTTTTTAAGATAGTGAGGGAAAAGATATAAAGGATGCTAGTATGCCTTTATATGTGTTTTATTGGGTTTTGTGTATCCTAACTCATTAATAAAGGGAAAAGGAGGGGGGAAGAGAAAGCTCGTGTTGGTCTCTTGAGAATGTCTCAGGAGTCTCAGCCCAACCAGGGGCACAGAGATGACAGGGCCTCTGGATGGGACCTCAGGGACACTCAAGAGTTCCTTACTTGGAGGCTGGAGGCCTCCCTCCATGCCACCTGCGTTCATCGCAGTGAAAGCCCCTTGCATACACATAAACAGCCATATGCATATATATATGGTTATTACATGATCAGGTACACTTCTCCCTCACTGCACACAGTACTTGGACTTCCAAAACTCACTGCAATGAGAATTTCCACTTTGGAACCAGGTTTCCACAGTGGACTAGGCTGGGTAGATGTTTCCCAGAGGTAAGTTTAAAAGGGTACTCCCCTGAGGATCCACTCCTTCATTTCTGAGGTCTAGAATTTTTTGTTTTAATTTTTTTTCAACGTTTATTTATTTTTGGGACAGAGAGAGACAGAGCATGAACGGGGGAGGGGCAGAGAGAGAGGGAGACACAGAATCGGAAATAGGCTCCAGGCTCTGAGCCATCAGCCCAGAGCCCGACGCGGGACTCGAACTCACGGACCGCGAGATCGTGACCTGGCTGAAGTCGGACACTTAACCGACTGCGCCACCCAGGCGCCCCAGTGAGGTCTAGAATTTAATGTTTGTCTTAAGAGTACTGGACAGTGCTGGGCTAGATCCCTAGTTCCCAGTGTCAGGACAGGATTCAAAGGAAGGAGGCCTCAAGCTTCTAATGACACCAGTTGTGTTCATTAAATGCCTACTGTAGGCCCCTGCCTGTGATCTGACACTCTGCCCAGTGAGGGCTTGGTGAGCTGGCCTTAGGGACAGGTCCTATAGCAGGAGCTCCCGGATTCCTGGGCTCTGGGCATCTCAGATGGGCCATCTCCAGAAGGTATACCAGACACCAGAGGTGCAAGGTTAGGGGTCCAGAATCAGCAGGTGGAGTGAGGTGGTTGGCTTGGAAGTGGGGGACATCCTGGAGCGTGTGAGATCAGGGTGAAGCGGACCCCGGAAGCACACCAAGTTTGTTCAAAGCCTAGCTCCCACCCCCATACCCCAAGGAGGTTTTTTGCTTCAGTGTTTTCCTTTTCCTTAAGAATGAAATTGGTGGGGCACCTGGGTGGCTTAGTCAGTTAAGCATCTAACTCTTGGTTTCAGCTCAGGTCATGATCTCAAGGTTCATGGGTTCACGCCCCTCATCAGGCTGAGCACAGAGCCTGCTTGGGATTCTCTGTCCCTCTCTCTCTGCCCCTCCCCTGCTCACGTGCACACATGCTATCTTTCTCCTCTCTCAAAATAAATTAATAAACTTTAAAAAGAATGAAATTGGCAATGGTTTGGGAGTTTTTCTTCCAAATTTACATTTTTTTTCAACGTTTTTTTTTTTATTTTTTATTTTTTTTAATTTATTTTTGGGACAGAGAGAGACAGAGCATGAACGGGGGAGGGGCAGAGAGAGAGGGAGACACAGAATCGGAAACAGGCTCCAGGCTCCGAGCCATCAGCCCAGAGCCTGACGCGGGGCTTGAACTCACGGACCGCGAGATCGTGACCTGGCTGAAGTCGGACGCTCAACCGACTGCGCCACCCAGGCGCCCCTCAAATTTACATTTTTAATAACCTTTCTCACCCAGAGGTAAACACATCATCTCTACCCTACACATGAAGGGAAATGCTCCATCACCAAAACTTATGGCTTTCTTACCTAAAAGACGGCCCTCCCACAGTGACCATCTCATTTCTCTAGCCTTTTTAAAAATCCTAAATAACATGAGATAATTATATCAACAAAATCAAAATTATAAAACACCAGTTAAAAAAATTATATATAACACAATGGAATACTACGTGGCAATAAGAAAGAATGAAATATGGCGTTTTATAGCAATGTGGATGGAACTGGAGAGTGTTATGCTAAGTGAAATAAGTCATACAGAGAAAGACAGATACCATATGTTTTCACTCTTATGTGGATCCTGAGAAACTTAACAGAAGTCCATGGGGGAGGGGAGGGGAAGAAAAAAAAAAAAAAGAGGTTAGAGTGGGAGGGAGCCAAAGCATAAGAGACTCTTAAAAACTGAGAACAAACTGAGGGTTGATGGGGATGGGAGGGAGGGGAGGGTGGCTGATGGGTATTGAGGAGGGCACCTTTTGGGATGAGCACTGGGTGTTGTATGGAAACCAATTTAACAATAAACTTCATATATTGAAAAAAAACTGAGAACAAACTGAGGGTTGATGGGTGGGAGGGAGAGGAGGGTGGGTGATGGGTGTTGAGGAGGACACCTTTTGGGATGAGCACTGGGTGTTATATGGAAACCAATTTAACAATAAATTTGATATTAAAAAATTTATATATATATACATAGATACTCTAGCTACCAGTTCTTTAAAACACAGTTGTGTGCACAGAGATCCAAATTTGAGTTCCTTAACTGTCCCTGTGTGAGGCACGACACTTGTCTCTTGGAACACCAGACTTCCCATCTGTAAAATGATAGTGCTAGACTGGACCATTGCTTTTGGACCTCACGTTCTGTAACTGGATCATAACAACAGACAGTCCGAGCCCCACAGCAGTGGAGTTGGAGGCAGACCCAGGGGTCCTGGCATTTTCTTGGGGTCAGAAACGGTCTGAGGCGCTAGCCCCATGCATG
The DNA here is from genome assembly GCF_014898765.1 of Herpailurus yagouaroundi. Taxonomy (NCBI): domain Eukaryota; kingdom Metazoa; phylum Chordata; class Mammalia; order Carnivora; family Felidae; genus Herpailurus; species Herpailurus yagouaroundi. The sequence continues at coordinate 20,634,898 of NW_024412423.1, read as the reverse complement.
GTTCCACGGAGGGCTCAGCCAAGCTAAGCACTGGGGCTGGCCAGTGGCACGCGAGGGTCTGACTGCATGTTGGAGTACCTGCAGAGGAGGAAATAGCCTCCTCGTGGCTGACTCCCCTTTACCAAAGCGAGGATTTGTCATCTACCGGGCACCGCGCTAAAATATTTCCATCACCAGCTCAGGACACACTTGCAACCACCTGATAAGGTAGGGCTTTGACATTTAATAGTTAAAACCCCAGGTCCAGAGGCATTTGCACACCCAAAGTTCCAGAGATAGGCTGACAGCAGAATAGTTCCCGCAGACAGGGACCCTGCCATCATGTTCCCTGGGCCCCTGTGTGTGATGCCTCACCTCAGAGTGGCTCGTGTTCCATCATCTGCAAGAACAAACGGTGACAGCTCGGATTGCGCAGGGAAGAGAATAGCAAACAGGCAGCAGCCACCAATCGTGGGCACCTGCCCACGGTGCGTGATCGCCCCGAGTGTGGCAGCCCTGGCAGTGGTGCCCGCTGGGCGCCAAGCGCAGGGAGACACAAAGGCATGGCTTGCGCAGTGAGACCACGAGTTTGTGAGGCCTCCCTTTGCTCACGTGATAAACTGCCCGAAGTGCAGCACCCTCGTGAGCCCACTGGGCGCTTTTGAAAGGCGTGGAGGATGTGTGCGGTGTGTGTCAGCCCCACTCCCCTTGCACACCGCCGCACATATGTAGGTGCTGTAAATGTATTGAAGTCCCCGCCCGGGCACAGTTCTGTCCCTTCCCAGCAAGTCACCCTGCCTGGGCCTCCACTTCCGCATCATTTTCCATGGAGAACCTATTAGTTTGTGGGCTTTTGTGGAGCTCCAGTGTGGAGGCAGTGCCCACCAGTGTGGTCCGGGGCTCCTCCCTTCCCCACCCTCCCCCGCATGTGCCCCCGGCCAGCCCAGCTCCCAGCCCCCGAGACCCTTCCAGTGCCTTCCCTGGCTGTGGGCTTCAGCCCTCTCTGCAGGCCAGGAGCTGAGGCCGGGGGCTCTCTAGACCCTTCCGGTAACACACCAGTCAGCTTTGAAGGGTCACCTTTGAAGAACACCTGTTGTTCTTGCTTTCTTGGTGCAAGCCAGTGAAAGTAATGTGCATTGGGCGATGGCTTCTTCGTAGGGAAGCACATTTTTCTTCAACTTCTCTCCTGACAAGCATTTTCAGACATTGTTGACCACTGAGCTACTTTTGAAGAAACTGAAGGACAGAACAGGGGAGGGAATGCTTGCTAGAATTATGTCCCCTTCTCCTGTTCCCTGGAGAACTCCACCTCTTTCTCCCCATCTGCCCACCCCCATCTCTCCTTCCTTCTCTCACTCGCCCTCTCTGTCTCTCTCTCTCCAGGTTTCCTTGAGGTCTTTCATGTTGCCTGCTCTTTCCCCATGCCCCTCTCTGCTCCTTTTTTATTTTTATTTAAATTTTTTTTTTCAACGTTTATTTATTTTTGGGACAGAGAGAGACAGAGCATGGACGGGGGAGGGGCAGAGAGAGAGGGAGACACAGAATCGAAAACAGGCTCCAGGCTCTGAGCCATCAGCCCAGAGCCTGACGCGGGGCTCGAACTCCCGGACCGCGAGATCGTGACCTGGCTGAAGTCGGACGCTTAACCCACTGCGCCACCCAGGCGCCCCGCCCCTCTCTGCTCCTTGATGTGTGTTTCTCATAACTTCACGGTCTGCTTCTCTTGTTCCTAGTCTCTCTCTCAGGGTCCCTTTCCCCCTACCTTTCTGTTCCTCCCTCCCTTCCTCTCTGTGTCTTGCTGTATCTCTCAGCCCCCCTCACACACACAGACACACACGTGCATGCACACATCCCTTGCTCAGTCTGTCCCTTGTCTGTGAGCCCCTGTTTTACTAACGGTAAGGTGGAGATTACGTGGTCACGGGTGCACGCTAAAGCTGCTGTGACTGCTGCTTTCCCTGGTGCCAAGTATTTCCTGCTCTCCATGGGAATATGTCCGTTTACCAGTAGGAAGACAGTCAACGTAGCCCAGAACTGGAGAATGTAGTCCATTGCCACTTGAAGGACAGTGTTTCTTCTGCGAGAAGCCCCTTGTGACAACTAATTGGTTGGGGTAAGAAGGATGCACTGCCTCAGTTAACCGTCGCTCAGCCAACTTGTGCCCAGGCACAGTGGACCTCGACAGTTCAGCTTCCATCATCCACAGGCCCTGACAGCCGGAAACTGGCTGAGTTGTGCAGGGACGGGGCATTTGCCGAGAACCCGAGCTGGGTCAGCAGGCACATAGATGAAGCAGAGCCTGTGTGGGGCCTGGCTGGCCAAGCCACTCAGGCCCATGGCTTGTTTGTAGCCTCCCTGGTTCCTTCCGTTTCCGTATTTGCTTCGAATGTGCTGATTGTAAGTCATTTATCTCTTCTAAAGCAGGGTCAGAGGACTGCTGCAGAGCAGCGAGTCCTGGCTATACTTTCTAGTTTGAATTGCTGAGAAACTAAAGTTAAATTAGATTTCACTTTGAATGTTCCCAAATTCAGCCACCGGTAACACAGGCCAGCCATCCTCCCAATTAGCTTCAATGGGCAAGGCTTGCCTGTGTGGGAAGCAGCACCATTACCTGCCCATCAGGGCTCCCTCCTGCTTTCTCCATGAGTCTCCAGGCAGATATTTCCTTAGCATCTGTTCCCAAGAGCCAACCGTGAACGTGAACTCTGCCTCCTTACCTGTTCCACAGCACATGCTGCTAGAACCAGTGTTTCTACAGCGGGGGCTGCTGCAGGGTCCTCTCTGTGGTCGCTAGGAGAAACTCTTAGGGCTCTGCAGTATTTCACAAATTCTTTTTTTTCTGGGTAAAGGAATGGCACCACCCAGGGCAGTCACATTTCATTTTTAAACCAAAATTCACAGTTACTGTCAAGGGTAATATAAATGTATTGAAATCTTTGACAAAGAGATGAAAACAATAGAAGAGCTAGGAAAGCTCTCTGGGGGGGGGGGGGGTTACCCTCCAGATCAGGCTCAAATTGAGGTATAGCCTGAATTGCATAGCATCATTCCTGCAGCTGTAGTAAGAATGGTTACTTAGGAAATAAACAAAAGGTGCCTACATTTAGATAGCTCTAACTGCCACATTCGTGATCTCGGTTTATCCTTATGACGACCACACAACATAAGAAGGAAGCCATCCCCATTTTACAGAAAGGGACACTAAGGCCTTCATGCTGACATCATTTGCAGATGTGGGGCTAGCTCTGAAGTGCCCTGAATGCTGACCACAGGCTCTTATCACCACATGATGTTGTCAGTTAAGAGACAGTAGATGAGGGGCGCCTGGGCAGCTCAGTCGGTTAAGCGTCCAACTTCAACTTAGGTCATGATCTCACAGTTCAGGAGTTCAAGCCCCGCATCGGGCTCTGTGCTGACAGCTCAGAGAGTGGAGCCTGCTTTGGATTCTGTGTCTCCCTGTCTCTCTGCCCCTCCCCCATTCATGCTCTGTGTGTGTCTCTCTGTCAGAAATAAACATTAAAAAAAAAAGTAGTGTTGCTGAGCAGCATGTAGGAAGTGCCATGGCCAAGTGCAGGTAAACTAATGGAGACCCTAGAAAGCAGAGGAGGTTGTCTTTCTGGTCAGGCACAAGCAGGTTGAGAACTTACAGGCAAGCTGTTTTCAACTTTACATGAGAGCATGTTTTCTTTGACACATGATGACTCTTATGAACATGGGAGAATATAGTTCTTCTTACATACAAGCTAGTGAGTGTCTTCTACTCTTCCTTCTTGGCTCATGAAGAAAACAGGGATTTTAAGTCTTGCTATTTCTTTAAAAAAATAAGTTATCTCCTATTTGTGTAAGTGGCCTTTCTTCTAGTGTCCTCTTCAAAGTTTTATGCAAGAGGACTTTGAGTGGAAACATCCTACTCAAAAAGCTTTCTTCTTTCTACATTTCAATTTTCTGCAAACTGGGGGCTCGGAGATGGTGATAGTACCACTTCTGGTGCCGCCTTCCATTTGCTTCTAGGGCCTGTGCCTGGGAGATGAAGAAATTGCCCAGTTTGCAGTGCAGTGGAGAAGGTACCACACCCAGGGGACAGGGGAGCTGCGTGGGCCTGCTACTGAGCAGAGGGGCATCTGGGAGAGGGTGGACGGGGGCAGGGGATGGCAGAGCCCAGTTTGGGGGCCCTGAAAGGCAGCCCTGGGGCTGGAGCCAGGGCATGGAGAATGATAACTGGTGGAGGGTAGGGGGGTTGGAAGGAAGGGTGCAGAGAAAGGAGATGGGAGTGGGCGCTCCTCCTTGGTGCCCTGGCAGGCTGCGGGGAGGAACTGGGGGCAGTGGAAGCTGTAGCCAGCACCTCTGGTACAGAGCGCTGGGGGTACTTGTCTGGGGGAAGGGCTAAGGGGGCTTCTTGTGTGCTGTGTGGCAGGACGGACAGCATGGATGGATTTAGTCTTCTGCCGAGCCCCTGTCTGCCCTGCCCACAGGCTCTCCCACCTGCCCCAGACCCACTGGTGCCTCCCGCTGCTGGGCCCCACATGCACCTTGCAAAACCACAAAAACCACTAGTGGGAGGCTCTGTAAAACAGCGGCACCAAAAGCAAACGGGCCTTCGCCTCCAGGATAAATAATGAGGCCAGTCTGAGGCCAGGGTCAAGGACTGGTCGGTGGTGAAAGAACAGATGATGGCTAGCTCGTTCATAGGGGACTTGAATGGCCTTGGAAGGTCTAGCGTTTAGAGTCCAGTTCCAGCCCCAGGCAGCATATCTCAGCCCTTGTTCTGGGGTGGACACTGGGCCTGGATGGGCTCGTCGTAACGTGCACGTGGGGAGGGGCATGTGTACAAGAGAGCACGCCATTTTCTGGGTGCTTGTGCTCTTTGTCTCTCTCAAGATGGCTTTGTTCCCAGAGTGCCTGCAGGATTCTGTCCAGCGCCCCCGTGTGGCCCCTGTGGATTACCCCCATGGGGCAGAGGGTTATCATTTCTGGGGGGGGGGGGGACACAGAGCCCTCTGTGGGCTTGCTCTGAGCCTCCCCCGTCTTGTCAAATTGCAACTGATCCTTGTACTGGCTGAAGGATCCCCCATACCCTTGCCCTTCAAGGGAGGCCTTGGGACCCCCACCCTCATGTACCCCAACATCTTGCTCTCTTCTCCCTGCCCTGCAAGCCACGTGCTGCGATGGGAAAGCCCCCTTGCACCTGCTCACTCTCGTGATAGCTGGGGCCTGTAGGACCTGTGCTCACGCTTGGACGGAGGACGAGCCGTGAGGCACTGCTGTGGGTAACCCCCTTGTTCTCTGGCAGGAAGTGATGGGTGTCGATGGGCAAGGCTTGGGGCCAGCCTCTGTCCATCCTGCAGCATTCTCTGGAAGCAGGCATTTCTGTGGCTTCATGAGTGTCTGTGAAAAGCAGGAGTAACCCAGACTGACCTCTGGGCAGCCCCCACCCTTGCTAGTAATGCTTCCCAGGAGCCTGGCCATTTTCAACAAATTCTGACGTTGTCCTCACTTGCACGGGGTCAGTGCTGCTCTGCAGCATTATGCCAGGCAGGAGCCTGTATTGGACTTGGTGTCTCTTGGCATTGCAGTCTGGCTTCCTTGTTCTTTTTCAAACAAACACGTGCATGGCATTTTCTTCCCTTTTGCATCAATTAGCGTTAGCTTTTAGAGAAGCTGGGGCTGAGTCTGCAGGCAGACAGTGCCTGACTGTAGTCCTGCTCATCTTTTTCAGATGTTTTTCTTTTCCACCTGGAGTCGGCTGCCTTCCCTTCCCCCCCATCCCCTTCTTCTCAGGACAAATCATCCCTGTGAACCAGGACCCAGTTCTCTTTGCCTGTTCTCATGGGTTTTTACTGCAGGGGCGCCCTCTTAGATGATTTACAGCCCCTGCATTATCCCTGCACTAGACTGCCTTCTCCAGGAGCAGAACTTTGCCTCTTGAGGGTCGGTCGATTCTATCACTCCCTCCTGGTGGGGACTGCGTCTCACTTGTCATGGTTGTGAACCCAGGTGGTGGCATGGAACCTGGCCCATAGTGAGCACTCAGTAAACACTTGTTCATTGAATGGAAAGATAAAATGTTCTTTGGAGCTGTGTAGCTAACCACCTGTGATGAATTTTTCCACAGTAAGATTGGTAGCTCGTGAATGATTAGGTTGAGAAAGAAAGTTTAGAGCCCAAACCCCAAGCGAGGGCTAAACATGTCAAGGCCAGAGAGACTTGGACCACAGCCTCACAGCTTGTGGGGGCACCAGACACATGCTTGCCCTCAGAAGTCCTCAGCAAACAGCGAGGTCCCCAGCCACTGGTGGGCTAGCTTATGAGGCGTGTTTGGCCAACAGCACTGTCCCCTCTACCCTTGACTCTGGAGACACTGGAATTGCGAGACTATGTCCATGTCAGAGGCTGGCCCATCACCCCTCCTCCAACACAGATGCATACACGGGCCTCCCATGCAGTGTGCGTGGCCTACTTCTTGGTCAGGGGCCCTTCTCCTCTTTGGAAGTATTGCTAAGACATGGGCAAAGATTCAGGGGGTAGAAATCTCATTTAAAAGTCGAGTTTCTCTTCCCAGGAAACCAGAGCCCCATCATGTGCTGAAGCATTTCCTCAGGGTCATATGGAAGATCATTTGTTAGCAGAGGTTTAAGCATTAGGTAAGGGATTCTCAGGGCACTGCAGAGAGGCATCACTGGGGAACGCACAGGGACAGAGGAGCTCTATCTGGCTCTGTCAGGGCTCTATCACCTACCTTCCAAGAGCTGCAGCCACAGGCAGACATGGCCTTAACCTTGACTGAAGCCAGGCATGGCCAGGGCAGGGGGTGGCTCAGGTCAAATCAGAGAGTGCTTCCCAAAGCACTTTGTGATTTTGAAAGTTCCATGCTGTTCCAGCAATGCCTTTCACCCTTGATGCAGGAGGATGACCATGTGAGCACTTTGGTGGCATTTTAGCTCTTGAGATTCGGTGAAAAACTCGAATAGTAGTAATGGCAAAATTTTATATTGGGCCTACTCTGCTCCAGGTTCAGATCTGAGGACAGTGATGTTGATACTAAAATCTCCATTTTATATAGTCAAGGAAACTGAGGCTTACAGAGCTAACATCATTTGCCCAAGGTCATGAACCAGTAGGTGGCAGAGCTTAGATGCAAATCCAGGCCTGTGGCTCTAGCGTCTGTGCCCCTCCCAGTGTGCTTGCTGTCGGTGTGCAGGGGTGGGTATGGCCAAAGAGTCTACATTCCCTGAGATCCGTGGAAGCTTTTCCCTCTTGCTTTATGTGTTCAGTGCTTTCACAAACACCATCTCCTTTGATCCTCATGGAGAGGGATGGGATACTGTTACCGTCTTTAAACAAATTTTTTTGAGTTTTGTATGCAATTCATTTTGTTTAAGCAGATGGAAGACATATTAGTTACATCACTGCATTCCCAAAGACCCCAGAAAAAACTCATGGGATTAACATAATAGTTCATTTTTGGGTGCCTGGGTAGCTCCTTCAGTTAAGTGTCCGACTTCAGGTCAGGTCATGATCTCGCAGTTTGTGAGTTCGAGCCCCATGTCTTTGGACTCTCTCTCTCTCTCTCTCTCTCTCTCTCTCTCTCTCTCTCTCTCTCTCTCAAAAATAAATAAACATTTAAAAAAACACAATACTTCATTTTTAAACAACTTCATTGAGATAGAATTTATATACTTTATAATGCATTCGTTTTTTTAGTTTATTAATAAATATTCCATGACTTTTAGTATATTTACAGAACTGTGCACCTATCACTACACTCTAATTTCAGAAGGTTTCCATTACCCCCAAAAGAGCCCTTGTGCTCATTTACAGGCATGTCCCACCCCAGCCCAAAGTAACCATGATTCACTTTCTGTCTATATAGATTGCCTCTTGGGATATGTCGTGTAAATGGGCTCATGCTTCCACTTTTTACCTATTGTATCATCTTCTCCGGATGGAACGAGAAACTAGGTCTCAAGAATCTTGTGCCCTTGTCACAGTTATGTCATCAGTGGAGTCGGGCTAGACTCAGGAGTGACTCCTGGTTCATTCACTGATCTAAGCCCTTGTATAGCTCCTTCTGTGTGCCTGGTACTAGGCTAAGTCGCGGGAGCCCTGCCATGCGCAAGACACCATGGCCCCTACTTTCCTGGGACCCCCATTCAAGTGGGGGAGACAGCAAGTAAACAAACTTATCAGACCATTAGCTAGTGGTGAGTGCCATGAAGAGAGTAACATGAGAGCACGTAACAAGGCATTCCACACTTTTTCAGCATTTTTATTTTAAACTCCTCTAGATTTTCTTTCTGGCGCTTGAAATGTCTATTTTATGTAAAGAATTATGCAAATAATTTCACTTTACATGGAAAATGTTTAAAAGTTTGAGAAAGAAGAAATTATTTTTATCTGGATCCTTTGGGGACACACCCATGTGCTGCCTTGTGGGTGGGGTGTGGCTTGTCTCCACACGTGGTGGGGTCCATGCGCAACACCCCCCACACCAGGTTTTCCCACACTCCACCCCCACAGCCACCTGATGAGGTGGCCTCCTTTCCATTCTACAGTCTAGGGCAGCTCAGGAGCCTCCAGCTGAAACTGCATTAGTGTGTGTGAACAAATTACCCCAGTTATCTGGCCATGTAGAAAGCTACGGTTTTGCTCTTCATGAAAATTTAAAATCTTGTCCTGATCTTATGGAAGGGAACAGATGAGGCAACTTGGGTGAACTCAGCCACTGTTGATCAAGCGGATGATCAACGACGCATTTCCTTGACTCAGGGGATCAGTGGAGAATCATAAAGACAAAATCACAGAAAAAATTAAGATTACATTTGCAAGCGTGGAATATTGGGAATGCATTCTCAAACTGCAGCAAAATAAGTCTCTCTCTCCTGAAAATGCATTATTTATCCCCTGCCTGTTACCACAGTTACAGATGCTCCTTCCTGTGGTTTGAACCCGAGTCAGTTTTAGAGGCGGACCAGAGACAGACGACTTGTAGCTCACCAGTAAAGTTAGAATTTCAGATGAGCAGTCAAGATATTTTTAGAGTGCTTGTGTGTACAGTCACATCATAAATCGTGAGGATGAAGGTAGCTGCGTGAGCCTAAATCCAATTGGGGCCACAATGTGGGCTTTCCACAGCATACATTTTATTAAGGGAAAGAGATCGTGGGATGGGTTAGGCAGTTCATCCCCACATATCTTTCATTAGGAAAATCTTGGAGGAACATCAAGAGTGGTTTTTGGTTCAAGGGGGACCTTCGATGGAAGAACATAATTTGCTTCCTAATGAAACTCGCTCCTACAGTAATATGTACCAAATTGAGATTCAGAAAGGGAAAATTGTGCCACTGGTATTAATGGGTTGGCGTCTCCCTCAGACACCATCACTGTTGAGGCCACACAAGCCAGATGGTGGGGACTTTTCAGTATTTGAAGCATAGAGTAATATGAAATGTCCCCCAATGAGAGGTATGCACTTCAGTACCTGCAAACAGATTTATCAATTATCTGGGCAAACTTCTGTCTGAATTCTCTGGAAAACTGGTGATTCTCAGGAATAAAAGGGGGAAAAAAAGGGGGGGGGGGATTTTGCCGATTTTGAAAGGTAAAGTTTGAAGACGATTTCAGAAAAGCTGTCACTCAAGCCAATTAAAATTTCAGCAAGTTCTCAGAAGAGAAGCAGACAAAACCGTAAAGTGTCATGTCTGTCGCCCTGTATCTTCCTGAAAAGGGAAATACCAGGAATTGGCTAAGAGCAAAGGTTTGGGAGCCACACAAGCAGTTTGATTCCCAGCTCTGGCACTAACCAGTTCTGTGACCTTGGACAAACCACCTCTGTTCTCCAGCCTCAGTTTCCTCATCTCCAAGAGGGGTGGCATCATAAGCCCTTAACTCCATGGGTTTGCTGGGAGGATTCAATGAGAGTATGAGAATCACAGAGCAGAGTAACCATCATAAAGTAATTGCTCGGCATAATGGCAATCTATTGGAAAGACATGGAAGGAACAGAAATTGTCAAAATAGCGGAGAGAATAAGAGAAAATGGTAGAACTGTTTATTGATGGTTATGGCAAATTTGACTCTTTCCCCTGACAAATCAGAGCAATATTCTTATAGACCAACTAAGCTACTAGCAGATTTGAGGAGTGTGTTTAACACTGTCCCTCCCTTCCTTCCTTTCTTCCTTCTTAGATTTATTTTTTCCCCTCATTGACAATTAGTGTGTCAGTCGGACAGGCACTTTAAACCGAATGTTATACCTAGTGGGTAAACACCTGCGTATCAATGGTATTAGTCTGTTGGCTTCTTGAGCAGAATGGTGATAACAGAACATGCAGAAGTCTTCAATAATAAAGTGACTTACTAAGTACATGCTAGGTGCCAGGCACAGCCCCAGGTGTTAAAACATTTTGCCAATGAGGTCAAGGTCATGGATGCAACCTTCAGGAGGGTCAGTTGGGTTTATGCTGATCTACCTGGAGGATCCCATGATGCCAGCCAGGGACTGAGTATCCTTGACCCAGGCTTATCTTATTCCCTGACGTCATCCAGCCATTTCCTGAGATTCACACTGTGGCCCCAGAAGACACTTACCAATCAGTCTCCCAATGATAATTATAATATATGTATATAAATCTAAAGGTCACTCAGTGAGTGCCCCACTGACGTTGGATCAGTGAGGTCCAGTCTCCATAGAAAGGGAAGCCCCTGGCTTCTGAACAGAAGAATTTGATGAGGTGGGGAAAGAGGGCTCAGGAGAATCTGGTGGAAACATCCATGGGACATCCATTGGTGAGGATGGCAAATCTGATATGTGATGTACTTTTTTCCGAGTTAGACTTTACCACAGAGGCTGGGCTATAAAATTTTCACAAAATCGTTTTCTCCACCACAACTCTGTAGCTAGCTTTCCGATCACTCATGAATATTTATGCCTCGTCTGCTTAAAATGCTTGGAGGGGGGAAAAAGAAAACTTTGTTCTCAGTCTCAAATTTTTCTGAGAGGTATAAAGGCATTGGTATAAGATGGTAACAACGTATTGCTAAACCAAGTGCTTAGACCAACACTCATTTAAAACTCACGCCTGCTTGGTATTAACACTGAATTATAATAAGGTCTACACCAGATAAGGAAATTTAGGGGGCATAAGCACAGTGCCCAAGATGTATCAGTCACTGGCTATCTGCTTCCTTCATCGTTTTGTATGGAGCTGAACATGATTTACTTAAAGCTACGTGGCAGAACTTCAGAGGGTTATGGAGACCAATTCCATTTGGTTCAGGCCCTCACAAAGACCCTCGTCTGGGTGCTGTGCTCTTTGATTTCCCCCAGGAAGCGAAAGCTTCTCCTCCTTTCGTCTTCTTTCAAGCTCCTTCCTCCTCCCTGAACTGGGTTCCTGCCTCCCCATGCAGCACCCTCCTGCCACCTGCACCCTGCGGGGCAGATCCCCCCTGCTTGCCCAGACCCTTCTTGAGGGTGGATATTGAAAGGCATTTCTACTGCTCAGAGTTCCTAGAAAGCAGGAACTGTCACACGCAGGCAGGAACAGGGTAGCAGAAATGGCTCGCAAATGCAGATTGATTCTCAGGCAAATTTTTGCAGTGAGGGGGGAGAGCTGATTATGCAGACCACTCCAAATTCAATCTCCTGCTTTATGTTATCGCTGGAGCCCGTGATGGAAGCACCGCCTGATAATTCAGACTTGCCTATTACTTATTCTTTATCTAGAGGAAATAAAGAGAAACAATTACCTTGGTGTGATATTCTGCCATCTCGACAAAGCCACCTGCACCTGAGACTTTGCCAGCAGTAGAAATAACGAGTTAAATGCTAAATATTTCATAGAGAAGAGAAGAGCAGGGCTATTGAAAATAAATTTAAAAGACCTTCGTGTATTCCGGTCATATATCCCTGGCATAAAACTTCACCAGAGATAAAGTAGTTTTCTGACAGGAGGGTTGTGGCCAGGGGAGAGGTGAGGCCCGGTGAAGGGGGGCAGGGAAAGTAGCCCTGGAAAACCCACACAAGCTCCCATTCCCAGATGCGGGCGCCTCCTCTGCGAAGGCATCTTTGAAATGACTGAAGTCTGACTATTACTGTTGAGCCTTTTTCAATAATGAATTTTAAATTATAAATGACATTTTGTTGTGTGCTCTTCTCTTCCACCTGTTGGTAGTTAGCTGGGAAAATCGATGCAGTTGGTGTCTAGACTGAGCACACTTCTCAGGATGTTAAGCTCAGTCTTGTTTCCTTCATTCTTAATTAAGAGCACTCCCAACGGTCTCTGACATGAATGTCCGTGAAGGCCAGGTCCTGGGAGCACAGCCTCATAGCCCCCTTGACACGTACAAGCATTCCTTCCCAGTCTCTCCCTATTGGGAACAGGTTCTGGGAACTGAATATGAGAACGATTTAGGACCATGGGATGATTCCTCCCATAGGTGGTAGAAGTGAGTACCAGCAATTAAAATTACAGGACTAGTCAGTGTTCAGTGAGACAGTTACCAGTCAAAACTACGAGGAAATTTCTGTTTGTTTATTGCGCTTATAGGAAGCTGCTAAGACGGAGGAAAGATAATTTAAGAGTAATCACTGCTATGCCAGCCCTTCCCACTGACCCTGGCTGTCCATTTTCTCTCATTGCATCAACCATTCTTGGCAATTAGGTGTGCTTTCCTTACTAATGCCAGGGTAAGGAAGCAGAAAATGAAGGCCCTTCTTCACAAATAGCTACTTAATGTTGCAATGCCTGCCTATAAGTCATAAAAGCCATGGAGGTTTTCTCATCCCTGAGCACAGAATGCCCTTGATGACAGCTGCAGAATAGACTTATTAACTCAGATAAGCAAATCCTGGCATTTCCTGCTGGCCTGTGCACTTCCCGGACACGGGAAGTCTGAACCTATCTACTGAGCTGCCCTGTTGTCTAGCTGAGCCCTGAGCACCTGCTACTTCTCAGCAAATATTGGCTCCCTCTCCCTTCTGCCCTGTCTCCCCAGGCAGAATGAGTCGAACTGCTGGACATGCGGGGGGCGAGGGGTCCAGGGGCCAAAAACGGGGGCACAGAGACGCTGTGTGAGTGTCTGCCCCATTTCCTTGTTATTATCACCACTGATGCACAGAGAGTCAGGACAGGACAAAGTGGCTCCTAGCTGGGTGCAGGGTGTCCCTCTTAGGGCCTCTGTGAGTCAGAGATCAGGACTGACCAATCATGTTTGGGGAGAAAGCCATCTTTGGCAGCCTGAGGTGATGGCTGCCCAAGCAGCTAAGGGGTCAAGAGTCACCTCTTGATGCCACACTCCCCGTGTCTCAGTTTCCAGGTGCAGCAGGTAGCACTGAAGACGGGGACTAGCTCCCCTTCAGCCTCCCTGAGCCTAGAACAAAGTAGAAGAAGAAGAAAGAAGCCTAGAAGAAAGTACAGCGGGAAGAATTGAGGTCAAACCAGAGGCCTGTTTCCTTTATTGTAGAGTAGATCATGTCACCTCTGTGACGAGAGTTCTCCAGAAATTCTCACTCGGTTGTCACTCCTCCCTAAGTTCCCAAATGTGGAAGACACCTCTATGGACGCATCTCTAGGCAGTGGCATTGGCCTGGAGGCAGAGGGCTGGCTTCACTGACTCTTGACCCCTTAACCACTTGGGCAACCATCACCTCAGGCTGCCAAAGATGGCTTTCCCCCCAAGCAGGACAGGTCAGTCCTGATCTCTGACTCACAGAGGCCCTAAGAGGGACACCTTGCACCCGGCTAGGAGCCACTTTGTCCTGTCCTGACTGACAGGCCACGCAGTGCCCTCCAGCGCAAGCTCTCCGTAGACCATGAGTTGCAGGGATGCTTACCTGGCAGATCGCCACAAGCTCACATGCTTTGATGTGTCACTTCTACGTAGCATACCATTGATTTTTTTTTTTTCTTCTCAAATCAGAGCCTGCCCAGTAGCATCCAGAAAGTACAGGCACAGAGCCCTAGATTGGAACATAGTGGACAGGCAAGGTTTTCTTCTCCTGGGAGGAAAAGTGTGTAAGAAACAGGGCAACGGGAGGCTTGTCAGAACCGGAGCTGGGTGATATAAACCCTGCAAAGTCACACCAGCCTTCACTGAGAAAGCAGGGTCAGGGGAAGAAGGTCCACCTGCCACAGCTTGTTAGTGGTGAATGCAGGCAAGGTGAGCAATGTGAGAGAGAGGGTGCAAAGGGCCGGAATACAGGAGCCACAGTCGTTTTCCTCCAGTCCTTGCTATAGCCTGAGTGACCAGGGGAATATCGCCTTCCTGTGCGAGATCTGATGAGCTCATCTTTTTTTTTTTTTTTTTTTTAATTTTTTTTCAACGTTTATTTATTTATTTTTGGGACAGAGAGAGACAGAGCATGAACGGGGGAGGGGCAGAGAGAGAGGGAGACACAGAATTGGAAACAGGCTCCAGGCTCTGAGCCATCGGCCCAGAGCCTGACGCGGGGCTCGAACTCCCGGACCGCGAGATCGTGACCTGGCTGAAGTCGGCCGCTTAACCGACTGCGCCACCCAGGCGCCCCTCTTTTTTTTTTTTTTTTTAATTTTTTAACGTTTATTTATTTCTGAGACAGAGAGACAGAGCATGAGCAGAGAGAGAGGGAGACACAGAATCTGAAATAGGCTCCAGGCTCTGAGCTGTCTGCACAGAGCCCGACGCGGGGCTCGAACTCACGGACCGCAGGACCATGACCTGAGCCGAAGTCGGACGCTTAACTGACTGAGCCACCCAGGTGCCCCTCTGATGAGCTCATCTTAAAGGCTGGGGTTGCACTCCCTGGCCAAGATCTGTTCCCACCAGGGATAGCATCTGGATGGCCTCTCCTCATCGGTCTGTAAGCCGATTCTTAAAGCTGAAAACAAATAAATTGCATCTAATATTAGTATGAGCCTGGAGAGTCACATCATGTGCTAGTATTTCATACTGTTCTTTGTACATCCAGCACATGGACCCCTTGTGTCACTCAGTGGCCTCAGGTCCAGACAGAGTCCGGCTTTGCACCCTCCAACTGCTGCCTCTCATATATCCTCACATTCGTTCATATCATCTCTGTCGTCATCAGTTTGGTTTGGCTTAGTTTTTTTTGCCCAGAGTTCTCCTTCTGGAGCCCCTCTTTCGTGCGCCAACCTAGAATGTTCTTTTGGGTTGTACCACTCTTCCCAGGGTGTCTTGACTTTTCCATTCCTGGCTTCCATTTTCTTTTGCTGGAGTGCACCCTATGTGATTTCCTGAGAAAGTGTGCACAGGAGGTCGCCTTTCTGTTCCTCAAATGTCCAAAAGTGGTTTTGCTCTTTGTACTTGACAGCTTAGCTGGATGTAGAATTCCAAGATGGAAATTTTTCTTTTAATTGTCAGGGTGGGGTAACTCACATATCAGCGGCATAACAGACTTTGCTGTGCGTTCACATGGCGGCTGTGAAATCCTCTGCAATAGTGGGATGTGGAAGTTTTCTGCTCTAGACAATAATTCAAGGGCCTCTACAGACACTTTGTGTGTTGTGGTGTTCAAGTCACCGTGGGTAAGATGAGAGAGAGGCCCACCGGCGCTCGCCTGACCCAGCTCAGAAGCGATGGATGGTCCTACTCACGTTCCTTCTGTGAGAGCTGGTCAGATGACCCTGGCTAGACAAGGCATTAGGAAGTATCCTTTGTGTATTCAGGAAGGGACAACCACATCATCATATTGGGCAAAGCCTCATCTTCAAGGAAGCAGCATCTCTGATAAAAGGCCCATGCGAGAGTGATTTCTCTTCCTGTGGGTGACCTGTTTTAATCCATCTGGAAGCTGTTAGGATCATCTCCTTATGTCCTTGAAGGTCCACAAGAGCAGGGACTTGGTTTAACTAGTGGAGCACCTGTGTCTGTAACACGGCTGGGATTAGGCGGGGGCATTGAGGCCTTTGTCTGCCAGCCAAAACCCTCTGGTAATCAAGAGAAATGATATTATAATGCAATATTTTACAAAATAAAAGTTATAAAAAAATCCATGAAGAACAAAATAATAATAACCTTGGTGTAAGGAAATTTTGCAGGGATATGTCTGGCTTTGTGGCCCCTTCTGTGGGCTTCTCAATCTAAGGATATGTCTCCTCCTCAAACCAAAGCAATTATAATCATTGCAGGTTTTTTTTTTTTTAAACAATTCCCTTTTTCTGATTTATCTATCCTGTCTTTCTCGAGGTCTTAATTGGATATGTAACTTTCCGGATCAATATCATCTGCCTCGCCTTTTCTCTCAAAGTTTCTGTTTCCATGTACTTAATTCGGGAAAATTCTCATGGCTTTGCCATCCCACCTGAGTATCAGACTTTTTATTCCAATAATCCTGCCTCTAACTTCCAAGCATACTTTCTCATTCTCCAGTTTCTAAAAGTAACATCTTGTTGAAACTGTTTGAGGATACTAGTTAGTAATTTTTTGTTTTACTTATTTATTTAAATTCGAGTTAGTTAACATACAGTGTAGTCTTGGCTTCAAGAGTAAAAACCAGTAATCCATCTCTTACATACAACACCCAGTGCTCATCCCAACAAGTGCCCTCCTTAATGCCCATTACTCATTTTTCCTTCTCCCCCCATCCACCTCCCCTCCAGCAGCCCTGTTTGTTCTCTGTATTTATGAGTCTCTTACAGTTTGCCTCCGTCTCTGTTTTTATCTTATTTTATTTTTCCTTCCCTTCCCCTAAGTTAATCTGTTGCATTTTCAAATTCCACATACAAGTGAAATCATATGATATCTGTCTTATCTGACTGACTTATTTCACTTAGCATAATACACTCTAGTTCCAGCCATGTTGTTGCAAATGGCAAGATTTCATTCTTTTTGATTGCCGAGTAATATTCCAATGTGTATGTGTGTGTGTGGGTGTGTGGTGTGTGTATATACACACACACATACCGCATCTTCTTTATCCATTCATCTATCCATGGGTATTTGGGCTCATTCCATACTTTGGCTATTGTTAATAGTGCTGCTATAAACATGGGGGTGCATGTGCTTCTTCGAAACAGCATACCTGTATCCCTTGGATAAATTCCTAGTAATGCAATTGCTGGATGGTAGGGTAGTTTTATTTTTAATTTTTTTAGGAACCTCCATACTGTCTTCCAGAATGGCTGCACCAGTTTGCTTTCCCACCAGCAGTGCAAGAGGGTTCCCCTTTCTCCACATCCTCACCAACGTCTGTTGTTGCCTGAGTTGTTCATGTTAGCCATTCTGACAGGTGTGAGGGTTTTCTATTTGCTTTTTGCTTTTCCTTTTCCTTTGTCATGTGGATTATATTTGTGCATCGTTTTCTTCCATTGCAAGTTTTTGTTTATCCATTTGTAGTTTGCAGTCTTGCTCTATTTTATGTTGTGGGTCTGGAGATTCTCGGTGGACCATTTGAATGGGAGAATAAAGACGGTACGAATGTTCTCTGGAGGCACTTGTTTCGGGACATGGCTTGCCAGTGGGTGGCTTCCACTCTAGGATGAGCAGCCTGTGAGCTGGTAGCCCTTATGTGCCAGGGTAAGGAAGGCACTAACACCCACATTAACCACCATGGTTTTCCTTGGACGACTTACTCCATTTCTGTTTTTTTTTTTAATGTTTATTTATTTTTGAGGGAGGGAGGGTGAGAGAGAGAGAGAGAGAGAGAGAGAGAGAGAGAGAGAGAGAGAGCGCACGCACAAGCAAGGGAGGGGCAGAGAGAGGGAGCCGCAGAATCCGAAGCAGGCTCCAGGCTCTGAGCTGTCAGCACAGAGCCGGATGTGGAGCTCAAACTCACTAACTGTGAGATCATGACCTGAGCTGTAGTCGGATGCTGAACTGACTGAGCCACCCAGGCACTCCAGTTGATTCCATTTCTTGAGAGAAGAACCCTCCATGCGTTTTTCTGCCTAAAGGGAGTTTGGATTTCATTGTCCCCATCTGTGCCTCTGGGGAAGGTGTCTGTAGCTGCCGCCTCTTGTGCACACATTCTAGGCTGTGGTGTCCTTTGCCCTGTCCACCAGTAAGATCCTTCCAGAAATGTCTTAAATCCCTTGCTCATTGAGTATCCCTCTCCTTTTCTCTTTATTTCTGTGAGTCAGTCTTTTAAGGTCATGTTACTTGAATCTCAATAGAAGGAAATCAGTGCACGCGCTTACACCGTTGTTGTGAACCATCATCCTCTTTTGTTTCTAACCTGTTTGGAAGATATGGTCTTCCAGTATCAGCACTTGGCGTTTCAAGCTTAACATGCCCAAAGCAAAGTTGTTCTGTCCCCTCTTCCAGCTCCCAGAAGTATCTGTGTCTCCCTCAGTCATCCCCACTTCTAGGGAATGGCACTAAAATCCACCCACCTGCTTAAATTGGAAAACTGAGTCATCTGTCTGTCATCCCTTCCTTGCCCGCCTCTGGCATCAAGTCCACTTGGCACCACCTGCTATATTTGTATCTCAGATCTGTCCACCTCTCCACCCTCACTGCTACCAGCCTAGACACACTGCCCCCATCCCACATGAAAGACCAGCCCCCTTCCACTGGTCCCCCATAACCCTTTCTTGCATAGCAGAGTGGTGGACCTGACAGCTGATTCCCTCTCATCTCCCCCAACGGCCTTTTCAGCAAAATCCAAATCCCTGCTGGGCCTTTATGCACCATCTAGCCCTTCCTACCAACCTCCTGAGTATCTGCATGTCCTCTCTGGGTGCCTGCCACCCTGGCCGCCTCTTGTAGCACCACACAGCACCCTCTTTCTCACCCTCATGCCCTGTTTTAAGTCAACTACCTCTCAGTTGGTTACCTCTGAGCCACCGTTTTCTTATCATCACACCGACTCGTTTTCTTCACGGCCCTTCTCCCAATTTGTGTTCACATGCACACCGTTTGTATCGTGATGGGTTTGCTCACCCATTTATTCTTGGGTGGTGCCAAAGAATTGGAGTTCTTCTCAGGTATGTCCTCAGCCGCTGCATGGTGCCCAGGGTAGCTGTGCTCAGGAAAGGCTTCATGGGTGGATGAGGTGGGGGGCAGGCAGCAGATACTCAGCGTGGGTGGGTCTCAACCCAGCATTTGGGTCCTGGGCTCCCGGGCTGTTGTCTTCCCCTCGGGTGGACCTTTCTGGCAGGTCTTCTGCCTCTCCTGCATGCCCAGCAGGTGCAGCTGACGGTCTTCAGAACTGGAGGTGTTGTCTATCCCGGTGCGCAGAGGAGAATCTAGCTGCCTGCGTTGCCCTTCAGCCTTCTCACGTTCTGAGCCCATGCTGTTTTCCCCGCTCACACCCTCTGCTGCCCTTGCCCCTGCCCTCTGACCTAGGGATGCCACCAGTCTCCCTCACATCTTCTGTGCCACCAGCTCTCTGCATTTATTCACCTGGAGATGTTCTTTCTGCCGTACCTGCCTTGCCAAGCCTGCCCCTCTTTTAGGACTGGACAAACTGCTACCTCCTCCAGAGGTCCTCCCATACCCCTGCTCCGTAGGGGTACCCTTGCTTCCCACGTATCCTCAGCCCTTTCTTTGTGCATCTTGTTGGAGCTCATAGGTCACCCTGCCCTGTACTCGGGCCTTGGCTGGGTGACTGTGTTTCCCCTTCTAAGCTGTAAGATCCGAGAGGTAAAGGGGATTGTAGCTGATTGCCCACCGAGAGCCCTTGGGTGGACGGGGCAGCTTGGGAGCAGATGTGGGGAATTTGCCCCCTGTTGGCATACACAGAATCTCGGGGCCAGGGCTAGTGTGGCTAGGGAGGTAGTAAGCAGCACTTCCGTGACTTAGTGCCCCCTCAGGCTCAGCAGGCAGCCTGAGCAAGCCTATCTGAGAAGCTGCAGGTGTGCCTCCACGAGAAAGGAGGTGATGGAGCCACGTTCACACTCATCCATCCCTGACTCCTAGCTCTCCCTTGTACTGCTTATCGACTGACTGCGGAGTGAACCAAAACTCTCATAGTCGTGAGCCTAGTCCATACGGTCATTCCCAGCTGTCCTGGCCTGCTGGGCCCTGGGGCTCTGTCTAGCTCAACAAGTTGGAGCCTTCTCCAATATGTGAGTGACCCCCTAGGCAGTAACACCCACGTGGCACTGAGGCAAGGCCTGCTAGCGGTAGCTGTCGCTCCTGGCTCACCCATGGTGGGGAGTAACTGTCTCTTACTTC
This sequence comes from Herpailurus yagouaroundi, assembly GCF_014898765.1. Lineage (NCBI taxonomy): Eukaryota > Metazoa > Chordata > Mammalia > Carnivora > Felidae > Herpailurus > Herpailurus yagouaroundi. Next base: position 20,614,807 of record NW_024412423.1, on the reverse strand, counting down.
TACCTTCCCAGCCAGAGGAGCCGCTAAGGGGCTGCGAAGTGAGGTGTTTGGCACCCAGCACACCTTTCTCTTGCCGAGACACCTGCCTGTGACAGGACAGGCAGGTTGCTGCATAAATGATGAACCTGGAAGGAGTCTGCCAGACGCCTCCTGTGCGGTACTGAGGCTGTTCCCTGTGAGTGCCCCATTCCGAAGGCAATTAGTCTAATTACTTTTGTTATTTCAGAAAACAAATTAAACCACCCGAGTGTTTCAGGGTAGAAAAACGCCTGCAATGTGTAAGGAACATTTCAGGAGCGTTTAGCTCACAGCCAGGAGGGTCTGAACACATGTCCAGAAAGCAGGCAAAAGGGATGCATAAGGGACAGGGTTCCCAGGAGGTGGGACCTCGATGAGGTGAGCAGTCTGCCCATGGGGATCGGGGTCAGGGAAGGACTCTGCTTTTGGTCCTGCTGAAGCCAGGGAGCCACCCTGGACTCCTGCCCTCCCTCCCCCTGCCAGCTAGGTCTGTGGATTCTGTGTCCCTTTGCTCCTCCCCCTCAACACCGTTTGTGGCTGGGATTGGTAGACCAGCCACCAACTCAGCTCCCCGTCTCCCTCCCAGCTGCCCTCCTCACAGCCAACACTGGGGGCTACCTGAAACACAAGCAGATTCATTCCTAATCTGCTACTTTAAACAGCTCTGTGGCTTCTTGTAAACTACCAGACGATCCTTAGCACCAGGGAGCTCAGGAGCCAGCCTCCACCTGCAGGCCCAGCCTGCCTGCACGCAGGCCCTGGAAAACCTTCTAGTTTCCTTGTGCTTTTGCTCTGTGCTCCTTGCTGCTGGGCTTTGTCCCAGTGACGTGTGATGGGTACACGTACGCACACCCATGCTCTCTGACCCTAGACCGCTGCCCGCTCCTCAGCCTTCAGACCAGCCCCCCTTGCCTTGTGAAACCTTCCCTATCATAGTGGAAAGAGTTGGGTATTTCCACCTTGGTGTTCCCTAGACCTAGGCTTCTCCCACATGTATGTTGTGCGGTGTTCATTGTCTCTCTCTTGCCCTCACCTGACTGTGAGCAACTGAGAGGGGAAGGGCCTCGCCTTGTTCATTTTACGCTCCTGGCAGGTGGCGAAAGATCTCTCCCTCCAAGAGAATTTAGCACCTGTTGCATAGAGGAGTGGATGGATGGCCGGTGAATGAATGAGTAGCCCTGAAGACTGGTAAATCCTCTTGTCCCAAGCAATCCATCCACGTGAACTCTGCCCCAAATCAGGAACTACCCCCCCACCCCAGCCCCGGATAAGAGACACAGATTGAGTGACTCACTTGGGGGCTCTCTTTTCCACCCTGCACCAGCCTTTCCTATGTGGGAAGTGGAACGTGGTGAGCAACTTGTTCAGAGTGGGTGAGCCGTTGGATGACAGAGGCTGTGTCCTGTTTCCTTCCTCTCAGAACCGAGTGAGGTCCACTAATGAGACTTTGTCCTGCTCCTCTGCTAGAACAGCTGCAAACCCCAGCTACTCTCGCCCTTAGGTGCCAGAGCCTGGTGGCCCTTAGGTGCCAGAGCCTGCCAGGAGTTCTGTTCTCAGGGCTCACATGGCTGTCAGATCTGGAACATAGACCACCTTCACCAGAAGTACCAGGAGCATTCCTTGAAAATCAGCTTCTGGGGCCCCAGCCCAGTCCTGCTGAATCAGAATCTCTGGGATGGGATCCAGGATGGGTATTTTAAACTAGCATCCCTGGAGATTCTTCTGCAAGGGAAGGTTTAGACTCATTGCCTGAGAGATTCCAGTGGTAGTTGGAGAAGAATCTCAAATGACACAAGCTTGAATCCCGTACATCCTCTGTCCTCTCCAGGCCCCAGCCCAGGCCTGTTGGAGACCCATCCAGTGAAGTCAGCAGCCTTCTCCCCTTCTCTCTGAGACACTTCTCCTGCCTCTACAGAGACACATCCTGCCCCCCACATCCTCAAAACTACCTTCCGTTTTCACCATCGATATTAATTACTTGGAAGTACAGTATCCCAGTTAGAATCTATTTAAGTCCTCCTTGTCTGCCTGCAGCTCTGTCAGACTCATCATCAATGCTCTTTTGTTCCCACCTTCAGCGGACGGCGTTGTCTGTTAGTTCACCCTGCTCGGCTTGTTTCTCAGAACCCATGCTGAGGCCCGACTGGAAATAGCATGCCCCTTGAGTGGCAGAGGGCACTGTCCCCAAAACAGCTGGGCCACCCCGTGTTCCCCTGAGAGGGCTGGGCCAGTGGATGTGATTTCCCCACTCCTTCCCAGAGGAGGGAGGACTAGCTCTATGTCACATGCACCTGGGCAGTAAGGCTCTCTGTCCTTGCTAGTCTGCCTTTCCTCTAAGTCCCCCACTGTGGGCTCAGCACCCTGCTGGGGGCTTCACCAGACAAGCGGCATGGGGTCTACCCTCAGAAAGCTCACTCTCTGTTTGCGGGGGTGGGGGGGTGGGGTGGAAGCAGGAAGTAACAGTGAGTAATACAGAACAGCACAGGGTGCCTTCCACGTTTGTGTGGAACAGTTGTATGGCCTCAGGAAGCTCAGAGGAGACAGTTGTGGGCTGAGCCAGGTAGGTAGGGCTTTAAGAGGCAGTCAGAACTTGAGCAAGACTTTGAGGGGAAGAAGTGGTGTGGACGCTTCTGCTGGAGGTAGTGACAGGCCAATGAGGTAACCAGCGTGGCATGGGCAGAAGCCAGGAGAGCTCAGCACCTGAGCTGGTGGCTCCTTTCAGGGACTAGCAGTGAGAAGTCATAGTGCCCTCTGGGCAAATTATCATTTCTCCTGAGGGAGGGGAAAGGCCTAGAAGTATGTTTTAGTTCCCAGACTATCCAAATTAAGGCAGGTCATAGAAAGGTTCAATTTAAATTACTAGTTCACTCAGCTACATTTTGTAGAAAAAGCATAAAATGTAAGAAAATGGCCTCCTCCTTCACATAACCTTTGAGAATTCTCCCATCGCATTTGGCAGTCAGATTCACCTTTTCTCTGGCTCCTGGCCACAAAGTCACCATCCCCTGCCTTCCTACACAGAAACTTCTCTTCCTTTTTCACAGCTGATGCATGCGTGGCTGATACTCCACTGTGGAAGTGTGGGGGCTGCTGGCTAGAGCAGGGCAGGGAGCGTCCCTGGAGCTGCAGACAGCAGTCAGATGCACTTGCCCCTACAGGCTAGTCCCTCTGGTAAAGCTTTGTTGTGAAACTGGTCAATGTCTTTCTTCTGTGAAAGAGCAAACTCCTTTGAACAACTTGAAAATTTAAATTTTTTTAATGTTTATTATTTTTGAGAGAGAGACAGACAGATAGAACATGAGTGGGGGAGGTGCAGAGAGAGAAGGAGACACAGAATCCGAATCAGACTCCAGACTCTGAGCTGTCAGCACAGAGCCCAATGTGGGGCTCGAACTCACAAACCACAAGATCATGAACTGAGCTGAAGTCGGACGCTTAACCGGCTGAACCACCCAGGCATCCCGAACAACTTGAACTTTTGAATTCTGGATTATAGTTTTGTTTAGGGTATTTGGTGGTGGAGTTGGGACTGTCTCATTATTTAACCAGAAAAACCTGCATACAGAGTCAGCCAAGAAGAATGGCTTTGCCGTTGGAGAAATGTAGCTGCTTTGAAGTCAGTCACCGGGGCTCGTTGGGGGCCTTGTCCCTAGTGTGATCAATCCGTGCTCACAGCAGAGGCAGGTTCTGTGCTGTGGGTATTTTGCATGGAGGCAGGAGGGGTGGCGCTTCAGCAGACCTGATTCAACTGTGCCACATGTGTCCAGAGCACAGCTTCCAGGGAGAACATGTGGGAGGCCTTGGAGACAAGGGGCAGCTGTGATGTGTCAGTGAACACACGCTGCAGGGATGGTGACTGTCTTGTTGGGAGGAGAGGGGACCTGAATTCAGAACAATGAACCGATGGAGACCTGGTGGAATCTGGGGCACATGAACGCTGGGGGCTGCCCTGCTGAAGCAAGTGGATGAGGCAGGTGAAGTCAGTCCTCACTTGCCTGCCTGCCCCTGCCTGTCTTTTCTGGTCCCTTCTATCCTTTTACCTGCCTTCAGGTGCTCAACACCTTGATTTATAAATTTAGTCATGTGCACATTCATTTGTATTTGTCCTCTCTGCCATCATCTGTCAGGAGAGGGCATCCACCATTTACACCTCACTGTATATTAGAGTCAAACTCCTTGAGATGGGATATTTGCACTTTAAACCTTTATTCTCCCAGGGGTGCCTGGGTGGCTCAGTCAGTTAAGTGTCCCACTCTTGGTTTTGGCTCAGGTTACAGTCTCGCAGTTCACGAGGTTGAGCCCCGTATCAGGATCCACGCTCACAGCACAGAGCCTTCTTGAGATTCTCTCTCTCTCCTTTTCTCTTGGCCCTGCCCCTGTCCCTGCTCTTTCTCTCTTAAAACAAATAATAAACTTAAAAAAATAAAAATGAACCTTAATCCTCCTTGTGGTGGAAAGCTCTATCCCGTATTGATATAATGATTCTGTACCAAGAGGTTGAGGAGCCAAGATGAGGTGAGAAAAGAGGGGACGCTTTGGCTAACAGACCTTTTCCCTAGCATTGCTACCTGGGCCTAAGCCACCAGAAAGAAAAACAGAGCATGGATGCTGAGGGGCAATGAATGGCCAGCATTAAGGAGAAATTATTCTAACACTTCTTAAATAATGGAAGGAAGATTTTATTTAAGACTATTGCAATAGGAGAGAGAGATTGAGCTCAACTATAAACCAGGAGGGATGAGTAGGGGCTGATTTATAGCCAGCAGGCAGAGTGATGGAGGGGGTGGAAGATTACTGAGGGGAATCTGGTTACATGTCAAGGGTATGGAAAAAGAGGAGTTTGATTAAATGTCGGGGGTGGGAAGAGAAGCTTGAGAGAATAATGGGAGTGGGGAGATTCTGGCCAAGTCTGCTTAGTAGGATTCTTTGCTTAGGACAAGGACAGAGCCTAGTGGAGAAGAGGGCTCAAAGGAGACTGACCAAAATTGGGTCATGTCTTTGTCACCAGATGTTCACATGGTGGAGGCTCACCCAGAAGGCGTAGCACATTGTGGCTAAGGATGCTGGAACGGCCGCTGGCTGTTGTGATTCCTTACAGGTGCCCCATGCATAGGAAAGATGGTTTAATTCCTGAGGCCTAAAACAGACCTCACACGGTGGTCCTCAGCCAGGCTTTCTATGCAAATCAAGGCCAAACCCTGTTTGCTTGTGAGCTCCAGGTGAGCAAAGGGTCACTGGAACATGTCTCCCATCCCTGAGACCCCAGGGCTTTGCCCAGGGACAGTTCATCCATTGTCTCGGGTTACAGAAGGCTCTACTCAGACTAGCTCCAACAGTAGGGCAAGTTATTTTCCTACTCCCTGTGAAGTCCTAGGGCTCCAAACCCCAGGCTACAAACCATCAATGATGTCATCAAGGCCCAGGCTCCTCACCTTGCCATCCCCTGCAGGTTGGCTGTGCCCTGCATCTGGCCCTCTGCATGAGTCCCCTGTGAACAAAACAACATCCAGGGAAAGAAAAGACTCCCTCTTCTTCCTCTTTCTTCAGTGCCCGGAAGACTGCCCCTCACATTCATTGGCCAGGGTGGGATGGGTGCCCTTTTCCAAACTAATCACTGGCATGGGAATGGATTTGGGGAGTGTCTTTCGTCTTTTGTGGGGGAAATGGAAGTTGCACAGTCAACTGTCACATCCTCACCTGTGCCACACTGAGCCCACGGAGGCGAATGGAATTCTGAGCCACAGCGTGGAGTGTTAATAGGCTGGAAGATAAGGAAGGTGTTTTCTACCTGTTGGAATGAGTGAGAGAGAGCAAGAGAGTCCTGGCATCAACGAGATACAGAGCTTGGCACTGCTCCCTAGGGAGCCTCCAGGGTGATGGAGAGAAGAGAGTGCCGAGGTCCCAGGCTTGTGAGCATGCCGCGAGCCCCTCACCCACCAGCTTTCTCTCTGAGGTTCCGTCTGCCATCAGAGCCCCAGGGATGGGAGAGCATGTCGTGGAAGCACATGTCACTGGCTCTCAGCCCCCGCTGAGGATGCGGCGGGCTGTGAGGAGCTACGTCTGTGTTTCCCCGTGCCCACGGCCCCTACGTGGATGACGTCTCTGAATGACTCAGAATGAGGCCAGATGGTTTGTGAAAGTAGATGGCCCACTTGTTGCCTGACATCGCCGTCACTGTGAAGTACATCGTACTTCTCACACTGCGGCTTCCAGAGGGGCTTATGTGCTTGGTGGGCTCTGCCTCCGAGCCCACGTGGGCCTGGAGCAACTTGTCTCATGGCGGCTGAGCGCTGGAGGCGTCTGAAGTATGGTTATGGGAATGTGTGCTTCTTTTCTTATTTGAGCATCCTGGGTCTTTTGATCTTTTTTTTTTTTTTAACTTTATTTTGAGACGGAGAGAGAGAACATGCATGCAAGAGAGGAGGGGAAGAGAGAGAGAAAGAGAGAGAGAATCCCAACCAGGCTCTGTGCTGTCAGCGCAGAACCCAATGTGGGACTCCATCTCACAAACCATGAGATCACGACCTCAGCTGAAATCAAGAGTCACATGCTTAACCGACTGAGGCACCCAGGCATCCCTGACCTTTTTAAATGTGTTGGGGGTGGTGGAGATCTCAAATGAAGGAAATTCATGAGATTTATTACCCAGGCTGATCAGATGGCATAGTAAGTTATCTAAATCGTATAAGAATAGCTTAATAACAAATAGCACTGAGCACCAAACCCTTCTCCAAGGGCACTGGTGTGAAATACGCAAACCCCCAGACTTGTCTGCTCAGGCTCCAGCAGGCTCCATGGTCTGTAACTGCAATAGAATTTTCCTGGAAATTTGGAATACTTTTGGTATGGGGGAAAAACATCAAATCTGCATTTATCCCGAGATGTTTCAAGTACAGATTTGCAGCCACAGACTTTGCCGAGCTAAAACCGGGTGATTACACTGTGGAGTTGGGATAGGGAACAAGGAAATGTGTAAATGCCCCAATAAACTACTTAGGAATTGAATTAAGTCCCTTGCAAGAGCCCAAACTGCTGAGAATGTGAGAATCACCTCGTTGTTCCTGAAGAACCACTTCTGGAGGCAATCAGTCTGTTATGACAGAGGAGGATGGATGGCAGGTCCCAATATTGAGACACGGGATTGAAACCCACACTAGTTATGGCATTTTCCCTTTAGATTGGAAATTTTAATAGCAGAGCAGTGTCGACAGATGGAATTTGAGTAAGTGATTTGTGCAAGCAGTCCGCAATTCACAAGAGGGTTTTGTTCCCGACAGTCTGTCGTCTGCCTTCACGCCGTTGTTTGGACTTTGGAAAAGAAAATGCATTTTTCCCCCCCACAGGCATATACCCTGGAATGTGGGTTGATTTCTAAATGAGCCTCCAAAGCTTTATTTAACCCTTAATGCAGTTAAAATTACTCTGCCTATGTGGTTAATATCTGGAAACTCAGGGTTATAAATAAAACAGTAACATTAAAGAGGAAATTAGGGTTTTTCCCCCCTCTTGGTCAGTGTAATCTGAAGGAAGGTGAGAAGCTAACCTCATAGCATGCAAGATTGCAAAGAGTTTGAGCTGTAGTTGGCTTCAAGCCCATATTTGTCAAATGAAGAAGCTTAGGTTCAGAGAGGTGCAGTGTTTGGCCTCAGGTCACACAGCCAGCCATTTGACTAGAGCCGAGGGCCTGCCCTGACCCAGTGCATACCACCTTTGAGAAGTTCCCAGAGAAACTACCAGATATGTTCAGGGTCCTTCAGGTTGTGTTGGGCCCCAGTGGGTATCTGTTTTTCCCAGCTTCACTATCAGTATGTCCTGTTCCTTCATTTTGAAATGAGATGGGCCTACAACTACTATTAGCCTCCTGTAGGAATGCACCCTGGAGCTCACAGACAGAATGGAAAGAGATGAAATGTGTGTGAGGAACAACAGTGAGGTGAAACTGAGTGGGAACAGAAGAGTCCAGGAATTGAGACCGAGGAGGAGTCCGGTCTCCCAAGGAGCAGGGGACATTGCCTCCAGGGAGGACAGAGGGCAGACCCGTCTCCCCAGCAGGTGGCACTGTCAGCCCCACACAGCTTTGTTGCTGCCCTTGTAGGAAAGAACAGTGTGGCACAGAGGCCCACGTGTCTGTGCCGGGGAGCGGGAGAGTGTCACATGGGTCCCAGACAAAGGAAAGAGGACATGGTCACCCAGAAACATATTTCATTGTCAAGTGAAGAGCACATAGGGGCTACAACAAGAAATAAAAACCAAAGTATTTCATGTCAACAAGCCTAAGCCGGCCTTCACCTGAGCATGGCCCACTCATGGCCTCACTGTGGCCTCCTCTGTTGGATAGGCAGCCTCGGGCACCAGGAACCCACCCGTCTCTTTCCTGTCCTATGTGACCCATCGCGTCAGACTACACGCTGCTTGAGGCCAAGGGCCGTTTGGTCTTTAATTCTCTACGGTCCCCTCAAGCAGATATTAGACAATATCTATTGATTGGATTTACTCAAGTTTACAGCAGATTTCTGAGAGCAAACCAGTGTTTTTAAAATAACAATTTAGGGGTGCCTGGGTGGCACAGTCGGTTAAGCGTCTGACTTCAGCCAGGTCACGATCTCGCGGTCCGTGAGTTCGAGCCCCACGTCACGCTCTGGGCTGATGGCTCAGAGCCTGGAGCCTGTTTCCGATTCTGTGTCCCCCTCTCTCTCTCTGCCCCTCCCCCGTTCATGCTCTGTCTCTCTCTGTCCCAAATAAATAAATAAACGTTGAAAAAAAAATTTTTTTAATAACAATTTAAAATTTATTCTTGAACATCTAGATAAATGTTTCTTTAAAATCTAGAACTTAGGGGTGCCTCAGTGGTGTCTTATTTAAGTGTCTGACTCTTGATTTCAGCTCAGGTCATGATCTCATGTGAGTTCGAGCCTCACATCAGGCTCTCCGCTGATGGTGCAGAGCCTGTTAGGGATTCTCTCTCCCTCTCACTCTCTGCCTCTTTCTTTCTCTCTCTCTCAAAGGTAAATAAATATTTAAAATAATAAAACAAAATCCAGAATTTAAGGGTCTAATCCTAATCACGTTTGGTTGCCCCAAGTATTGAGTGACTCTCCCTCTGGTATTAATTGCACCTGCCAGCTCTTGGGGGCGGGGGGTGTGGTTACTGATAGATGGCCCCTGTTCCCACCCTTTCCCTGGATCCAGGGCTGTGGGAAAGCGTCCAGAACAGTTTGTGGCTTTGCATTGCTCTTTGTTTTTGGCTTCACAATAAACTTGCATGCCCTTGGTACCTGTCAGGCTGAGGAAACAGGAGAAAACAGCAAAATCTCATCAGTTTCTGGAAGTCTGCTGGCTGAAAGGTCCCCTGGAGGGTTCAGCCCCCATACCACCCCCTCAGAGGTGGTTGGGGTCCTTCGAGAAGGGAGGAGATGACAGTGCACCCATTCTGAAGAAGGCAGAGATCTGAACTGTCTACCAGCATCAGCCCAATCTGCAGGCAGCAGAGGCTGGGATGCCTAATTTCTCTTGTGACTCTCTCACCTCTTCTAGAATGTGGCAGTGTGGGAACCTGTCCTCCACCCTCTGATGGTCTGGAGCTCCATGCCAGTGTCTCCTTCCCAGAGGGCTGGCCAAGGCCTAAGCACACAGCAGGGCATTCAGGAAACATTTGCTGTAATCATCTAAAAAGTTGGAATTTCGAAGCATTGGACTTCTCAGTGGCCAGCCTTCTCTTCATGTGTAATAATACTCCTCCTACTGATAACAACAGTCACATCAGACCCTCCTGTCTGTGAAGACACTCACTGGCTAACAGTTGCCTATCCTTCTGGGGGTACATCTCTGAGGCCTGGTCATCCCTGTTTTATAGCTGGGGTATAGACTTAAGGACAAATGTCATGCCAGTGTGGAGGGGCTGAGACCCTGACCTCAGGGCGCCTCTCTGGAGTTCCCATCAAGGAGAGCCCTTCTCCCCTCGTGAAACACATCAGGTGGGACACTGCCTTGGCCAGTTCCCAAACTAACTCCCAGCTGGTGTGGAGATGGAACAGAAATGGGATGAGTGTGGCTGTGTCTACCTCAGGGTAGGGTGGTGGCGTGTGTTTCCTCCCCTGGGTACCAGCTGGCACTGTAAAACCCTGGGCAGATATTTCAAGGCCTCGATTACTATTTTCTTAAGGACAAAAATCATTCTTTTTTATTTATACATAAATAACTGTTTTCTTGAGCAGGCCCAAAGAAATGAAACACAGATGGCGATAATGTTGAAAATGTTTACCTATTTCCTCTCTGAGGACATCAGATTAGCCCTTTCTGTGGGCGGAATGTGTAATCTGCTGGAAGACAATATCATCCTTTTGATCTTGCAATACATTTTTCATATCTTTGCCGCAAAAGCTGATTATTATCGTGACATTTTTAAACAATGACTGTTCACTGTGCAGCATGGGAAGGGAAAGCTGAGCAGAACGTATAGATAGATGGATGCTTGTGGAAGGCCAGACTGTGGGAATGAATTTCCCCAGTGTTTCTTTGGCTCGGCGACATCGGCATTAACCCCTTCTACCTGTCTTGTGCGCTAATTGGAATCTGATGCTCAGCTGTACCAATTGGCTTTTTCTCACACTCATGAGGAGACCATTGATTAATGGCCTCATCCACTCCTTCCAAGGTTGCTGTGTCCCCTTTTCTTCAGGAAGTTAAAAATCCTTGATTACATGGCGAGAAGTGGATTGAATGGGGAAATGTATCAGGAAGGGCTTTTATGAACCGTGTGGGGCATTGCAGGCTTGGGATGCTGATGATTCCTTTGTAGATGGAGCCCATAGGTGCAACCGGTGGGGGCGGCTGCGGAGGGCTGATTGGCCCTGATGCCTGGGCTTACCAACGGGGAAACTGACCTTTCTGAAAGGCTCCTTCTCACTGCTCACTCGCCTCCCTTCAGGGCTTTACAGCATTTCAAAGGGAAGGCATTGGATAAAGGAGAGCCCTGCAGAAGTGGAAAGAACACAGATTTCAAACATGATCCGTTCCATTTTGGCTCCAGAGAATCTTGTTTGTGTGGAGGATGAGGGGGTGTCTTTCTGTGAGCCGGGTGTACCCACCTGCGTGCCCCAGGAGGCCAGTGATGTCCTGCCCAGTTGCTGAGATCTGCCAGATGCCAGGCAGGTAGCAGCCATTTGTGAGGGCTAGACGCAACCAGCAAAGGAAGGGTTAAGGTTGCCCAAACTGTTTGCATCTCCATGGCATGTGGCATGGGCACAGCCAGGCTATCTTGCAGAGTTAGAATCCCCTGCAGCCATGGGGAGGGAAGAGATAAATCATGAATGAGTTTGAAATTATATTTCCTTCTCTTGGCTTTCTTTTTTTGTTTTTTCCTTCTTCTTTTTCTTTTTTTTTTCTTTTTTCTTTTTGTTCCATCTCTTCCTCCCCACAATGAAAATACCCTGGGAACAATGTTACAGAAAATTGTAGGTTGTAAATTCCACCCAGTGCATTTAGCTGGAGCCTTGCTAAGGGTCTGTGGAATGGAATCTCCCCAATCATATTTCATGAGGCCTGTCAGCGAGTTCCCACACTGTGCAGAGATCTGAAGGGCAAGAATACGAAGTCGCCAGGGTAGCAGCAGAGCCAGAGTTGGTAAGAGCACGCTCACCAGGGTCTAGGGCATTATCCCACCTCTGTGAGCAGGCCAACGTGTGCACGGTACAGGCACATCCCACTTTAGAACCTCTCCTGTCTCAATTTGGACACAATTGGGCCTTGTTTCCTATGCTGGCCAAAGCCACAGGGAGGCAGATATCAGGCTTTACATGGCTTGTCAACTTGTGATGCACGGTCTTTGTTTATTTTTTAAAGCAAAACTTGGGGTGAGCTTGTACCTTGAGCATTGACAAGTCTTTCCAGGGAAGCCAAAAGGAAAGCTTCCTACTCTTGGGTCCTAACCCAAAGTCTCATTGACCACCCATTGTGGACAGCCTGAGTAGGAAAGGCCTATGTCTGGATCTCAGGCAGTGTGGGCAGGAGGCAGAGGATCAGCTTGTTGTCCACATTTGTGGCCTGGACTTTACTCACAGCCGCTGGGCTTCCTTTCTACCCACTGAGAATTTTAGTCTGGTGTGTGTGCACGTGTGTGTATGTGTGTGCGTGTGCGTACATGTGAATGATCTGCTCAAGATGTGACACAGAAATCAAAGTTACACAGAGTCCCTGAGGAACGCCTCCTAAGGCCTCTGGAGTCATAATGGAATCGGGAAGTTACCTCCAAAAGCCTGTTCTATGTGGCTGAGGCTCTTTCTAGGAAACATCCACTGTCCCCAGAAGAATGACCCCTCCTGTCCAGAACAGCACCTGTGCAACTTGCTGATGGCAGGATGCCAGGAGGGCTACGGTCCTGGGGAGACCCAGGGACCAGTAAGCCCTCCAAGGGCCTCCCTGCACATTCAGTCTCAAGGCACTCCCTTCCTACCCCGGGAACAGGGGTCAGGACAGTTTTTCACCGAGTGGGGCCTCCCCACCAAGGAGCCCCTGTCAGGCACCGGGTCAGGAGTCCTGTTCATAGTTCCTCATCACCAACAGTCTGCCTTTGCCTTTTCACTTCTATCCCACGAACATGAGTATCTGGTTTCTACCTGACATAAAGCCTCCCCTGAGATTTTCCTCCGTCCTCCCCCTGGAGACTCTTCCTTCTGGCAGGCCTCCTTCAACGACCCTCTGCCCTCAGCCTCTGCTGGTGAAGTCTGCACGCCTGACCCTTTGTAAAAGGCCAAATTTATTTGAAAAGGCAATCAGTATAGGTTAAGAAATGTAATCAGTAAGATACATGCACATACATGTTTTAAAAACAGATTCCTTTCCTCTTTTGCTGTATTAGCAGCAGCCGCTACAGTGTGTCACCTCCGACCACAGGCCACCACGTCTGACAGTCTCCCATTTCTTCTTCTGGGTTAGGCATTTCCTGCCTAGTATTTTCTTGGGAAATGAAAATACCTCTGAAGATAATACGCCTGACATTTTAATATGATGGGTTTATCGTAGCAGGAAAACAAGGAAGGACCAAGGTGAGAAGCCTGGGAAGGTAAAGGAATGAAAAGGAAGGCAGGCCCAGCACGGGGGTTGCGGAATATTCCGTGCACACCTTTCTCTCCCCTCTCCCCCACCTCCCCTCCCCGGCCCTGCCCACGATGCAAGCCGCTCCAGGAAGTGGCGTGTGTGTTGATCATCTTTCTGCCCCCCTCCCTCCGTGTGGAGCCTGCGGCTCACCCACCGAACCAGTCGTATAACACATGGACTTGCCCCCGAGGCACTCCAGCCTGGGGAAGAGATTGGCAGCAAAGAATAGTATAGAACAAAATACCGGGAGGAGAGCCCGGCCGATGGGACAGTGCCTGGGGAGCCCACACGTCTCTGGGGCTCAGCAATTACAGGCTCATCCTGGCTGCTGAGGGGCTCCGCACCGAGCTAAGCCTCCACACCCCAGCCGGTGACGGGTGGCTGCCTTGTGGCCTCCCTACCCACCAGTTCCAGGGCAACAGTGCAGAGAGCTGTTCACAGCAGGGTGTAGCAGCCGTCTTGCCAGGGCCTCCCCATGTTCCCGGCCTGCGTGTAATTCCACAGCGAGAAGCATACATATGGGTTCGGGGGGAAGAGATATTTTACTTGTGACAAATGGTTTGTATGTCCAGGCAGGCGTCTGCCATCTGTGTAAGCTCATGAACTCTAGCACTTGCTGCTGAACATTCAGAGTCAGGATGGAGGCTGGCGTCGCCGAGTTGGGTCTGGAGGAAGGGCTCCTTCGTTGGCACCGACTTATCATTAAGGAGGGGAAAAAAAAAACCAGCACCCTTTCTGATAGAGCTTGCCCAGGACTGCCTTGCCAAGTTTCATTTTTAAAAGCTCTGCAACTTTACTTAGATGTATGTGTTTTTGCTTTGTAATCAGATTTTTGCCAAACTGATATATCATTAAACCTTTGTTTTTACAATATATGCTTTATTGCAAAACTAATTTCAACAAAGTATTGCAGATGCAGTGTAATTTTTATGTCTTTGTTGTTTCTTTTCTTTCTTTTTTTTTTTTTTTTTTTTTTGTCTTTTTTGGTTGCTAGGGTACCAAACACTTTTGAGGAAGTAGCTTGATGGTATCTATAATATGGTGGTTTTCTGGATAAGAGATTGCATTATCCACTTGTAATATATTTGGGCAAACTATATCCATCATGCCTCGGCTAGATAAATAAATTAAAACCCGCTGATTGAGGGAGAAATGTGATATTTCTATTACTGAGAATGGTTCGTGCTTCTCTTCCAACAGCTACTGTGGGGCTGGGATGCCTCATCCTGACCCAGCTGAGGCATGTCCGCTCCAGATAGAAATGCACAGCAGCTTTCAGAGCTGTGAGAGCCCCGCCTTTGCAGCTGGCCACTCCCGCATCCCTGAGCCTGCAGCCCCTCACCCTGGCCACTCTTCCCGTGTAGCCCTGCGATAGCTTCGGTTCCTCGCTGAGCATGAACCGCATGCTCTACATGGTGGAGCGGGGATCAGGGAGGGTACTGCCTGGGAGTGTGCTGGGGTCCCAGCCACAGGCTCTGAGAAGGTAGCCTGTTCCTTCTCTCCCATCTCCTTCCTCAGTTGGCAGCCTGGGCTGGGCAGAAGTCAGGGCCAGCCCCAGGGCCTGCCCCAGGTCAGGTGCCCATCTCCTGCCATCAGACCTGGGCCCAGGAGGGCCTCATCCTGACACGGCCAAGAGGGGCAGAAGCGGACAGTCTCCTGTGGGAGGGTTCTGTGCCAGGTGCAGGTGCAACTGCCAGGTGCAGCAGGGTACGGCTCCCGGGGACATGAGTGCCTGGGAGTACGTTCAAGAGTCCGTCTGGTCTCGGCACAAAAACTTGGAAAGCTGTAGTGCCGCCAATGTACTCACAACATTGTCCCGTGATGGCCGTGGGGATGTTGATGGTGGTAGATTCAGATTTCTAGAGAGGGTGGCATGAGTAAGTCTCACCCCACTGAGGTCCCTCCCTTCCGTGGAGGTGGCCCTGCAAGAGAGGTGGTCCTCTTCTGCCTCCTCACAGCCTATGTTGTCATTGGATGGAGGAGAGGCACATAGGAGATACAGTGTAGCACCCTTAGATGATGCCTGGTCTTGGATCAGGATTCGTTCGTTCATTCGTTCGTCCGTTCATTCACTCGTTTATTCATTCGTTCATTCGTTCATCCGTTCAACCATTCATTCATTTTTGAGGCACTGCTCTACATTCAAGTTCACAAGGCACAAGTCACTGTCTTGGTTGCCTCACAGGGGTACTAGGAACATTGGATGACTGGTGGGACTCAGCAAAGAGTGAGCCCGTGGTGAAGAAGGCTGTTGTCACTGTCATGTCTGTGGTTTTGAGATGACGTCTGAGGACAGCAGAGCTGTGTCGTGTGTGTCTCCCCAGGCAGGAATACCACCAGTACCCCCCACTCAGCTTCCTGCAGCCCTGCCTTCCAGGAAAAGACAACTCATCCTTTCCTTCTGTGGCAGAGGGACTCAGAAGGCTCAGAGTGGCAAAGCATTTCCACCCTTCCCTGTTGGAAAAGTCCCTTTTGGAATTTTTGTCCACAGCTACTTATGTCCAGGTCTATTAAAACTAACTAAATAAACCCCTCCCCAAACCAGCGGCAGAAGTCACTGGAATTGTGAGCCGTTCTTATGAAAGTCCATGTAATGCTTGCACTAGACTATTTTTCATTCATGACACCTTCAGAGTTAAGCTCATGGATTCTGGGCTCAGAGTGCCTGGGTTCAAATCCTGGCTCTGCTGCTTTCAAGCTGAGTGATCTCGGGCTAATCACTTACCTTCTCGGAGCCTCAATTCCCTCCTCTGTAAAGCACAGCTAATAAGAGTACATACCTTATGAGGTGATTGTGAGGACCAAAATGAGTTCATGCACACCAAACTCTTGGAACAGTACCCAGCACCAGGGAAGCCCTGGATGGGTTAGCTGTTGTTGTTTAGCGTTTCAGGAGGAATTTCCATTCAAATGAGAAATGTCTATAGAAATTGCCGGCACAGAAATCTCTTAGCTCAGGAAAATTTCCCCAGCTGCGGATCTCGCTAAGTGTATCCGTGTTGTTTTCCTCTCGTTGCTCAGTGCGACATGAACACCTTTGTCATCTTTTAGCAATTCACTTCTTTGGTTTGGTGCTTGAGAGATAGGAGCAGAGGATGATGGAACAACGGCAGTCTGCGTCTTAGACGAGCTTCCTCCTGAGCAGTCAGGCAAGAGTGACACTCGGCAGCACACCTGCAGTTACGAGTCTAGGAGGCGCTGGGCCAAGCGGCCATCCTGTGGACCGCCACCATCTCCATCTCCTGGTGGCCTTGGTGTGCAAAGGTGATGCAGCTCCTGTGGCTCCTGCAGCCAGGGTCCCGGCCGTGGCTCCTGAACCCAGTGTTTTGCATACTCCCCGGGCTGCACCGGGGCAGCCGTCACCGAGGGGTGTGCCGTGGCTCCCAGGAGGGCTGATAGGAGGAGATTGGCCTGGCCCCTGCAACCTAGACCCAACTTGGACTTCTACAGCCACCACCCCCTCCCCCGCAAGGTCAGGGGGGCTCCATCTTCTGTGTTCCTGTAGCCTGTGCATCGAGCTTATTTATGGCAGCCACAGGCACTCGGCTGGTTTGACCAACCCCTTCTTGACATGGGGAAAAACCACGTGGCAGGCAGACAGCAGGACAGATAGGTTCTTGCCTCTGGCCACCTTGGTATTTGTTGCTCATGGCGCTCCTCATGTTCTCTTTCCTCGGCAAAGAGTTACAGTCATCTTGTCAGAAAAACAGAAAATCCTGCCTGACTCCGACAGTTCTCCTTCCTTCTGAATTTCCCCAGGGGCCGTGAAGAAATCCCTTCCCCCTCTGCATCTCAGTTTGTCACCTCTAAGATGCTGCTGCTCTGTGCCCAGCACAGTGCTCCCTGGATGCTGGCTGGCGGGTCTGTCTGCAGGTGTGTTTGTGGCCGTGTCTCAGCCCTGGTGCCCCGTCGCTGCTGTTGACCTTCTCAGGCTCTCCTTTTGTACATAGCAGCCCCTCAAAATACTTCTTGATTGAAATGGAAGCCTTGGCCACTAGCCCATGCAGGTTGACCTAAATCGCACTCCCTACCTGCCTAGATCAGTTCACCCTGCCCTCCAGAGACTTTGCAAAACTGGGAGAAGACTTCCTTCTTCGGTTGCTCTCTCTCTCCCCTTTTAGGTCCCCATCCCTCCCTTTCCTCCTCCTCCCTTCATCGTCTCTTCTCCCTGTCCCTCCCTTTCTTTCCCACCTGTCCCTTCTTCCCCCATTTGCCCACTCTCTCCCTCCACTCACCCCAAGCCCTCCCTGGGGCATGAAGAGCCAGACCACCTGGGAGTACCTGGAGCCAAGGTCTTGTCCTCATGGTCAGGGTGGGCATGGTGGGCCCCCTGTCTTGGTTAGTCTGCAGTCCCCTTTCCCCTCCTCTGTGAATGCCTTGACAGATACGATCTGAAAAGGCGCTGGTAGGTTCCCGCATCAAGTCAGCTGCTTGCGGCGCAGAGATGACAGGTGTGATGTTTTCCTGGGGATGCCGAACTGGGAAAAGCACCATCTCCCGTCTTAATGGAGCTAATGGCGTTCCGCTCAGGACAGCTGCACTTACATCTGGTGTTAAACCACCGTTATTTAAACTTTATGATGCGAGAGGCTGCCAGCTCGTCCACTTGCAGCATATAAATTATGTCCATTGCTCATGCACTTTTTTTAACCCTGATTCTCCTGAATTATGGAAGATGGACAAGACTGGCGATGGTTCTCAGGGCTCCCTGGGGCCCTTGGGTTGTCAGAGTGCTGAGGAGCCCCTGCTGGGGTGCGTGCCCGTGGTTAAGAGGAGGTGGCAGAGCTGGAGCCCAGGCCTCCCCTGAGCATGAAGTCTCAGTCCTGGCAAAGCCCCCCAGCTCTAAGGACCCCATTCCTCGAGCTCAGTAGGTTCACCCTCAGGTGACCTCTGCTGCTACTGCCTCTTGGGGAGATCCAGACCATGTGTCGTAAAGAGGATGGGTCCTACAGCTGTCCTGCTTGTACAAGTGTCCCCTGATAGGAACTAGCTCGGTGGCTGTGGGTTTGCTTCCTGCATTTTTTCCCCAGAGCGTAGAAATCGAGGAAAGGCTGGTCTTGGTGTTTGGCGAAGAAACTGGGCAAGGCTCTAAGCAGAAAGAGCTCTTCTTTCAAAGTCCACTGGCAAGTGGCTGTTCCAAAGCCACTTGCATGGTGTCTTTCCAACAGAAAAAAACCCTTTCACCTGACCTAAACGCAGGCGCAGGAATCTGTATTGTAACTTCAGCTGGACAGCTGACTGCAACGTGTCCCCAGTAAAGGCCTAGTGGCACCCTAAGAGCACAGGGCCAAGGGGTGATTGCTATGGATGGATCCCTTTTCCTGGAGATGAAATCCAGTTTGCCTCCATTTCCTTTTCCTTGACTTTCCTACATTTGCCAATACTTATAAGACCTACAGGCAAAGTGAGTTGCACAGTGACATTGCAGGGAGGGGATGAGAAGTAGGTAAATCACTGGGTAAATGAGCCATCTCAGGAAGCAGTGTGGGGACTGTTCATGTGGACCTTGAAGCGGGGGGGGGGGGGGGGCACGGCTCACCCCAGACATCCCCTGGGGTGCGTGTTTGTGGAAGGGTCTCTCCGGACCTCACCTTTCCAAGGTGTTTCCCACGTTTTCCCCATGCAGAGATCACTCCTGGATACTTTATTGGGTTCCTAATGCCATTGCCCTAAACCAGCCCTAAAAACTGCCTCTCCCAGGACACAACCCACGACTCATGACTATAAAGAAAGCCCACGTGGCCTAGACTGTTTGGCAACGTGTGCCCTTGCCTCTGCTGTCTTCCTCCAACTCAGAAGGCTTCCACGGGGTCCCTGATTCCATGGAACTCTGCCAGCTATTGGGATGCCTCGAACACAGCCTCGGGGCCAATGCTCGGCCGAGCGTGGTAGGGGTCATCTGAGTGCTAACAGTCCATCTGACAGGGCTGATGTCAGGAGAAGCGCTGAGGAACAGAGTATAGCAAAGGCACAACCGCCCTGCCCCGCATGACTGCTGTGAGCTCCGATGAGGTGGTGCCATGCATATACATGCTGCAGGACACACACCTGCTGGGGCGTCAGGGGACCCGGCTCTTCAGAGATGCTCCCCTCCCCTTCTCAATATTTGTCTCTATGCCTAGAGGCCACCATGAAATGTAAGTGTTATCTAGAAGGGAAAACCTGTTAAACCATCATCAGAATTCCCTCCCAGTATAAATTAGTTGACAGGCCATTAAACATCTGGGTGTGAATTAGTCGATTACCTGAAACATTGGTGGCAGCTGTGGTTTTAAAAAGAGCCCTGTATGTGGGAACGTGCATTTAAATCCCTATCTTACCTAATTTAGCGGATGGCAGGCTATATCATGCACTTGGGGACTTTGCTCCAAAGACCTGGCAGCTAGAGCCATCCCCACCCCCACCCTGTCCTGGGATCCTGAATCTCCAGGTCATTATTTAGCAAATACAGCAGGAGGCTGGGCCTCCCTCTGAGAAGCTCTGACGAGCTTCTAACCTTGAGGTTGTCAGCAGTCTCCCTGAGCCTCTGTCTCTGCCTTTAAAGCAGGCGTGTTAAAGAGCTCCCCACACTGTCATGGGAGGAGACTACCACAAGCCAGGGGAAATGTGATGGAGGAACAGCCGTTACCTTGCGTGTGGCCCCACTGTGAGCCACAGGAATGGGGAGTGCCTGCCGCGTGCCATGCGTGTTGTGAGGCCATGCGTGAAGGCGTATGAGCCCCACAGCGCCGGGCACAGCCCTGGGGGGACAGGAGTGTTGCCTGAGGGTCCGGCGGCCCACAGCCATCTGTACACCTGTCCTCCGGGCAACGGAGCTGACAACCACACCAGGCAGGGTGGGTGCTGGGCCCCGGGCACCCTTCCAGGTCCCTGAGGAAGGTGGCCAGGCCTGGGGAAGACAGAGTGTGCAGAGAAAGCACTTGAACCACTGTTATAGTCCCCAGAAACCCTTCTGCGGGGCAGCCCCAGGTGTCGGGGAGAGGGGGGCGGGGCAGAGAGAGGAGCACCACTCCAGCAGGGGCAGATGAGTACATTGTTCTCTTCCCACTCCTTCAGGACCACTGCTCACTGATAGTGTCTTCCTGGCATCTCAAGACCGAGCAAAGACTACACACAGCTCCTTTCATGCTAATGTATGAAACGGGGTGTGCTTGCACAAGCCGACAAAGGGTAGAAATAACAATATCCTCATTGAAGCTATTTGAGATAAAAATCATGCCATCTGTTCCAAGGAAGAAAAAAAAAAAACCAACAAACGGAAAGTTCTGTTGAAAAATTAGGAAGTTTCCACCAGAATGGCGGGATTATGTAGCTCACGCTGAAATGGTATTTTAAGAATAATAGTCCTGGGCACATTGTTATTCCTTGTGCGTTTCTGTGAGCTTTATGGAATCTGAGCCCTGGGAACCTGAACCTGGATCCTGCCAAGCATGTTGGCCTTGCCCCTGGGGGGCATTCTCTCAAGCATAACGTTTGGAAATTTCTGGAAGATGCATTATATACTGCTTTGGTTTACCAAGTGAAGGTTTGCCTTGAGAATAGGCCGAATAGCACAATGGCTGAGAGGGAATCTTGGGTACCAGGTGGCCCCGTAAGCCCGTGCCTCGGCCTCCGTAGCTATAACATGGGCTGGTAATGACGCTGACCTCACAGATAAAGCTTGTCACATGCCTAGCACACAAGTCCTTCTTGCACGTTGGCCATCACTGCTCTTCCTGCTATACCTCTGCCATGATCCCAAGGCTCTAGACCAGAACTTTCCACCTCATGCTTCCCAACCTGCCTCTGCTGCTCCACCCCTAATCGCCGGTGGTCTGAGTGCCTAGACACTAAGGGCCAGGGAGGGGACAGGATAGATGTGCTGGGACACACAGCCAGTGAGGACCAGCTTGGAGCCTAGACCCAGCCAGAAGGAGGGGTCCATAGCGAGCAGGCATATCCCCCAGGGGCATGCTCTGAGACAAGAAACTTCTTGAAGGACACTGGGTGGGGCTGAGCCGTGGGAAGGTTGCCTGGGAGAAGACCAGCTCCAGCTCCCATGTGTGGGGGGTCCGGGGAGGGAGAGGCCCCACGTGGCGTGTCGGGGTCAGACTCTGCTGATAGGGGGAGACAGAGTGGGAGTGGAGTTGTTCAAAAGAATGAAGCAACTTGGGAGGAGGGATGTAGATCTGGAGCTGGAGCACACACTCGCCAGCAGGTTCAGGAACAGAAGAGGGCAAGTAGCCTGTGGATGAGCCCAGATGGGGCTCACGTTGCTCTGAGTTCCCCACCCCCGGAATGGGGGTGGGTAGGAGGAGAGTCTCCTGTGGTGGAGAAATGAAGGTCATGACCGTAAGCCCTTTTATGCCCTACAATCAATCCCTCGGGGAAATCGCTAGCCCTTGAGTTTATAAACCACACATAAACTTGTAGTATCCATTACAGAGAACTGCCAGGGGACACATGGTTTGCCTAGAACAGCACCCAGCCTGCCATCTGCTCCCGCATGTAAATTATCTGTGTTTTATAACCTTTCATGGAAGTTGTTTAAAGGGGGTTGTCTTTTTTTTTTTCCTCTCCTTCAAAACGGAGGCATAAATTTGAAACTCAATTAAATAATCCCCAAGAAATTCCCTCTGTTTTAAAACTGTCACAGCTCTGGCAGGCAAACAGGCAGGTCCAGGGGACCAGGAAGGCCCATACACTCTGGGGGAAGAAAGTCCCAGCTGACGCCCATTCTGGTTTACACTTGGAGAGATCAGTCTGCCCTAGCTGGTGTCTTAGAGCTTTGGCAGGCGGGGGGGCGGGGGGGGGCACCTGGCCTCTAGGTGATGCGTTTTTCCCCAGGAGTCCCCTGGACAGAAGGGCCTGGCTGAGACCATGTCAGGCATCAGAACAGGCAGAGCCAGTGGGGTGGCAGCCTGGCTGTAGGTACCTGGGAGGGACAAGACTGCTCCTGCACCCATGGCCTGAGCTGCTCCAGGGTGGTAATCTGATGGCAAGTGCATGTCACATATATGGACGTCCTCACAGGGTGGTCCTTACCCAGCAAGACCGTGCTGCTCGCAGCTGCCCCTCCCTTTCTCTGCTCGTTAAAGGTAGACAGTGCTCCCATGTCAGAAGAAAACAGACTTGCTCTTTAATGTGGATGTAGGAGCTAAATGGGATCAGAGCCAGATCTGGATTGCTGGGCCTTCAGACCGGGCTGTTTGAGAGGGGCTCAGAATTGGGGCTGGGACTTTGCTTTCTCGCTCTCTTTCTGGCCCCAGGTCTGGGCCACCTCTCCTGCTCTGCAGCTATGCCCCAAGGTCAGTGGCAGCACTGGGAGACAGTGGAGGTTGAACAGAGATGAAAGCAGTCAGGCGTTTGGCCTTCCTCCCTACTTGCACTCATGTCCTTGATTCAGAGACTTCTAGAAACCACACCAGGACAGACACTGGTTACCCACAGCTGGACTCTGTGCTGCACAGGGCTTGACACTGAGACTGTTTTCTTCCTTTTTCTCACCATCTCCAGGAAGAGGGCTGACCTTGTCTCAGAGACAGCAGGCCCGGGCCAAAAGGGAGTGTTCACCTGTATATATGCAGAGCCACTAGGAAACATGCCTCCCATCTGTGGTGCCAGGCTGGAGCCAGCAGACGTGTGGGGAACTGAGGAGTGAGGGCCAGATGTGGTTCTGAGACCGTGCAGAAAGCCCCCTTTCATGCTGCTGGGCCCTCCCTTGCCCCAACATCAGACAGTGAGAGAATTCTGCTCAAAGGTAGATGTTTAGAACATTTGGGCTTTTCCTTTCCTTTCCCAGATGGAAATCCTTAAATGTTGTCATTTCTTCTTTAAGGCCCATTAGAAGAATCAAACTCCTCTTATCACTTTCTTGCACCTGGAAGAATCTCAGATAGGAACGGTTGTATATTTTTGGGCCTTATGTGAATTTAAATTCCACATTTAGACACTACCACCCATGTTTGATTTCTAATTAGAAAGTCACACTTCCCTTAAGAACACAAGCCATCGTGCTGAAGACTTTCTGCGGAGGAGTTTGGGGATGGGTAGAAATAAAGTGTGGTCCATATGGAACAAGAATATTTCCACAGGTGTGTTTAGAGGTAACAATTTTCTGATAAGTTGCATCTTCAGCAATACTCTCTAAAAACTATCAGATAGGACTTCATGCACTTTGTTCACATTGAATAACATACAAGATAACTGATGTTGGCTTAAGAAAAGTATGCAACTGTGTACAGCAAAAGAGTGAGGTAGTGTGTGCACTCTGGAGATGTTGGTGGTGTTAGGTCCGTGGTGTAATAGGACTCAGTGAGTGGTTTTTGTCTTGGTGACTCTGAAAGCTTGATTGAGCCTCTCTGACTCAGGAGTGGGAGGACATGAGTTTTGGGGCCCTGTGATTATGAAGGTCACAGCACAGATGCGTGTTTGTTTTTTCTTCTCCCTTCTATCAGAGTTCAAGATGATGTACCAGCGCATGGGAGTTTTTTAAAAAAATAAATCAAAGAGCGACACCCAGGCTATATTGCATTGGTTTTGCTGAACATGCTTTTATTGACTCTGGTCAAAAACAGATGATGATTTTTCCCTTTAATCTTGATAAATAGAAGTAGGTGATAAAAAAAAAAAAAACATCAACATCACATCTCTCAAGAAAAGCTGCAGAAGAGGATGATCAATAAACATGGACCTGACTTTGTGCTAGCATGGACTTATTTTAGCATCTTTCATTCTAATGACTTACTGGCAAGATATCACAACTGTGCAAGTAGCAACAGAGAGCAACGATAGGGAGTTGAAATGGATATGTGGGCTATCGTTTTGTAGTCTTGTTGCTTCTTCTTGTAACCAGAGGGGGAGAGATAGCTATGATCCCGTTACCCCCTGGCATGGACATATAGCTGTCCTTGGCCACTTGGCTGTTGGGAAGTTATTCACACCTCAGATCTTCAAATGAGGCTGTTGCATGGAGGTGCCTTCTTTTTCTTCATGGAGGATCCTTCATGGCCCTGCCTCTGATGGTCATGGCTAGAGCACTTGTTGGAATTTTAAACTTAGGGAATGGGATTCTTCTAGGCTCTGCATGACAGATGGGAAGCAGGTCCCTGTCCCCATGAGCCCAGCTCACCGTCAGGGGTACAATGCCAGCAGCTCACTCGTTGACCGACAGGCTGCCCATACCCACTCAGAGACATGATGTTTTATCCTTGAGCATTCCTGTGTCCAAGGACCTGCCGACCTGGCCTGAAATCCATGCAAGAGAGAAGCTGTGCTCGCCTGGGAGACAGAGACCTTAACTGACCGTGCTGTTGGTGGGTGGAACGGTATCAACCAGCCTGTGAGCTATGTATGGCTGGATATGAGACAGCGTCACAAGCTCAAAGTCAGCAGATTTGGGTTCCCCGGTCCTGGACCTTGTCCAGGGTCCAATAGCCCTGTCTGTCACAGATGCTTGCCCCAGGTCTCCTGCTCAACAGTCTGCCCCTTGCCTTGCCCTCTGTGGGGATGGATTATTGACCTGTGACCCTCCCTCTCTGAAATTGCATATCTTTACTAAACAGTTTTGGGCCACTATAGCAGACGCCCACAGTGCCCTGCCCTTGACACCTGGCTCTCACCCGTTCCTACACACCAAAGGCATCTAGTGCTGCCTCTCCCTTTGCCTTTCCCTGGGTGCTGGGCATGCTTGGTCTGATCACAGGGCAGACCAGGAGGTGCTGGGGAGTTAATGTCCCCAGGAGCAGCCCTTAGCCAACAGTGAACCTGAGGTGATAGATAAGTAGCAGCTCTGCACCCCTGGGGTGGAACCCAGAGGCATGCTCTACGTCCATCCCTGCAAGGTGCCTGCCCGGCATGTTTGAGCCCCAGTTGGCAATGGCGATAACCTGTTCATTCATCTTCTCTCTGTCAGCCTTCGTCTCTTGCTTGTTTTGTCTCCCCATCCTCTACCAGTGCTTCCTGGGATCACCTCCCATTAAACTACTTACACTCATGTCCTTGATTCAGGGACTTCTAGAAACCACAGCAGGACAGACACTGGTTACCCACAGCTGGACTCTGTGCTGCACAGGGCTTGACACTGAGACTGTTTTCTTCCTTTTTCTCACCATCTCCGGGAAGAGGGCTGACCTTGTCTCAGAGACAGGAGGGCCAAAAGGGAGTGTTCACCTGTATATATGCAGAGCCACTAGGAAACATGCCTCCCATCTGTGGTGCCACGCTGGAGCCAGCAGACGTGTGGGGAACTGAGGAGTGAGGGCCAGATGTGGTTCTGAGACTGTGCAGGAAGCCCCCTTCCATGCTGCTGGGCTCTCTGCCATTCGCACTGTCCTTTCCTCCCTTCTCTGCTCTCCCTGCCCTCACAGAGGTTGTGTCTGCTAGTGGTCTGACCCAGGCCACCACCCTGATGCTATGCCTCTAAGGAGGTGACCCCACCACTTGGAGAACCATTACACCCCTTGGCGTGGCCACCCTGGGCACCACTGCTCTGCAAACAGCAAGCTGATGCCAACGCCAACAGGTTCCCAGATGAAGTTTCTGTGTTGAACAAGCCTGACGTTGTCCTGAGAAGCTTTGTCAACCAGGCAGGTGGAAGTGCTGAGTGCAGCCCCACCGTGTGTTGGTTGATTAGGGTTTCACCTAGGCCTGTGGAGCAGCCTCAGGCAGACTATGATCCTTTCCCTAAGTAGGTGCCTCGAAGTCCAAACATCTCCCTTGAATGGGCTGGTGAGACTTCTTGCAGGCATCTGTGAGTGCCCACCATCACTGAAATGGACAGACCCTATTTCTGCACCCTCCACCTCACTCCTGGAGCCCTTCTCCCTTGACAGCACCCAGGAGTTATTCAGCCAATAGGCAGGCCCCCATCTGTCCAGAGCAGCCTCCTGTACCCAGCTAGACGTGCCATTCTTCCTTGGCCAGGGCCTGCATTACAAGATTGCCCTTCCTTCCCCCCCCCCTTGCCACCCAGCTCATTCCCCATCTGCAGAGCTCTGCTCTCCAGAACAGCGTGGCCCTTAGAATGACTGAACAAGTCACATCTACTTAGAACAGATGGAGCAACATGTAACTCCTCCCAGGTGTCTGCACCCTGGTGAGAACAGTCCCTGGGGCTGAGGGACTGAATTCCCAGTGTAAGGATCTCTACCGTGTACGGTGCCGGGCTTAGGGCTGGGTCGGGGTGGGCCACACACATGAACACACTTGTCCCCATTCCCCTTTAGCAGAGCCCTCCACGTGGTATGGCTGCTCTGAGATGCACACCTCCCAGCCTGCCATACCATCAGGCACAGACCGTCCTTGGACAGTGACACCATCTCTGCTGTCATAGATATCTGCACCAGAGCTTAGAACAGCCATCATCCCATGTCCTTGCTGCAGCTACAAGGGACCTCTTGCCCCAAGGAGGAAAGGGATGTCCCCCAGGTGTCCCATGAGTCAGCACTTGGAGATTCTTGAAGCTGGAGGAAGAAGGTGTTCTTACTTGAACTTTTCTTTTCTTTTTAAATTTTTAATGTTTATTTTTGAGAGAGAAAGACAGAGCATGAGCAGGGGAGGGGCAGAGAGAGAGGGAGACACAGAATCCAAAGCAGGCCGCAGGCTCTGAGCTGTCAGCACAGAGCCTGACACAGGTTTCGAACCCAGGACTTGAACTTACGAACTGCGAGATCATGACCTGAGCCGAAGTCGGACACTTAACAAACTGAACCACCCAGGTGGCCCTTACTCTAACTTTTGTAACTACTCCTGTCCTGAGCTATTTGTTTGTGGTGGTAGAAAGGACGGTCAGCCTTCCCCCTGACAGCAACAGGATGAAAACTGTAACATATGGTATCAATCTTCAGTCCCACCTGTGGCCTGAAATAACATTTGTGCTGATTGAAAGTAGAAAGTCATGGCCCCAAGAGTGCCCAAATAATGACAGATCTGGGCCTGGTCGTGTCCAAAGGTTTCTTTTTAAAAATGCCTTATTCAATAACGGATAGATTGGAAGGGCTTACAAAGTGCTAGAAAAAGGGAAAAAAGCACTTCTAGTCCCTGCTCGTCTGTCCCCACCCAACCCCACCACACCCTTGGGTGGCCAAACCGACAGTCGGAAAGCCTGGGAGGAGAGTCTGTCTCCTTGTCCTTCTCATCACAGGCTAGTATTTCCCCCTTTAAGTTTCCTTCTAGGCTGTGCTACCAGTCAGTGGAAAAAGAGAGACAATGTGACCTTACAGGTACATGATCTGTTACCTCCGCTGACCTCCTGCAGAGTGAGCAGGAGAGCTGAGAGAGCCATGTGGGGTCCCAGCTGTCTTTGAGCATCCAAGCTCATCCTGACCCTTTTGTATTTAGTATAAGTTGTTTTTCAAAAAACTCTCTTCTTTGCCTGCAGCCTAAATACTTCCCCAAAGGCAGAGCTAACTAGACCACTTCTGTTCATCCCCCACATCTAATGCATTTAATTGGCTTGTGGTTTTTCCTCATTGTAATGTCATTCTCATGAAGTGAGAGGACATTCTCAGAATGCCTCATTCTCGGGATAGTCAGGATGATGGATTTGCAGACCCGCCTCCACTGAAACGTTTTCTCAGTCAGACTCCCTCTCTGTTCCTCACCCCACTCACGTTTGTGATCACATGAATGCAAAGATTCTCCACGCCATCCTCTTTCTCCCACTCGCTTGTCTGTTTCTCCACAGCATGTTAGTGACCTGCACATGTGTCTGTGACTTTGAGAACTTCACAGATTTCTATCCGCAACCCCTAGCACATGTCTTTCCACTAAGGCAGTGTATTCTCCTTCTGATCAGTACTGTCCAATCCATAGACACATCCTGCAAACGGTTTTGAAATTCACACATACACCAGAATTCTAGCATCCTGGAAGTAAAATCAAATCAATTCATGACTTCTTTCCTGTAAATATTGAATGCCAGAAGACATTGGAACAGTAGTTAGAGAGTTTTGAGAACTAAAGATTATGGTCCACCAATGTTGTGTTCTGCCTAGGTGGTACTCATGTGTGAAGGCAAGAGAAAGACATTCTCAGATATATAAGCCTTCAAATGTATACGACATCATCGTTTTTCTTATTTTAGAAAATGTGCATTAAGTCATTCTCCACCCCATTGATAAATGAGTCAAAACAAATAGCTTAGAGAAATTGTGTCATAAAAGAATTGGTCATGAGATTCAAATGAGTTAACTACAGAATTAAGTATGTATAATTAGAGTAATATATTAAATTTTATTAGTAATAGAGAAAGTGGAAAACTTGGCCCATAGAGCAGAAGATGAAAAAATAATAAAGGAAAAGGACAAAGCAAGGAAACATTAGTGATAGAAATAATGAAAAAATTTTAAAAAGAAAGCTAAAGGAACAACTTCCCAATGAAAAGGCAAAGACTCCCAAATGGGCTGAAAAACAATAATGACTGGTGGCTCAGTCAGTTAAGCATCCAACTCTTGATTTCCACTCAGGTCATGATCTCACCCTTTGGTTTGTGAGTTTGAGCCCTGCACCAGGCTCTGTGCTGACAGCACATAGCCTGCTTGGGATTCTCTCCACTCTCTCTGCCCCTCTGTGCCACACTTGCTCGTGTGCTCTCTCTCTCTCACTCAAACACTTTAAAAAAACAATAATGACCTATTTAATATTTGCATTGAATGCTGGGTAGTAAATATTCTTCCCTCAAGTGCTAATCTTAGACATCTCACCTTAGACAGTCTTCTCTTCTGACTCTGTGTTCTCACATCACCTCATCCAGACCCACAGTTGCAAGCACCACCCCGCTGCTGCAAGTCTCATTTATAGCTCCTACTTAGACCTCTGCTCTGATATCTACGACCATGAAGTTCAACTTCCTTCTTGGTACTTGGACTTGACTGTCTCACAGGCAACTCAAACTC
This sequence comes from Herpailurus yagouaroundi, assembly GCF_014898765.1. Taxonomy (NCBI): domain Eukaryota; kingdom Metazoa; phylum Chordata; class Mammalia; order Carnivora; family Felidae; genus Herpailurus; species Herpailurus yagouaroundi. The sequence goes on along the minus strand of NW_024412423.1, from coordinate 20,585,819 downwards.
ATAATATCCAAACCCAACCTAATGGTCTTTCTCCATCACCAACCCTCCTGCCAAAACAAAAACAAATACTGAGCACTCCTCAGCCAACATCTGTGTCTCAGTCAGTGATCCCACCATCCATCCATTTACATGAGCCAGAGATCTGGGAACCTTCTTCATCTCCAGTTTCTCTTGTGGCTGCTCAGTCCAACCCATCACCACGTCTTTTTGCCTCAGACACATCCACATCTCTTCATCTCCACTACAACCATCCTCATTCAAGGTACAATTACTTCTCAACCAGACTCTTGTAATCATATCCTAATCAATCTCCCTATATGCCCTCTTGCTCTCCCAGAGTCTCTTTTCCACCCAGCTACCAGAATGATTTCTTTTCAAAATGCAGTTGGTGATGATGTCAATCAGTGATATGCAAGTAAATGTTTAACAACCGGTTCTCCAGGGGGTGCCTGGGTGGCTCAGTAGATTAAGCAACTGACTTCAGCTCAGGTCATGATCTCAGTTTATGAGTTAAAGCCCTGCATCGGGCTCTGTGCTGACAGCTCAGAGCCTGGAACCTGCTTCGGATTCCGTGTCTCCCTCTCTCTCTATTCCTCCCCCACTTACACTCTGTGTGTGTGTGTGTGTCTGTGTGTGTGTGTGTGTGTGTGTGTGTGTGTGTGTGTCAAAAATAAATAAACAACCGGTTCTCCAGGAAGGAAAGCTATGATAAGTTGGCATTTGCCAATTTTCATGGTGTGCACACTCCCACTATGGGTGATTTCGGGTGACCAATTCAGTGATGTCCCTTCACACAGAATTGAGAAGAGATGTGTACAGTTTTGCTCTTGTGTGCACAAGTCTTTGACACATCGTTCACAAACCTTCTGCTTAAAAACCCTTATTGACTTTTCATACTTGTAGAATCAAGGTCCAAATCCTCAGAAGGATACCTAAAAGGTGCTGCTGTATGCTCTAATCCCACTGAACCTTTCCAACCTCAACTCCTAGTGTATTCTATTTGTTCTCTGCTCCTAGCACCACCCCCCACTCCACCCCCGCCCCCACCCCATCCTCCCACTTCCTCTGGCATCAAGTTCCTTCTGGCCACAAGGTCATCCTCTGGGGTACTCCCAGGGCCTACCACCACCATCTGGTTAACAAACACATCCTTTAGAGAATGCCTTATCCTCAAGAAAGCCTTTCCTGATCGCTGCCCCAAACTGAATGAAGTCATTCCATTATAAATGTTTGTAGCCCTTACTAGCTCATAATGCCATATACCATAAAATATATACCACCATTCCCATTTTATGTATGCTTAGGAAATTATCAATTCATGTCTGCCTTTCATACTACACTCATTTCTAGGAGGGCAAGCACCATATTTGTTTTATGATTGCCATTGTTTTCCCCAATGCCTAACACTTGGTACATACAAAGTACTCTGTATATTTCTGGTGAATGAGATAATGAAAAGACAGATGCTTCACATCAAATGGCATGGGAATGGTAAAGGAAAAAAAAGAGTGGGCAAAGATCTATGAGTTAAAACACACACACACACACACACACACACACACACACACGCACCCCAAAGGTAGCCATTTTAGAGGCAAAGTACAATTCAAGGTAAAAACGTTAAATGAGAAATAAGGAGGTTGTTTTGTGGTGATAAAATCCATAAAGAAGATGCAATGGTCAAGGAGCTTTATGTACCACATAACATCAGCCATTACTGTTAGAAACAGAAGAGAAGCTAGGAGCACAGGGTTTGTCTGAGGATTGAACACACCAATGGAAATAGGCCAGAAGCAAAGCTCAGGACACAGAATGCTAACAGGAAGACAGTATTTCAGATCTGTGAGAAAGGGATAGATTATTTTCAGATGGTACTGAGACAATTGATTAAGTGTTTGTTTAGAAAAAGTGGGATTGGGGTGCCTGGGTGGCTCAGTCGGTTGAGCGTCTGACTTTGGCTTGCATCACGATCTCGCGGCTCTTGGGTTTGAGCCCAGCATTGGGCTCTGTGCTGACAGCTCAGAGCCTGGAGCCTGCTACAGATTCTGTGTCTCCCTCTCTCTCTGCCCCTTCCCTGCTTACCCTGTCTGTCTGTCTCTCAAAAATAAAATAAATGTTAAAAAGAAAAAAAAATTTTAAGAAAAAGTGGGATTGCACCATGACTCCAGTTGGATAAAACAGCTCTTCTAAAGTGCTTGTTCCAAAACATTCTTATTGGACATTAATAACCACAACAGGGAAAGCGTTCTGTAGTTAAGTAAGTTTGGGGAACGCTATGGTAAGCCAGGGTAAGTGGATTTCTTTACTGCAGACATTTAAAAGTCTTTGTTGGGACTGTCTAGTAGATAATGAGAGAACTGTAGTATATCTTGTTCCCAGAATTACTGGACCACAGAATATCCCAAGACAAATGTTTTATATATTCTGCAGAAATCATTTGGGAAATGGTAGCTTCAAAAGTAAAGAGTGTAGGGGCGCCTGGGTGGTTCAGTTAAGCTTCCGACTTCAGCTCAGGTCATGATCTCCTGGTTTGTGGGTTTGAGCCCCACATCGGGTTTTGTGCTGACATCTTAGAGCCTGAAGCCTGCTTTGTATTCTGTGTCTCCCTCTTTCTCTGCCCCTTCCCTACTCAAACTCTGTTTCTCTCTGTCTCTCTCAAAAATGAATAAACATAGAAAAAAATTTTTAACTAAAGATTATAAAAGACCTTAAATAAATATACACAGATATTTATATACTTGTATGCAGGTTAGTGAGGCTCTCCTAAGCCAAAGAGAAAAGGAAGACACAATTAAGGAAATGGTTGATGTAGTTGATGACAGAAAATCTTTAGTCTTCTGAATATCATAAAGCAAATGAAAAACAGGGAGGGGGGAAAGTAGTTGTTGGAGTTAGGAATGACTTCACTATGTAAAGAGTTCTTAGTAATCAATAACAGAAAATTGCCATCCAAATAGAGAAGTTGGTGAAGAGCATGAAAGGAGAGTGCATACATGCAAAAACTCACACTTTCCTCCATGAAATATTCCTGATCACTAAATATTAGATGCTTATTTCACTAATAATCAAAATAAGGCAAGTGAAAATGGTAGCATGATACATTTTTTTTAGCTCTTGAATTGGCCATTTTTAATGATAAAATTCAGTGTGAGCAAAATAAAGTGAAATGGGAACTATCAAATGCAGTCAATGGGAATATAAAATGGTACCACCTCTCCTGCCAGTAATTTAACAGTACCTATTTATCAAGTCTCTTTTAAAAATGCCTTTGATTCAGTAATTCCACTTTAGGCAATTTATCGCAAAGAAAAAAAAGCATAGATTGCCTCAAGATTTATGTGCAGGGACATTTACTATAGCTTTGTTTACAGTAGCAGAAATATTGGAAGCAGCCCAAATGTCAACCAGTGATTGGTTAAAGAAATTATGATAGGCCCTATACGATGAGATATTATGTAGTCATTAAAAATTACAACTCATAGAAATATTCACAAAAAGAATGTTAAGTTTAAAAGCATGGTGTAAAACTACATCTAGATTCCGATTTTATAAATATATACATGTTGGCTTATGTAACTGGAAGAGACTAGGGTAGAATCTACAAAAATGTTATTCTCTCTGAAAAATGTTCCAGTTATTTTATAACCATCCTCCATACCTCCACATGTCATCCATCAACCAAGTCTTACCGTCCCCATGCCCACAGCATGCCCTGAGTCTTGCTGACTTTTCTCCTTCCCCACTCCTGTGCCTTAGTCAGAGCCACCACCATCTTTGACCTTGACAAACACAGAAGCGTCTCATTGGCCTCCCTCCCCCCTCATTTGCCCTGTTAAAAGGCCAAGCTCTGTGCAATAGCCACAGTTATCTATTTGCAATGTGAATCAGATCACATTACCTCCCACTTAAAACCCTCCAGGACTTTTCCATCCCACCTTGAATAAAATCCAAAGCTCTTTCCCTTGCCAGGGCCCTCAGGCCCCTCACGATCCCACCCAGCCTTCCTGTCTGACCTCATCCCCAACCACACCCCCCCTCCCCCTGTGCTGCGGCCTGTCTGGTCCCTTCTCTCTCCTCACCTGCCCCACCTGGGCTCGGCACCTAGCTCTCTCTCTCTCTCTGCCTGGGATGCTCCCCTCTGCCCTTTACTTAGCCAGTTCCTTCCAGTTGGGTCTCAGCTTACACGTCGCCTCCTCTGAGAGACCTCCTGATCCCACCACTGTATTTTAATTCTCTGCATAGCACTCATTACCATCTGATTTTTTTCCTTATGTGTTTTTTTCTTTGTGTATTGTCTAAACTTCCCCCACTAGAATATAAACTCTATCACAGCCTGCTGCATTCACTTAGAACCCTGTCTTAGTAGGCAATAAATGCTAGCTGAATGCATGAACTAGAAAATGAAACCAAACATGTTTCATCAAAACTGGAGAAGTTAAATCATTGCAGCCTGCCTGGCCAACAATCTTCAGAAAATAAAACACTCTGGAAAATCTGCAGGCTTGGAGGCGTGTCCCGCCCTCATGTGGATGCCCCATTGCCAGAGAGCGGGTAATCCCTTCCCTCTCTAACCTCCCAGACCAGAAAATGACATTAATGCCAATGGGCAGGTGGAATGGATTTGTAGTGTCCCCTGCTTTGGAAACAAATAGCACTATTATGGTTTTGCAGGTCTCTGGGGGAATTCATCCAGGTTTTGGTGAATTCCAATGAGCTCCAGTTTTAAACATGCAAGATTTTAGGTCTGGCTTCTAGCTCACTGAAAGAGAGGGGGTGTGTGTGTGTGTGTGTGTGTGTGTGTGTGTGTGTGTCCGTCCTAACTCCAGTAATTTCTCTTTCCCCCTGCAGCACCCTGAGAAGCCAGAGGTAGAGAGTAGAGTAGGGCAAGGTGCCTTTAATTGAGATGGGCCCCAAGAAGCATTCTCCCCTCTTTGCTTGCCCCTCCTAAGACTGCTTACCAGAACTCAGCCGTGACCTCACCCTGCATGCAAGAGAGCATATCACAAAGTTGCCAGATTGTTTTGACCCTGCTAGAAAGGTCCCCAAAGGACACAAAGTAACATTTGTCATGTACTGTGGCATAAATTTGAAATGAGTGTGATGCAAAGGTGCTGTGTGGAAACAGATCACTTAGCTAGTGAGTGGACCTGGGCAGCCCCCCAGCATCCCATCTCACAGAGGTTTCCGCTTCACACGGGAGTATAAGATCTGTAAGAGGCAGATTTTGCATGTTTTGTCCCCTGCTGAATCTCTGGTGCCTAAAACAGCACATGTATCTAGCAGATGCTTAACAGTTGTCACATGAGTTAATGACTGAGTGATAACATGTGCCCTCACTTAATGAGCACTCACTGTGTGTGTCTCGCCTGGCTCCATTTTCACAGCAACATGAACTCCTACCACCCCAATGAATCATGCATGCAGTGTGTGTCCATTTGAAGGTTAGTTTCCTCTGCAAGGATTTTGTCTGATCCTTGCAGTATTGAGTTGATACTGTGGGAGAAGCAGGAATATCAAGGTGAGGAGGACCTGTCTCTATGAGCTAACGTATTTAGAGAGGCAGTGCAATGTACAGAAAAACCAGTGGCCAGGGAGTTGTTGTCTCTGGGTTCAAATTTCGTCTCCTTTACTAACCAGTATGAATCTGCACAAGTCACAACCTATCTGAGCCTCAGTTTCCTCATCTGTTAAAAAAAAAGATGTGAGGCACCTGGGTGGCTCAGTCGGTTGAGCATCCACTCAGGGTCCATGAGTTTGAGCTCCGCATCGGGCTCTGTGCCAACAGCTCGGAGCCTGGAGCCTGCTTCGGATTCTGTGTCTCCCTGTCTGTCTGCCCCTCCCCCACACACTCTCTGTCTCTCAAAAATGAATAAATGTTTTAAAATTTTTGATTAAAAACATTTAAAAATATGATAAAACCAACCTTGCCCAGCTTATACCTGGTATAGTGAGGCACCAGTGAGAGAAAAGATATGATTGGATTACTAGCAGATGCTCTCTGAGGTTGAAATGTTAGTTAACACTCACCTGAGATCAGTCTGTCAGTCTTTGGCCCCATTCTTGGGGGTTTGGTGTCCTTAGGTGCTTGGAGAGATTTTGCATATAAATGAGTTATTCCATATAAAATGTTGAAGTGTCTTGCACATGGTAATTACTCAATAAATATTAGTATTACCGTTACATTATCATAAGAGCCCCCAGGCACTTCTGCTGGGCCCTGGACACAATTTTTGTCTGTACATAAGGTGGCCAGTGTCACTTTGGTATTCAGGTTATTTGGTACTCGGGTTATTCAGGCAGTGTACAAATTACTCCAGAACTCAGCAGCTTAAAATAGCTTTTGTATTAGATCTCACAGTTTTGTAAGGCATTTGGACCAGGTTCAGCTGGGTGATTTTTCTGCTTTAGGTGGCATTCATTGGGGTCATTCGTTGGTGTTCAGCTACCAGCTGGGCTGTAATTGAGGGTCCTAGCCAGTGTCACTCATGTGTCTGCCACCTTGGCAGGGTCAGCTGGAAGGCTGGCTCAGCTGGACCCTTTTCTCCCCCCATGTCACCTTAGAGCATTCCCACACCATCTGTACTGCAAGATAGACATTTTATGTGGTGGCCCAGGGCTCCAAAAGCCAGTGTTCCAAGATGCCCTTGTGTGAGATGCAGGGCTCCTTAGCCTCAGAAGTCCTAGTTAGGTCTGTCACATTCTTTTGGTCAAGCAGGTCACTAAAGCCAGACCAGATTCAAGGGGAAGGAAATTAGACTGCCTTCAGAGGCCCCAGAGAATTTGTTGCCATCTTTCATCTACCCCAGGTGGTAACTCTGACCTGGCAGTGATGGGAGGGAAAATGAGAAGGCCACACCTGGGCTCAGTGGGGAAGAGTGGGTGGATTCCCACTGTGCTCCCTGAGAGTGGGACATGAGTGCCCCATGTTGGCCATCCTGCCTTAGGACTTTCTTCCTCTCTCTTACCCTGTTTTCTTCCCATCAACAGCTCATTCAGATTGCGTTGAACTATTGTCCACCAGAGAATTTTATAGGATATTTTATTGTTCACCCCCACTCTGCCACTAGGGTGACACCTTAGATCTGTGCTGGGGTCTCGTGTCTTTATCAGCTGCCCTTTTCTCTGAGTCTTGTCCTTGGAGCCCTTTCTGAAAACATTGCTGGCCATTCTCTCTAGTTGTGTCAAGTCAGAGTTGAGCAAGGCCAGCTAGGCATGTCTAATTATGGGTGTGCCCTTCAATAAATAGCGAAAAATGCAAATGATTTTGTTACCTCTAACTCTACTAAGTAGACTCACATTGAAATGCACATCAGGAGTTTGTGGAAGGAAGGAAGGAAGGAAGGAAGGAAGGAAGGAAGGAAGGAAGGAGGAACAGAGGGAGGGAGGAAGGAGGGAGGAACGGAGGGAGGGAGGAAGGAAGGAAGAAGGAAGGAAGGAAGGAAGGAAGGGAAGAAAAAAGGAGGGAGGGAAGAAGGGAGGGAGGAAGGAAGGAGGGAGAGAAGGAGAGAGGGAGGAAGAAAGGAAGGAAGGAGGGAGGGAGAGAAGAAGGAGGGAGGGAAGAAGGAGGGAGAGAAGGAGGGAAGAAGAAAGGAGGGAGGGAAGGAGGGAGGGAGGAAGGAAGGGAGGAAGGAGGGAGGGAGGGAAGAAGGGAGGGAGGAAGGAAGGAGGGAGGGAGGAAGTAAGGAAGGAGGGAAGGAGGAAGGGAAGCCAACCTGCTTATTATTTTGGAGGGCCACATTTCACTCTTTGTGCTAGAGAGTAAGATTCTGATATGATGAGTTCAGCTAAAGCCACACACACAGTGAGGTCAGGCATGCCTGAACAGTTATTACTCCACTTCTTTTGCTGGCTCATGAATGCATCTGTAACCAAACTTGTGAGGGCTCTGACTTGTCCATTCTTCTCCTGGGCCCTGCTGAGTTGCCAGTGATGAACTGGAGACTTTATATTCATTTCCATGGCAACAAACATCACTGTCCTAGGGCCACTCCCCAAAACCTTTGCACATGCCACTTTTCCATTATACCCAATCCCTGGGAGATAACAGAATGTATGCAGAAGCCGCGAGACCCATCCCACAGGCCACTGTGGTGGTAGCAAGTCCAGGCTTCAGCAGATAGTGTCTGGCTCCATGGATTTACGAACAGCAGGTGAAACAAAGACAATTAACTAAATTGGTTTTCCTGCAATTGTTTCTTCTCTTGTAAAGTTTGCCCCTAGTGTGAAAATCTCACTTTCAACTAACGTTCCACCCACCCCACCCCCGACAGCTTTACATGTAGAGTGTGGAAATTGCCTGAACAAGGGGAAATTGCACCTTGTATTTCCTGAGCGCTTTGTGTATCTTGTGGCGTCCAGTCCTTCTCAATTACTAATTATGAGCATTTATTTACACCTCACGTCTCAAGTGCTGCTGGTGTGCCCTGTACGTCTGTAACCAATGACTTGCCATTAATCAACAATCAGAGATCCAAAAACAAGAATGCGTCAACTATGGTATAGACCCAATTAACCTGAAATAGGAGAGAAGGGGATTTAATTGTGTTACATCATGGTGCAGGGTGTGCAGTGGGTTCTGGAAGACCACCAGGGGACCTTGACCTCATGCTGAGGGAGGATGCCTCATAGGGGATGGATCCTAAGCTTACCATGCTCTGTCCTCCCTCCTGAAGGAGACCAGGGAGTACAGAAATCCATAATGCAGTGAACCCGAATGGCCTAAAATGTCTTTAAACTTAGGATCTTGGAGGTGCATGCTCAAAGGGCAGGCCTAACTTTGAGCAGGGCAGGTTATAGAAGAAGGAGCTTGGACTCAGCCCCCATCCTTAATATCTTCTCTGGGCTTCGCTAAAAGAGCACAGCCCACATCATTGCCTTCATCATCATCACCCTCACTGCTGTCTTCCTCACCATTGTCTGAGTTGAGGATGAAGGGGACAGCCCTCAGCATTAGGGCTTCCTGGGAGCACATCTCCACTAATGTGGGCCACCAAGGGGCAAAACAGTTAAACCACATCCAGGACCCAAGTTAGGCCACTCCAGAGAAGAGATTTTCACAAGACTATGTGCTATGAAAGCTTTAATGTTTGCTTCTCCACCCCCACGCCTTCCCCATTGGTGGGTATCCTTAGAAGCCCACCTATAGAGTGGGAGAGAGTCAAAGCATAAGAGACTGTTAAAAACCGAGAACAAACTGAGGGTTGATGGGGGGTGGGAGGGAGGAGTGGGTGGGTGATGGGTTTTGAGGAGGGCACATTTTGGGATGAGCACTGGGTGTTGTATGGAAACCAATTTGACAATAAATTTCATATATTAAAAAATAAATAAATAAACAAATAAATAAATAAATAAATAAATAAATAAATAAAAAAGAAGCCCACCTCAAAGCAAGAACAAGAGGATTGAAACCTCTACATGTGGGCAAGAGGTTGCTCACTTGTTTCTAGAAACCACAGCTGAGACCTAAGGAGGCTGCCTATAATGATGGTGTTTGCATTTCACAGAGTGACAGAGCTGATGCCTCTCAGTTTACTCTCTTAACCACTTAGTTAAGTCCAAGGGCAGGGACAGCTCCTGTTGTGTTCCCACTGCATGCCAGACCTACCCTGGGGACTTAGGAATTAATAGAGGAAAGAAAAGACAACACCTTTTTGAGTCACGTTAAGGTAGGGCGCCTGGGTGGCTCAGTCAGTGAAGCATGCACCTTTGACTCAGGTCATGATCTCGCCGTCTGTGGGTTCGAGCCCCACGTTGGGCTCTGTGCTGACAGCTTGGAGCCTGGAGCCTGCTTCAGATTCTGTGTCTCGCTCTCTCTCTGCCCCTCCCCCACTCGTGCTCTGTCTCTCAAAAATAAATAAATGTTAAAAAAATTTTTTTTTAGAGAGTCATGTTAAGGCAAATGGCCAAGGAAAAAGGGGCATCCAGAGTTCGGAGTCACAGGCAGGGCTGGTCTAGTAGAGGGGACAGCTAGGAGCCTCTGCCTCAGGCACCCTGATCCCCAGGCACTCACTTCCTGTCTGTGCAAGGCCCCTGGTGCTTGGCGTCCTGTGGCTACTGCCAAGCCAAACACGTGCTCAACGTCCTCGGTCTACACGTCTCCCACACCAGGATGTCCTTGGCCTGGCCTCACTGGGTGTGGACCTTGGGACCCAGAACAAGCCTGCCCCACCCCCTCTTCTTCTGTCATTCCCATTTTGTTGTCTCTGGGTGGAGTGCTCCTCCCTGGGGCCCAGTCACAGGTGGTAGTGGGATGAGGTCAGCAAGGTTCCAGCTCAGGCTCCCTGGGACAAGCCACAGAGCCACAGATCCCAGTCCAGATGGTGCAGCTGGCCCTTATTCCGCCATGACACATGTGACAAGTCACAGCGTAGGTCTAGCACACCCAGATACCCAGATACGAGAGACCGGAAGTCCTGCCCAGTTGCATACATGTTGCCTTTTATGTACACCATAGTCTATCAGGGTGTGGATGTGTGAGAATGAAATTAGCATAGGGATAAATTTAAATCCACTCAAAATTCATTATCTTCAGAGTAGCTTATTCCCAATTTGGCACACCTCAGGTATTGTTATTCACACATTACTTGCAACTTCACGAGTGACGGAAGTTGACATCTGGTTTTAGACGGTGATTCTTCCCCCATTAGGGACTTCAGGAGAGTCCTTGAAATCACCACCTCCCCAGCTCTATCCCTCACCTTCTTCTGCACACCTAACTTTTCCAGAAGGATCCAGCACCCAAAGCAATTGTCCTGTCCACCTCCCCAGAGAGCCCTAGGCATGCACCCTTCTCTGGTGCCAGGTGGCCAGATGAAGCCCCTGAGAAGGATGTATCACCCTCTGAACCAGCAGGGCTGAACCCCAAGTGGAAGGAGAGGCCTGGATCTGTCGGAACCCAAAGCCATGTCTTTCCTGGATGCAGCAGCTCTGGCCCCGAGGGCTTCTCAACGTGTGGCCCAGCTTTGTGACCTAAGCTCAGCCAGGGTGCCAGTGAAAAAGGCACATCCCCAGGCCCTGCCAAAGAGCGACTACATCAGAGTGACTGGATGCCGAGTCCGGGGATCTGCAGTCCTACTCCCAGTTCTCTCTTCATCCCCAGTTATGCGCGTTCACAGCCACAGGCCCTGGTGAAGAGAGCTCACCAGGACGTTACCACCGAGAGGAGTGCAGTGTCTCCCAGGGCTTGGGGAGGCCTGGAGAAGGCAGTAGCCCTGCTGATGGGGAAGACAAGCCCCTACCAGAAGTGTCTCCATTTTCTCCAGCTTCTGTGTCTATTCCTTGTGAATGGGCTGTGGCTGCCAAAACTGATAAGACAAGGCACCCTTCCAAGGACTCAGAACCTTCTGGTGGCCCCACACTGCGCTGAGTACGGCTCATAAGCCCTCTCTCCTCCTTGGACTAGGTACTGGTTGTTATCTGTACTCTGTAGCTGTAGACTGAGGCCCAGAGAGGTTATGTGACTGGTCCAAGGCCACACAGCTGGCAAGAGCAGAAGTAGGGTGGTAACCTTGGACTGGCTGACTTCTGTGGTGTTGCTGCTGGGATCTTCTGGGATGTGTGAGTTAGAATGTGACTAGACAGCCTGAGACTCAGAAGTCGTTTTAGAACTTGAAATCTCTGCTTACTTTTTCCAAAACTTGTGCTTTTGGAAGGAAACGTTTTAGCCTGGCTTTGGGATCTTTACCGTGACAGTGGGGTTTGCTAAACTAGAAAAGGGACTTGGAGGTTCTGCCCATACGTTGTTAAAGCAAGGAACGGGGAGCCATTCTCTGGGGGGGCTGGGGAGCAGCAGAGTGGGGCACACACACACACACACACACCCTCGGTACCACCATGGTCACTGCTTCTGGCAGCTTAGCCTCCACTCCCCAGCCACCTGCTGACCTGCCCCGTCCAGAGCAAAAAGCCAGGATTGATCACCCCCCCGACCCACGGCGCAGCCCAGTTTCTCTGCTGCTAATTGGCTGTGGGAGCTGTGTTCTGAGTAATCAGAATTGCAAGCCTAATGATCTCTGTCAGGAGACCCCCTTCAGGACATGCTGTAATTAGGGAGCGGCAGAGCCAGCCAGGCGGCGCTGCTCGTCTGCCCGGAGCCCCCACGCGGTGACGGGCTCATTATGCGGGGGACACAAGTCCACGGCCCTGAGGGGTGGGAAGCAGGACCTCTCTCTCTCTCATCCGCAGGCTCCCAGCTACTCTTTGCTCCTTCCCTTCATGGGGGAGACCTCCCTTTGGTCAGGTATAAAGGACACCACTTGCTATTCTGGTGGCACAGTCTGTGTTTTAAGAATTTCTAGCTGGGAAAGATGGCTTTTTTGGAAATCACCAGACCCTCTTATGAACATTGAGCCAATCAGGGAAGATGAGAGCTACAGGGGAAATCAAAACCAGTCCAGTTCTATGTCCTCCTCACAGAAGAGCAGGGGGCCAAGGCTGGGGAGAGCAGGGTCATGCTTGGAGGTGCTCCTCAGCACTGGACTGGGGGACTGGAGCCCAGCTGAGTTGGTCCTGGTTCCCTTCCCCTCACCCCTACTTCAATCACAGACTTTTTAAAAATTTTTTTATTATTACTTTTTTTACTTTTTGCGAGATAGAGACAGAGCACAAGCAGGGGAAGGGCAGAGACAGAGGGAGACACAGAATCCAAAGCAGGCTCCAGGCTCCGAGCTGTCAGCACAGAGCCCGACATGGGACTCAAACCCACAGACACGAGATCATGACCTGAGCCAGAGTCGGATGCTCAACCACCTGAACCACACAGGCGCCCCAATCACAGACTCTTTTCCATAGGTCTGTCCTCCCTTTGAAGCCCGCCCTCTGCCAGGGCGTCGTCACCTCTGGCCAGGAGGAGATCACCACTGCACCAGCAGGCTGTGGAGGTGTTGATGAGACAGTCATTGCCCTGTGACTGTGTTCAGCTCCATTTCCCCAGGACCATTGCCAGCTTGACAGCCTTTGTGTAAATCAGAATAAAAGCACCCAGTGGGCAAACAGCCTTGTAGGTTCTTGGCTTGGCAAACAGATGGCATCTCTGTACAAAGAAAATGATGTCCCTTCATCCAGACAAATTCAGCCCCCTGCTAGGGAACATAGTGGGGCAAGCTGAGTGTGGACTGGGTTCCGTTCCCCACTGGACTTGTACAGTATACAGACTGCATAGCTGTATACAGCAGCCGTGAAATGGACCATAAGTCTTGAGGGCAGTGTCTGTGTCTGTCTTATTCTCTGCTGTATCCCCAGGACTTGGGACTTAGCACATAGTAGGTACACAGAATTATCCAGTGAGCAGATTCATTAATTAATGCTTCTTTTTAAAGTTAAGATTTGTACTTTTTCAGAGAGGAACCCAGAAAAGCTATTCAAAGAAATGAATCTTTAATTTTTAAATTTTTCCTTATAGGAGTCTGCTGATTACTTTTCCAGGTTTTCTGCTGAACAATCTAAACTCATTCAAAATTGTTTTCCCCTATATCTGTTTCTTAATATCTCAGCACAAGTCCTGCTCTGGACAGTTGTTAAACCTCAGGCCTGGTGGTTGAATGACTTTGCCACCTGGGAAGGGCCTTGAGTGTGCTAGAGTTAAGATGCCTTGCTCTGGGCTCCTGCTAAAGTAGAAGACGACTTTGAGACAGGCCATCTGAATAGCTTAAGAATAGCTTCTGGGATAAATCTTGGCTTTTTGGTCACTTGACTGAGCTTTTTTTTTTTTTTTAAGTGTTTATTTATTTTTGAGAGAAAGAGAAACAGAGCGCGAGTCGAGGAGGGGCAGAGAGACAGGGAGACACAGAATCTAAAGCAGGCTCCAGGCTCTGCACTGTTGGCAGAGAGCCTGATGCAGGGCTTGAACCCACGAACTGGGAGATCATGACCTGAGCTGAAGTCGGACGCTCAACCAACTGAGCCACCTAGGCTCTTCCTTCAATGAGCTCTTAATATTAAAAAGATGCACAAACTAAAAACTAAGTAGTAAAGTGTTTTTTAAAATTGATAACGTCACCCATGAAGACTATACATCAAGCACTACAGTGTCTGGGGCATAATAACTGCTCAATAAATGAGAACCCATAGGCCTTTCATATCAATATTCTCTTGAAATAGGTTAATCCACAATCTAAAATCCGGACACAGTCTGATACAGGAGAAAAACTTCGAACTTTGCTATAGAAAAGATCTTTTGTTTCGTTTTTACAGATTTCCTTTTAATTACAACTAAATTAAATTAAATTTAAATTTAGTTTAATTTTTTAAAAAGCTAAATCCTGTTTTTATCGGGAACAGAGGACACAGCTAGCATTTTCCTGGACCCACTTGGGCAGAGACTGCTAGGTGTCTTGTGTTCATTCCTGCATGTATGCACCCCATCGGCCTTGAGGCACAGTTTATTCTCCCATTTTCCAGCCACAGAGCTCAAGATTGTCAGACTCTAAAGTGTTCTTTCCTTTCTGTGGTGTGTAGCAGTGAGCCCAGCGACGGGAATGCTCTGTAGTAAACCCTGCACCCACATGATCAGTGGCGGGCACCAGTCACTGCCAGCTTCCCTGTGCAGCCCAGCCCTCCTCTGGGCTGTGAAGAGCAGTGGTGCCCGTCACAGGACACGGTCACCTAGCCATTAGTAGTATGTCAGCATCACCCAACAGGGAGACCACATGAGCCCGCAAACTGAGGGGAGTCGTAGGGAGCCCAGGTGCCCCTGGATGTTCTAGATAGCATAACCCGAGTGCCTGCTGGGGAAACTCCTCAAAATACGCCATTTCCTTATGTCTAATGTGTAGGATAAAGATACCACATTTCATTCCCTGTCTTCTCTTCCCACAGTCATGTCAGGCTGTGTGTTCTTCAATTCTCAGTGAAGTTCCTGAATTGTCACCCAGTCCCAGGAGAGTACTTTCGTCATCTGACATGATATTTCATAAGATTTCCTCACCTGCCCTCCTGCACTGCCCCCGGGTCGCCCCTAGAAGTCACATGATGGAATCCCTCTGCAGTGACTTTTTACCACAAAAGTTCAGCGCTGCCACCTGCCCCAGGGCTGCTGCTCGACTCAGGTCCCCCCTGAAATGGGAGACAGGCACTCTTTCTGATGTTGTCACTTGTTCCATGGTGAGCCCTCCTGGCCCCACAGGGCAGGCATGGTCCTTTGCCCGGCACGACATCTGCTGGTGAGGTGGTTAGCAGTGGAACCACAGCGTTATTCTTCACCACCACCCTCAGCAGTAGCCTTTGGGCTGTGTGCCCAGGGGGGGCTCTTGTGCCAGCTTGTGGACACCCAGCCTTTCTGTACATATTCAGTGTTCTATTATGAAAGGTTTATGTTCAGTCACATCTGTCTTCTTCCTGCTCTGTGCAGGGCACACGTGATCTCCGTCATAACTCATTAGGGTGGCCTCATTGTTAGAGGGGAGGAAAATGGGCTGGGTTTCTAACCCCTTTTACATCACGCCCACCATCCCCTCCCCCACCACCATGGGCCACCACCATCATTCTGTCATGGCTCAGTCACCACAGCCAACTTGACTTCACCACTCTGCCACTACCCTCACCCCAACCCCCTCTTCCCATTCCATCCCCATTCAGTCTCTCCTTCCACCTGCCCCTCTCCCGACCGTCACCATCCTTTCCAGCAAACTCCTGTTTGCATGTGGCAGGGGCTCAGTTCCTTGTGTGGTAGCAGAATCGGGCAGCACCCCTGCCTCCAAAGTTCCAGGACAGATGTGTGGAGCATCTCCTCTGCAGGGAGCACTGCGCGCAGTGCCTTGGCACAGGTATAGAGATAACTAAGGTAGCAAGACGGGGGGTGGGGGGAGCTCTCCCCAGGAAGGAAGATCTTCATGCTTCAGCTCCTGCCATGCAAACAGGACAGCCGGAGGCACCGCCTGGATGGGTTTAGCACCGAAGTTTCTGCTGATGTAGACGAATGCAGGTCCGGGCTGCCGCCTGCATCAAGGTGAGCAGTGCTGAGTAGTCACAGAGGAATCGGAGGCACCGACTGGGAAACAAGATTCCCGTTAATTTGTTCAGTCTGAGAACAAAGCCAGTGTGCCACACTCCAACCTGTTGTGACGGAAATACTGGGGGATCTTTTCTTTCTTCTCCATTGTCCCTGAGCAGCAACTGTACAAAGGAAACTTCAAACCTGGAGCTAAGGCTGTGGGGAGCCAGTGTGTCTCCTCTGTGCTCTCTGTCCCTCCAGCTTCGTGCTCTCGGAGCTGGAGACTGAAGGCCTCGTTCATTAGAACAATAACCTCCGGCCCCAGGAGTGTGGGTGCTCTTTCTGAGCTGTAACCACTGGAGGCACCTGAAGGAACAATAAAATGTGTGGCAAGAGTTTAAGGATAGGCTGAATGACCTAATTAAATGCATCATCTTCGAATTAAACACCAAGCTCCTATTGCAGAAGGGGGATCGCTCGGTTTCACAAATGTCCACACTTGAGAATTGCCTAAGAATCACTTATTTTGGGTAAACACCCTTTTCTTCTTTATCCCCGCCATGCCCAGGGTGATGTCATCCAGTCCTGTGATTTTAGAATCTCGAGTCCCTGCCTCCCTCTGCCACACCTTTTCCCCAGCCCCGGGCTCACAAAGCCCCTCGCTTTTCTCCCCTGGGACCCTTAATAGACCTCTCCATCCTGATGTACTTGGAACCCATTCTTGATTTTATGCCCAAACCTAATCATCCCCCTGTTCTCCCGTCTCAGGGACAACAACTGATTATTCAGGTGAAAGCCCACGCTGCCGTTCGTGACCCCTGTCTTTCGCTCATGGCACCATCCCCAGATCAGCAGCCCCACCTGAAATAGCGCATAAACCCCTGGCCCAGGCCACCGGCATCTCTTGCTTCAACAAGCACAGTCACCTCCTGAACCGCTCCCCTTCCCTTTCCTTGTGCCATCGTCCCAGTGAACCCCCCATGCAGCAGCCAGAGTCCATCTTAAAAACAGAAATGATACTGGGGGCATCTGGGTGGCTCGGTCACCGAGTGTCAGACTCGGTTTCGGCTCAGGTCATGATCTCATGGTGTCATGAGTTCGAGCCCCACATCAGTCTCTGTGCTGACACTATAGAGCCTGCTTGAGATTCTCCCTCTCTCTCTTACCCTCCCCCACTCACACACTCTCTGTTTCTCTCTCAAAAAAAAAAAAAAAGATAAATGAATTAAAAAAAAAAAAACAGAAATCATACGGTATGACCATCCTGCTCATAATCTTCCAGCGGCTTGTCGGCACAGTAGGGTGCAGTCAGAGCTCCCCACACGCCCTGCAGGCTCTGTCCCACCCTGGCCTCTTCTTCAGCCCCCCTTCCTGCTCTTCCTTCAAAACACCAAATTCATCCCTGCCTTGGGGCTTGGCACTTGGTCTGTCCTCAGAGCCTCTCTGACTTGTTCCCTCCTTCCATGCAAGTGCCTGCTGAAAGGCCACCTCCTCCAAGAGGCCTTCCCTGACCACCTTATCCAAATATCCCTTCACCTTTAGCTCCTTATCCCCTTTCCTGCTTCTCTTTTTCTTTCATAGCAGTGTCACTTCTTGTCACCTCCTTTCAAATTGAAGCTCCATAAGGGCAATGATTTTCTATGTTTTGGCCACTGCTGTATCTCCAGTATGTAGAAGAGAGCTTGGCATACAGTAGTGCTCAATACAGAATGAATGAATGAATGAATGAATGAATGAATGAGAAAGAAGAATGCCCACCCCAGTTTGCAGCCCCGTTCTACCTGGTTCTGTGTCCTGTGAGCAGTCATTCAAGATGACAAGATAGGCTCCCTTGTGATTCTCCCAAGAATAGCATTTAAGAACCATTTCTGAAGAGAGTGCCAAGGTGTCAGAAATGGCTCCGCTTCTGGGGCCAACTTGCCAGTGTCCCCGAGAGTCAGGGTCATGACCATCTCGTGTGTTGTACACCAAGAAAGCAGATGAAGAGCTCAGCAAACAGACTAGACAGCTACACGCACCCCAGGCTTGTGTCGTGCAGGAGGAAATGCACCGAGAGCAGGCAGGGGTGGCCAGGACTGACGACAGAATTTCTAGGGCACTGCAAAATGAAACTGTGGGGCCCCAGCTTCACCTCGCCCTAGGCCCACTGACCCACCCCACTGCAGATGGACCTCCCCCAAGGGCTTACAACCTCTGTACCAGGGGCTGCTCAGAACCTTAGCTGAAGCTGGGCCCTGAGGCCCCCAGTGTTTGTACCACGGTGCTGTCAGCCCGGGTCAGGGGCAGCCGCCCTCATGGCCCCCCTGAGATGCTCAGTGGTGTGTGTCCAAACAATCCCCCACCCACATGCCCACCCAAGCCCCTGCCAGAGGTGGAGGGCAAAAAACAATACGGACCCCCTCCCCCAACATGACCCCTTCACCACCAAAGGTGGAGGATAACAACAGAAGTTACATAGAGGAAGGCCCCCAAGGGAGGGCACCAGGCCTAAGGAGCTGGCCGCAGAGAGCCATCCAGTGGAGGCAAGGAGGCAGGGTGAGTGAGGAACACACATGACACATCCTCTGCCTTCCTGTTGGCCTTTTCTTACAGAACACACACTTTGGTGTAATTGTTCCATATTTCAGGACAGCAACTTCAGAGCATTTAATGCCAAGCACCGGGTCCCTCCAAGTGCAGAGACCTGCATTACCGCACTAGTCACACACCCGTGAAGTCAGCTCTGTGTGTTGTGCTGCAACCGCAGGCCAGCCCAGGTGGCTCTGCGGTGTGAGCAGCTCTGGGAGACTGCCAGGCTCCTGTCGACTTCCTGCTGCTGTGGCAGTACTGTCACTTGCAGTCACATGTTTCTACCGAGGCATTTGCCCAGCAGCCTTGTCTGAGCCCCACCCCCCACCCCACCATCCTCCCACAGCCTGGAGTGGACCAGGGCCCCTCTATCCAACTGGACCTGGTGAGAAGCCCTGGATTACTGGGTGCGATTTGGATGCAATGTCAAAAAATTTTTTAATATAAAGATTTTTTAAAATTTTTTAACATTTTTATTTATTTTTGAGAGATAGAGGACAAGCAGGGGAGGTGCAGAGAGAATCCGAAGCAGGCTCCAGACTCTAAGCTGTCAGCACAGAGCCCGACAGGGGGTTCGAACCCACAAACTGTGAGATCATGACCTGAGCCGAGGTCGGACACTGAACTGACTGAGCCACCCAGGCGCCCCAAAGATTTCTTAAATCTCTACTTGTGATAATTTAATCTCAATTGTTGTCCTAGAAAAAAAGTACAATCTGAATATGGATTTTTTTTTAAATTGAGGTATAATATACATGCAATGAGATGCCTATATCTTTGTGAATGATATACAAATGTATACACATTTGCATATTTGTCAAATAATACACAATTATTTGACAAATGTATACACCATCACTCAACTCAAGACATGAAACTTTCTATCGTCCTGCCAAGTAATCTCAGATCCCTTTCCAGCCAACCCTTCAATACAGAGGTCATCACTGTTCCAATTCCAACCACCATAGGTAGATTAGTCACATGTTCCTGGACTTCATGTAAGTGGAACTATACAGAAGGGATCTTGTGGCTCTGACTTCTTTCACTCAACATAATGTTTCAGAGTCTTCTCTACGTCGTTGGTGAATTAGTTTCTTCCTTTTTATTGCTGAGTAGTATTTCATTGGATGACTATATCACAGTGTACATAGTCATTCCTGTCGATGCACATGAAGTTTGTTTCCATTTGAGGACTATTAAGAATAAAGCTTCTAGGAATGTTTTAGGGGCACCTGGGTGGCTCAGTCAGTTGAGCGTCCGACTTCGGCTCAGGTCATGGTCTCACGGTTGTGAGTTCGAGCCCCGCATCGGGCTCTGTGCTGACAGCTCGGAGCCTGGAGCCTGCTTCGGATTCTGTGTCTCCCTGTCTCTTTGCCCCTCCCATGTTCATGCTCTGTCTCTCTGTCTCTCAATAATAAATAAACGTTAAATTTTTTTTAAAAGCTTCTAGGAATGTTTTGTATTTATGTCCTTTTGTGGACATAGGCTTTCATTGCCCTTAGATAAATAAATACTATGGATGGCAAATAGACACATTAAAAGATGTTCAACCTTATTAGTCATTGGGAAATTCCAGTTAAAAATGCAACGATATACTATTACAATCTATTGTAATAGATCACAATCTATTCAAATGGCTAAAATTTAAGACTGATTATGGCAAGTGTTGACCAGGATGTGGGGGGGCAGAATACTCATATACTACTGGTGGGAGGGTTTTCTATTGTGGGGTTTTTTTTTTCTTACATTTATTTTTCCTCCTTTTACTTCTTTTTTGTATTCTTTTTTCTTCTTGAACTGCAAGCTTAGTTCATTGTCTTTTGAGTTCCATTATTTCTGATGAGAAGTGAAACATCATTGTTATTGTCATCTTCTTGAAGGTGATCTTTTTTCCTCTGGCTACTTGTTACATTTTCTTGTTATCTTTGATTTTTAGTAGTTTGATGATTTGCCTTTGTGGTTTCCTTTGTGTTTATTTTACTTGGGGTTCACTTACCTTCTTGGATATTGCCCTGATGTATTTAAGTTTTGTAGAACTTTAATCAGTATCTTTTCAAATATTCCTTTCACCTTATTCTCTCTTCTCCTTGTAAAACTCCAATTAACATGTATGTTAGTCCTATTTCCACAGTTCTCTAATGATCTGTTGAATAGTTTTTGTCTCTGTGTTTCGATCCAGGCTTTTCTATTATTGACTTATCTCAATTTATTCATCCATTTTCCACTGTGTCCATTCAACTTATTCTTAATAAAGTCTATTTAGTAAATCCTTTATTTCAGATATTGTGAATTTCAGTTTTTATAAAAGATGTGTTCTTCTTGAGTTTAGTTCACTTAAACATATATTCCTTGTTTATTGCCCCATGACTTAAAAAAAAGGTATGAATTTTAGTTTATTGGGTGTTTTCTTATTGTTATAATGGGAACAACAATCTTCTGCAAATGTCTGTATCCTAGACATAAGTAGAATTCTATGAAATTTCAGATGCCCTATTTTTCCCCAATATTTCCCATATTACTGGAAAATTTCAGGACAGTGCAAAAATTCTCCTATATTCACCCGAAGAGTGCATTCACATTTTGCCACCTGTCCTAATCATGTTTTTTTTAGTAAGGGAATTGAAACCAGATCACCCATGACACTTAGTGGTTATCTGTCCTCAGGCTGCTTGCTTCATTCCTTCCCTATTCTTCATATCCTTAATGTTTTTAAAGATTATAGAACAGGGGCGTGTGGGTGGCTCAGTCGGTTAAGTGTCTGATTTCGGCTCAGGACATGATCTCATGGTTTATGGGTTCAAGCCCCATGTCAGGCTCTGTGCTGACAGCTCAGAGCCTGGAGCCTGCTTTGGATTCTGTGTCTCCTTCTCTCTCTGCCCCTCCCCCACTCATGCTCTGTGTGTCTCTCTCAAAAATAAATAAACATTTAAAAATTTTTTAAAGATTTTAGGCCAGTCATTTAATAATGTCCATCAATTTGGCTTTGTCTGATGTTTCCTCATGACTACATTGAGGTTATAAATTTGAGGCACAGATATAACTGATGACAGGCTTTCTTCCCCTGTATCCCATTAAGTAGAAACTAATGGCAGCTTGCCCCATGACAGCTAATGTTAACTGATCGTTTGAATGAGGTGAAATTTTCCAGCTTTCTCCATTGTAGAGTTGCTCTATTTTCCTTTAAAACTACTAAATGCTTTGTAATGAGATATTTTGAAATTGTAAATATCTTGTTAATCCCCTTTCACCCATGAGTTTTAGCATTTACTGATTTTGTTTGCCTGAAATTTTCTAATTCCATCATTTCTTCTGCATTTATTAATTGAAATTCTATAAGAAAGAATTTTCTTTTTCCCCATTCACTTGCTTTTTAAAAATCAATGTAAGTTTGTAAATTCTGTTTATTCAATAGGATATTATCTGTTACTATCATTATTTATTTTTTGGTCAGAGTGTTATAGGCTTGGCCAGTGAGAGCTTCTTCAAACTGGCTTCTATGTCTTTTTGATATGTCTCATGATTTTTTAAGTGCCTTCTTTAGTTTCTGGCTCAAAAAGATATTTGCACTCTTTTTATATTTTCCCTGCCCATTCCCTGGCACAAACCATTTCTTCAAAAAGCCTTGGTTCCCTTTAGTGGTAAATTGCATTTAGAAACCAAGACATGAGAGTTAAATGTGCTCTTTACCACTGGGGTTTTGCTGCTCCCAGAAACTCTCAGAGAAGAGACATAGGAAATGTATGTACTGTATATACATATACACCTGTGTCCCAAAAGCCATGACCCATCACATAAGTACCTTGAGTGCCAGTCCATCCATAGACCTTATCCTAGCTTCCCCTCTTTCTGTTTTTGGAACTCTCTTCTTCAGCAGGGAATCTGGCTCCCACTGTCCCCAGTGTATTTATTTATTGCTAGATCTGCCTATACATAAACTTATCTCCTGACTCCCATCAGGTTGCTGCCACACTCAGCCACCTTCCTGTGTGGGCCCTAGACCCATCTTGCCACAACCCAGATGAGATGCCTGTCAGAACCCACTAGGACACATCTTTTTGGTCCCTTTCCTTGGGAGGGCCTGACTTGGTCACCACTGTATTCTGCTGCCTTCCTCTGAACTGTGAATTTCTGAAACTAAACCATCTTTAGAATTTACTCTCCTTGGAATAAAAAATGAAAAGTCATTCTGGCATGTTTAGAGTTGAGATGGTAAGCATACTTTATGTCATGAATGAAAAATAATTTCGTCTTGGTTAATATGACCTACTTAGAAGGATATTTTGATTTTTAATTCTTTGTGATTCTGCCACTTATAAATAACATTGAGCTACTACTTATTACAGAGTGATTTCTTCCCAAGCTTTAGGTAGAAACACATCAGCGAGAGTAAAGCCCCACTTTCTGATGCTGCTGCCTCAGGAGACTAGGACCAGTCAAAGACAAGCTTCTTCTGGTCAATATAAACTAGAGATCAAATGGCATTTTAGGCCAGAGACCCACATTGTGCTGGGACTGTCTGAAGCAAAGCCTTGATTACTTAGAATATATTTCAAACTCAGCTCAGTCTTTGCTATTTCTTTTATCAGAAGTGGTCCAAGGGGCACCTGGGTGGCCTCAGTCGGTTAAGCGTCCAACTTCAGCTCAGGTCATGATCTCACTTCGTGAGTTTGAGCCCTGTGTCGGGCTCTGTGCTGACAACTCAGAGCCTGGAGCCTGTCTTGGATTCTGTGTCTCCATACCTCCCTCTCTCTGCCTCTCTCACACTCGCGCTCTCTCTTGCTCTTAAAAATAAATAAACATTAAAAAAAAAAAAAAAAAAAGAAGTGGTCCAAAAGGGATCAGTCACTGACATTGTATTTGTCACCAGGCACATCTGTATGTTATGGTAAGTACTGAGAGACTCCTAGTCAGGATTTCACTGTAGAAGATAGGGGTACAGGTTATTGGTGATACCTGTGTCCTTTTATTCTCCACAGTACCTTGTAATGGGCTTTTCTTTGTTGTTCAAGTTCCTCCTGATGGAAGAGTTTAAATTTGCTTTAAACAGGCAGGTGGACTCAGGAAAATTAAAATAGACTATGTGTCAGTGACCCCAGCCTTTCCTGAGCCTTTTCTGCCACAGAACCTGTTCTCATCTGCTCTCCAAAGTGCTGAATGGTGGTGTGTTGAATATAATATCTTTGTATTTATCACAGTGTTTAATTGTTGCATTCTATTTTAAAAAATTATAAACTGACTTTTGCCTCTGGCAATATGGCAGATAAATATTTGGTAAATCCTTTGAAGCATTGTTGTGCTGATGAGAAAATAAAAATAACTCAGAGGCTGAAAAACCAAGTGAAATCAGGAACCTAGAGAGGTAAAGTAGCCATGCAGCTGGCTTTGCCTTGAGGGCTTTTGCCCATATGGGTGAGTTTTAGCTTTCATTTGCACACCTCGCAGAATTCAGGGTACCAAGGACACATCCCAGGAGACTTCCAAGAGGGACATGTTTGGAAAATATACATGTGGGAAACCAAAGAGTTACATCTACAGTGGAAGGGTGAATGAGAAAGAAACCCACCCTGTCCAAGAAACTACAAGAATATGTGCTTGTCTCAAATCTTGGCACGAGATTAGAAAGCAGCAAGGGGATAGAGCTGGAGAAAGTGCCTGATAATGCACAGTCACGTGCTGATCTCCACATGGAATTATAGTGCAGATGAAAAGCACCTGAAGGATCTCAAGCATAAATTTACTTTAACCCAGAATGATGGAATCCTTGGGTACCTGGCACAATCAGGATGAGCCTGTCTTCAAACTGTGCCTCAAAAACTTTCACAGATAAACCTTCAGGAAATGGGAGCTCATTTAAAAAAAATGTTTAACACCATGGGCTAAAGCACCATGAGGAATCAGCATCAAGAACAAAAGGACACAGAATATAAAATATGTCTGGTTAATATCTTTAAAAGATTGAAAACAAGGTTAAAAAATCAAGAGGTTAAACAAATGACCAATCACCCTGTGCAGGACTAAATAGAATCTCTCAAAATAAAAATTCAATTTACTGACTTGGTGGGAAAGTGTAAGAGCATATTAGAAAAAGCTGAAGAGGAAATTCAGGAGCCAGAAGGTGAATTTGGAAAAATCCCTCCAGTGCAGCACAGGAGAACTCCACATGGGAAGCGTGAACAAGAGAGGAGAGATTGAGACAGAAAGAGAATTTACAGCCCAGATCTAATCAGAATACCCAAAGAAAAGAAAAAGGAGAGGAGCAAGGTAGCAGAGATCATCTTTAAAGGTAGATGCCTATGAGTTATCACAAACTGATGAAAGACAAGAATCCTTACTTCCAGGAAATCCAATGAATTACCAGCAGAATAAACACAGAGAAACATGCATGCTTATGTCACAGAGAAGCTGCAGAAAGCCAAAGGGATCCTGAAATTACCTACACAGGACTGAAAAGACTGTCAGCTGACATCTTAACAACAGTGAAAGCCTAAGAGGAGAGGAAGATTCAATGCAATTGAATCGAGAGAAAAAAACCAGTAAACATAGAATTAATTACCCAGCATGAATAATTCTTCCAAATGAGGATAATAGGGATATTTTAGACACACATAACTATGAAAAGTTGAGGCAGAAAAGGGAATGATGAGAAATAAAGATAGAAGTAAGGTGCTCTTGTCATGTATTCAGGTCAGGAAAGGAGTGTTTGGTGTTCATATGTTCTGAAGGTTCTTTATATGAAGGGTATTTAGTTTTGGTGTGAGTAGAAGGAAGAAAATGACAGGTGAAATAAAGAGACCAAAGAGTGAAAGAGGGATGTAGGGAAAGGCAATAAAGAACCTAACTAGACTATCCCAGTGGTTAATGGTATGTGTATACATCAGGCACTGTAAGGGAAAATACATGAATTGCAGCCTTATGCGGAGATGGAGGTGAAGCCCCACAGTGTAGGAGCAGAAGGATTATGTCTCAGGTAATGACTCATTTATATAAAATTCAGAAACATGTAGAACAAGCAATGTATTGGAAAGAGTGAGGTCAAATGACAAAGCAGGAGCAAAGCAATAGTAAACACAAAATTGAGGGTAACGTTTACCTCTGAGTAGAAATGAGAGCAATGCCAAGAAATTCAAAACTCAAAAAACAGTTCCTTTCCTTGAAATGGGTCGATGAGTACATAATTGTTCACTCTATTGTAATCCCAATGCTGTCCACAAAGTGTGTAAATGTTCTTTCATAGCTAGTCATTATTTAATATAAATAATTTAAACATTTAGCTATTTGAATTTGATGGTTATGTGGTGTGAAATAGGGCCCCAGTGTGATTTTATTCCAGGTGAAGAGGTACATACCTCAGCATCATCTATCACGTAAATGACCCTCATGTTCCCAGTGCAGTGGTCGCTCCTGCCATACACCAAATATTCATATATATACACTGGGATTTATTTCTGGATTTTCTCTTCATTTTTCTTTAAGTTTATTTATCTTGAGAGAGAGAGAGAGGGAGGGAGAGGGGCAGAAAGAGAGGGAGACAGAATCCCAAGTAGGCTCCGCACTGTCCGTGCAGAGCCCGACACAGAGCTTGAACCCACGAACCGTGAGATCATGCCCTGAGCTGAAACCCAGAACCAGACGCTTACCCGACTGAGCCACCCAGGTGCCCCTGGATCCTCTCTTCTATTTCACTGCCACTTCTGCAGTCATTGCTTTGTCTCTCCCTTGGTCAGTACCATCGATTTGATCATAGCAGTGGTGACGTTCTGGTTTCAAGTTCTGATGGTGGTTAAGGCAACAATCCTTTCTCTCTCTTTCTTTTGTTTTTTATTTTTTCTTGGTTATCTGGGGGCACTTATTCTTCCAAATGAACTTCTTAAGATCATTTTATCCAGTTCTAAAAGGATTGCATTAAATTTGTAAATTTATGATAATGTCTTTCCACCTAAGAATAATAAATGCCTTTGCATTTGTTCAAATCTTATTTTATGACCTTCAATAAGATTTTATGGTCATTTCATATTGGTCTTATGGCTTTCTTGTTAAATTTATTCATAAATATTTTATGGTTTTTACCATTATTATGAGTGGACTATTTTTCCCTTTTCCATTTCTAATTATTTATTGCTAATGAAGAGAAGAATGATTGATTTTGGCATATTTATCATCTGTTCAACTACCTCATCCTAATTCTCTTGCAATTTTAATATTTGTCACAGGAGTCTCTTTGTCTTCTAAGTATACAGATACAGTCACCAAAAAGATATAGTTGTCGATTGCCTTTTCCAAATTTTTACTGATTATTTCATTTTCTTATCTTATTATACTTCCTTTTTGAATACAAATGCTGAAGACAGGTATCCCTGTCTGGCTCCTGCTTTTAACTGAAACAGTGGTTGGCCATGTAAGATGCCATATTTAAGGAGCTTTCCTCTATTCCTTTTTCCTTAGAGTTTTTATTGAGAATGACTACTATAGTTTAGGACTTTTATTTCTTTTTAATGTTTATTTATTTATTTTGAGAGAGCAAGAGCAAGCTCAAGCAGGAAAGGAACAGAGAGAGAGGCAGAGAATCCCAATCAGGCTTTGCACTGCTAGTGGGGAATTCAGTGCAGGGCTCGAACCCACGAACCATGAAATCATGACCTGAGCCGAAATCAGGAGTCTGACACGTAATCTGTGCCACCCAGGCACCCTATTTTTATTTTTGCACTGGACTTTGAGATACATCCTTGACCATGGAGTCCACTAATCTGAGTCTCAATAGTGACCATTCTGCCCTTACATTCCTCTGATTTTCTTTTTGGCTCAAAAATCATAGCTGTCTTGGGGCACCTGGGTGGTTCAGTCAGTTAAGCGTCCAACTCTTGATTTCAGCTCAGGTCATGATCTCATGGTTCGTGAGTTCAAGCCTCACATTGGTCTTTGTGCTGACAGTGTGGAGCCTGCTTGGGATTCTCTCTTTCCCTGTTTCTCTGCCCTCCACTGCTCATACATGCTCTGTCAAAATAAATAAATAACTTTAAAAAAATCATAGTTCTCTTTAAAACCCCTCTCTGCACTGTGCTGAAGTCTCCTAGAGTTCTCGTACTATATTGTCTCTATCGAGTTGTCATCCTCCTCCTCTCGCAGGTCTAGTTCTGGTCATTCTTCCCTTTTTGGAGACCAGACCCCTCCTGTAAATGGTTATTTCCCACTGCCTGCTCACTGGGGCGCAGGTTCACATGCTGAAGGACCTTAAGGCAGTAGTGGTCTCATAAATAGTGCCTGGTTGGGAGTGGGTGGCAGACTTTAGGGTTCTCCATGTGGGAGTAGACAGGTTGTAGGGCTCCCTTGGTCTCAGGGGTAGAGCACACAGACTACCCATGGAGCTGGGAAAGCAGCCAGCCTCCCATGAGCCCTTGCACCCACCTGTCCGAGGCCTCAACAGCTGATTGGCTCAGGAAAGTCAGAGGGTGGGAGCTGACAAGAGAAGAAATGATATTATCTATTTGATACTGTTACTAAGCTTTGTTTTGATAATATGGCTGCTGATCCCATTGAGAGAAAAGGGCAGATCTTTGAGAAATTGACACCCTTCTGATTAGAAAGTACTGATTTTTTTCTACATGAATAGTAGATATTCTAATTGAGCTCCATTTTTTTTTAATTTTTTCTTCAACGTTTATTTATTTTTGGGACAGAGAGAGACAGAGCATGAACGGGGGAGGGGCAGAGAGAGAGGGAGACACAGAATCAGAAACAGGCTCCAGGCTCTGAGCCATCAGCCCAGAGCCCGACGCGGGGCTCGAACTCACGGACCGCGAGATCGTGACCTGGCTGAAGTCGGACGCTTAACCGACTGTGCCACCCAGGCGCCCCTCCATTTTTTAAAAAATAACAGAATAATCAAGGAGATGATCATGCTGTTCTGTCTAGTTGTGACACACATCTGTGATAAGTGATCTACCAAGGCAAGATGTTGACATGGGGGCAGCTCTTGTACAGCGGGTAAAGGGCCCTAGAAGAAAGTAGCCTCCCCTCCATGCTCGTAAGTCCGGAGTATAAATGTTGGGGAGCACCACGGTGCCTCATGCTGAGAGTCTCCGCAATAAGCCTTGAAATAATTGGAAGCAGCCCACGGTGTCATGGCCTTGAATCATTAGTTGGTAGAGAAGCAGGAAAGAACCCACATAATGAGGTATCAGCGGGAGAGTAGAGACCCATCGAGAGCGGCAACATCTGGCCCCCTCAGCTCGAAGATTCAGGGAGCCCCGAGGAGCCAGAGAAAGTGACAGGAGAGCTTGGAACCAGGAGGAAAAATGAGAGGTCTGGTGGCAGAGAATAAGACAGATGCAAACTGAAGAGGCTTTAGGCAAAGAACGGGAACTTGGGGACAGGAATACATTTGGAGGAAGTGCTCTAAAACAAAACCATTTTGCAAAAGAAACTCTCCCAAGGGCAAAAATTCCATTGTGGTTTCCATTTTCATGCAGCTTTTCTTTTTAAGAAGGTCTCTGAAATAACCCTTCAGAAGCCCGTTGAGATAGCTTGATAAGGGCAAACCGAGACACGAAGGCAAAGAAGAGATGGTTTTATTATAGCCAAAGACAGGCGAGGTAGGACACGGGCTTTTATATTCCTAAATTCACTGGCATGAGGTTGTTTTTCCTGTCTCACGGGATCTCTGTAGAAGCCCCTCGTGATCCTGTTGAGGAAACTGAGGCTCACACAGGAAGGAGACTTGCCCGCCCTGTGCTTTCCACAGTGCCCACTCTTTCTGCTACTCACTGTGTCTGCTTCTTTAAAACCACTGATTTCTGAGGACTTGGATCTCTGGCCGGCAAGCTTAATCAAATTCAGTCTTTCCCCTGGCACTTCCCACAGCCACTCTGTGTCAGGCCCGTTACTGCACTCTAAACATAAGAAGGAGAACCTGGCTCTTGCCCTGAAACCAGAGAGACACCGCCATCCCTGGCCCGAGAGCATCAAATGACTGTGAAGTCCAGCTGCTGAGGGCCCTGCCCCAGGACCCGCTGTTCTGTCTGAAGATCCAGAGAAGCAGGAGGTCCCCACCTGTGCTGTGCAAAGTGCTGTGTGCTGGCCAGCAGCCCGGGAGCCCGTCTTAGATGGAGTATGCCTATGGGAGGCCTCAGGGAGAAAGCTCTAAAAATCGTGAGTCAAGCCAGTTCACCGTTGTCACACAAAGTAGAGATCAAGGTAGCATCACGGCATGAAGGGCTCCCAGAAGGAAAGGAAACACACCAGGACCTGAGCATGGTAAGCGGGCCCCGGGCCACGGGCTGTCTTTGAAGCTGAGCTCCAGACTCTCCTGGCAGGGTAGAGGCCCTGAGATATTGAGTGGAGCCCACAGAGGCTGGGGCAGCCATTCAGTTCTCTGCCCTCAGAATGTGTGATTTCAGGCTCCCTCACCTTGGAGGCTGGGCAGAGTTTACATGGTGCGAGCGAATCCCCAGGGCGAAATTGCAAAGGGAAGCATGTCCTTGAGACATGCTGAAGCTTGTTGTTTCGAGTCTGCCTTTTAGAGCCAGTCAGTACAACTTATTTCTCAGTGTAATTATGCTCTCCTTTTCATTAAGGCAGGCCTCCTGAAGACCATCACTAGCCCACACTTGTGTCCACTTGCGTCAGTAAAACCAAATGGCTTCATAGCTTTCGGTACTGTTCACTCTGTCACTGAGTGTTTGAATTGAACACTTATGATGTGCCAAGTTCTCTCTATGAATTATCTCAATTAGTCCTCAAAACAATCCTGTAAGCATCAAACCATCGTTGTCTTCTTTTTTAAAATAGGTGGGGCTCCTGGGTGGCTCAGTCGGTTTAAGCGTTCAACTTCAGCTCAGCTCATGATCTCCTGGGTCATGAGTTCGAGCCCCACATCAGGCTCTGTGCTGACAGCTCAGAGCCTGGAGCCTGCTTCGGATTCTCTATCTCCCTGTCTCTCTGTTCCTCTCCCGCTCATGCTTTGTCTGTCTCTCAAAAATAAAAATAAATAAAACTTGTTAAAAAAATCAGAGGGAAAAGTGGGTTGGGAACTTGGCAGGGGTCACATGGCTGACAAGGGTAGGAATTCAGGGCTGTGTCAATGCTGAGGCTTAACCCTGAGTCTGGTGACGCACCCCTGCCCCAGCTCACTCTTGCTCTGCGCCACTAGGTGCCCTTCCCACATGGGAGTTCTCGGCTGTGACAGCAAAGCTGAGCTCAGTGGTTGGGGGCTCTGTGTCCTCCCTTCTGGGGTCTCTCTGAGGCTGGGGACTCCAAGGACAGGAGATGCCCAGTGTAGGGGGGAAATGTGAAACTCCATGATGGCCTTTTCAAATGACATCTATAGCTGTAGGTACTCCGTGGTACTGGGGGAAATCCCGAAAATTTGGAAATAAGGCAAAAGGCAGGTGACACATCCTCCCAGGTCATCCTGCAGCAGCATTTAACAGTCTCACCCAAGGGCTGTTTATGATCTGGATGAGAGGCTGCAACTCTGTTTATCTCACTAGGTACTACTGTCTCGAGGCCCTTACTCTGAAGTTAGCTGCTAACTCATAGATTTGTGCCCAGTACAAAGGTGGACTGTTTCTTCTTGGTGGAAAAAATGGCCCCAGAGTTGTGTCTTCTTGTCCTGTATGTCATTCACCAGCTATGCGCCTCACCTGGCCCGCTCAGCCCCCATTCATATACCCCTTCCATTTCTCCCCTGAACCAGCTTCTCACTCCTGTGGTTCCTTCATACATGATCAACTTGTGCTCACTTTATATTCTCATGAGAGGCATGTTTTTAAGTTTGGGGAAAGTATGCTTTGGTACAGTGTTCATCTGTGATTAAAAATAACCACCTCCAAAGGCCTTGGCCGGAAACATTGCATAGTATGTAGCCCCCAGTGGTGGGTTAGATACAGACTCCTTGGCCAGAACTGAGAGCCCGCTGAAGGTTGAAGTTCTTCCCTCCCCTTTGTTCCAGGCATTTCTGGCTTTGGAGTCATGGTTTGTTTTGAAGCCAGTTTGTCAAATCTCGGTTTACTATCTGTGAGCAGTGCATGTGACAAGCTGCATCAACTCCCAGAAATGGGTAACCAGATATTTCTGTTAAGTGACAGGACCTAGAAAATTGGGTCATGTCTTTCAGAGCTAGTCAAAACTCTGCTTTTAAGAAGCACATGATTGCCTCAGCTTAGGCTCTCCTCTGGGGTCCCTGAGAGGAAATCACATCTGCCCAGTGGTGACCTCAACAATCTCCAGAAAAAAAAGGCTGGGGCTGGGAACAGGGGTAGGAAGGTGCTACAGCTGAGAGGCATCCCTCCCGATGGAGAGATGGGGCCGCTGGCCAAGGGTCAATGCATGACGAGGTGTGGGTTTGGCCCTGTGATGTTCAGAGACCCAAGCAGGGCTTCCTCCTATAACTCTGTAAACATCCAGCCCTTAGAGAAGGTGTTAAATGGCCCTTCGAGCCGCGTGCTCTTGGTGCATGAGCAGCAGAGATCCCGTAGGCCAGTCATGCTGATGTTTGGAGGTGTCCTGCTGATGGAGTGGCTCAGACTGTGTACCCTCCTGGCATGAATTCCACATCCCCAGCTGAGAAGATTATCTCATGATCTGGAGTGAGACTAATTGAAATCTGGACTCTACTACCTACAGCCAATTTGTTGTCTGACCATAGGCAAATCACTTCTTGACTTGTATTTCCTCATCTGTAGCATGGGCATGTGTCTATGTACATACACACTCAGAATGAAGCCTGTGTGTCTCTTTCGTAGGGCTTTTATAAGGACTAAAGGAGAATTAGATGAGCTCACGTGTTCTAAGTGTTAAGCAGGACACGCCTCAGTAAACAGTAGTTACTTCATACATTGCCCTCTCAGCCTGGATACTGGAAACACACACCTCTCTAGGGGGAACTACAGATTTTCTTCCCATCACTTGAGTAGGAATAAGACTTTCCAGGGCAGAGATGGACCTGAAACCCTAGCACCCAGGGCACCCAAGGGTATGTCGGTTCCCACCAAGGTGGCTCGTGGTGAGAGCCAGAAGGGCTCTAGAAGGTGCAAAGAGCCTTCTGGCTGGCCGGTGGGAGTGTTTGAGGATGGGCCCCTTTCAGGCAGGAGTAGAGCTGGGGTGCTGAACATCAGGGCAATTAGGCCTGTCTCCAACCCTCATTACTCAGGGGCTGAGAAACACTTCCAGAGAGCCAGAGTCACCCCACTTTTGCAAGGGTACACTTGGGCAAGGTGGCATCTTTGCACCTGCACTCACAGCTGCCTGCAGACTGGGTCTGCCAGGCAAGGTTTGCCTCATTGTGAGTGGGCTTCTTCCTGTGTCTACCCCTTGCTGTGCTCACTGAGCTCCAGGGCCCACAGGCTGCTCCCTCTCCCTGGCCCCAGAGCTCTGCCCCTTCACTTTCAGGTCTCCAGGCAAATCTCACCCCCTCAACGAGGCTCCTCTGACTCCAATGGCGTTGGCCCACTGCGGTGCCCTGTTTCCTTCCTAGCATTTGTTTGTCGTTTGCCCACATCTGGTTGTCGTTTGCCTGTTCACATACTTGTGTGTCTCCCTACACTGCTATGTACTGCCCCGAGGACAGTGTCCTGGTCTCCCTTGTATCCCCACAGCTAGAATAGGGTCTGGCACATAGGAGGTGCTCCAGAACTATTATGGCTGTAGAGGTGGATGGAGAGCTGGCAGGCATGCACTCCTGAAGCACCCCATGTTACCACCCATGTGGGGCATAGGAACCACACTGACTGGGAGAGCTGGGTCTCCGCTGGGTCTCACACAGCCTCAAGTTCTGCAGCCGTGTACATGGCACTTGTGCGTTCTCTGCAATGAAGGAGTCAAAGTTCGCCACTCTGTCTCCCGACCACCTTGGGCATGTCTGAGTATGTAAGTTTTCTTGGGAGGGTGGAGGTGGGGAGACCTGGGACCATTACCTACAGCTCCTGGATTGCACACCATGTATAGCTGCACACCTCTGTACACACGGCACTCTCCCAAAGGCAAGTTCTCAGCTCTAGGTCCTTAAAAAACCTGACCATGACCCTGGCCATGTGCTGCAGCTCCCTGGTGAGTGTACGGATGCTCAGGAAATAAAGCATTTGGGGGCACCTGGGTGCCTCGGTCAGTTAAGCATCCGACTCCTCATTTCAGCTCAGTTTATGATCTCATGGTTTGGGGGATCAAGCCCCGCATCTGGGTCTGCACTGACAGCGTGGAGCCTGCTTGAGGTTCTCTCCCTGTCTCTCCGCCCCTCCCCCAGCATGCCCACTGGCTCTCTTCTGTCTCTCAAAATAAATTACTTTTTAAAAAGAAAAGAAAAGGAAGTGTATAATCCATCTCTAAAGGGCTATGTCTGCTGACAGGTGGAACTTAGTTCCTGTACAAAGACCTGTTGTCTGCAGAAGCTGGAGACTGCTGCGTGAGGCTGGGCCCATGGCAGGCAGCAGTGAGGCTGTCACTGCAGGGCTGCTGGGTTATGGCCCTGTACATGCCTTCTGCAGCCACATTTCACACTTCTTGACCTGCTTTGGGCCTCACAGCGTGGGTGGGAGAGCCAACGTCTGACCTTACTGTGACTTTGCAGCAGGGTGGGATAAGGTAGTGAGGATTTCAGCCCTATTCCTTTGCTGGGCGAGGAGTGAACCTCCTAAGACAGCGTAATGGAGAGGGCGCTCTCTGGGACAAGTTCCGAGACAGAAGTGCTGCACTGGGAGGTCTTGCCTGAGGCAGTTAGCATCCCAAAGTAGAAGACTAGCTTCTTTCCCCTCACATGCCACTGGACACCATCCCTGAGAGGGAAGCACTCACTGATGTACTTTGTACCAGGAAACCAGTTACAGAGACTGAGTCAGAGTTTGGAAACAAAATCACTGAATTTTTGGCGCTGTGTGGGGTGGTCAGTGGTGAGAAAACAAGGGAGGGGCCCCCTGCAACAGGTGAATGAGGAAGGACCACCTCCTCTGTCTGATCCCTGAGTGGGGGTCCCATGGCCTCGGCTTCCTCTGTCCCTAAGCTGCACAACTTAACCTTTGCTGGGGGTGATGGCAGTCCCAAGTCTGTGAGTTCAAATCAAGACTCCTGGTCCGAGTCACAGAGGGGGGTCTCTAGCACCAACTGGTACAAATGGGCTTGTTTCTCTGCTGCCATAACTTTCATGTAACAATTCCCATTTCTAACTGTGTTCAGTAAATTTAATTAGTGTCTAAAAGCAGCTTATTTGGTAAGATGATCGGTTTCTAACCTGGGTAAACGACTTTCTTTATGACTATAAATTAAGCACATTATATCTTTTTCATGCATCATGGTCGTCCTCATAAATACTGTAGGCAGTTGCTGACGGTCTCACTTGGTTACCTTTCCCATTACTGTTTTATCATAGTCCCGCTAGGACTGGGGAATTCATTCTGTTTTAATAACAAGGAGGAAGTGGTAACAAGGGGCTTGTTTAGTGCACAACCCGCTGCTTGGTCTGTGTCTCTTTGGCCAAGGATGGGATTCCAGGCCCACCTCTGTGCAGGGCGTTCCCAGCTCTTTGAGGGGCCTGCTGGCTACAGATTGGGAAAGGCAGGTACATGGCTGTACAGCTCTTTCTGCCTTAATTGCAAATAATTAGGAATCAAATATTTGCCGACCACCAGTTTCCGTGTCAGAGAGAATCTGAGTGTTCTTGATGACCTCTGTGAGCACCAGTCGGCACGTGTTTTCTTAACACTAACTCTTCAGAACACAGCCTATGGGGGAGGCCTCAGTCATACCTCCTACATGGGCACTGGAGGGCACAATGTCCATTGCTGGTATTCAGAGGCACTCACTGCGATCTGGGCCTGCCAGTGTTTCAGAGAAGAAAGGATCAGGAGGAGGGGGTTCTGCTCATCCTCTACCCTGCTCATCCTCTACCCAGCCACTGTGGGCTGGCTTTAACCGTCTAGGCTGAATTAGGTGGTCTCTGAGTCCCTTCTTGCTCAGTCACTCCAGATTCTAGTCTCCTTTACCCCACAAGGCCCACCTCCCTGGACTTTTGTCTCCCCTTTGTGCCTCCCTCCTTCCGCCTTCCCTCCTGCCCTCCTGGAGTTGGCAAGAGGAGCTGCATCCCTTAAAAGGTCCCCCCTCGGGGACATGGGGCCCCCACTACCCTCCCTATCTCAACATCTAACCTGAGGTTTGAGCCATGGCACCAAGTCAGAGTTAAGGAGGTCACCTTTGAAAACTACTCTTTCTGGGGCTCCTGGGTGGCTCAGCAGGTTGAGCACCAGACTTTGGCTCAGGTCGTGATCTCACAGTTCATGAATTCAAGCCCCACATCAGGCTGGGCTCTCTGCTGTCAGTGTAGAGGCTGTTCCACATCCTCTGTCTGTCTGTCTGTCTGTCTCTCTCTCTCTCTCTCTCTCTCTCTCTCTCTTTCTCTCTGCCCCTCTCCTGCTCACACTCTCTTTCAAAAATAAATACACATTAAAAAAGTATAAAAATAAAAATAAAACTACTGTGTTTCTTAAAGCCCAAGTGTTTGGGGCTGCATGAGGACAAAGGTCCCATACCTGTAGGGCCTCCCTCATCCACAGTGGCACAGGCATTTTCAAGAAGGGAATCCACAGAAGGAGTGCTCAGGGGCGCCTGGGTGGCGCAGTCGGTTAAGCGTCCGACTTCAGCCAGGTCACGATCTCACGGTCCGTGAGTTCGAGCCCCGCGTCAGGCTCTGGGCTGATGGCTCGGAGCCTGGAGCCTGTTTCCGATTCTGTGTCTCCCTCTCTCTCTGCCCCTCCCCCGTTCATGCTCTGTCTCTGTCCCATAAATAAATAAAAACGTTGAAAAAAAAAATTAAAAAAAAAAAGAAGGAGTGCTCAGACTTGCACTGTCAGGAAGCACCTCAGAGAGGCCCCGGAGCCCAGGGGTGAGTAGTTGGAGCTGAGTTAGCTGGAAAGTGAGTGCAGCCTGGGTGGGCAGTAGAGCCAGGGCAAATGCCCTAAAGCAGGAACTGAGAGGTCAGACACTCAGAAACATTGGCTGTGCTTCTTCAAACTGGGGCGATTAGTGAGTGCCCTTCCCGTCACATGGGGAGGTTTATTAAAACAGTGATACAACAGCACGGATTTGTGCCCTGGCTGTCTTGGGAAAGAAACAAAGGCTGGTATTTTTAGAGCCGTATTAGTTTCTTCTAATAGCCGCCAGCATTTTCCAGGGTAACCCATTTTGCAGCCACCCAGGAGAGTCGTGTTAATCAAACGCACTCTGTGGCAAAGCAGCCATCAACACGGTAGGTGGAGGGCCTCCAGCCCCTGGCCTCCCACTGCCACGCACCCTCAGCTCCCCTCTGCCTGTCAACCTTGACAGAAAGATGTACGCGGGAGCTGATGAATGCCGCCAAGCCTCCACCGTGACATGCAAACATCAGCCAAGTGGATAAAGGAGATTCACGTGCCTGCTTAGGATCCACACTTTTACACTGCTCAGAGATATTTTGACCTTCTAGTTTATTATGATTCAAGAAAAAGTCAATAATTCTTAGCTTGCCAAGGCTGGAAGAATTTAAATGAATTATTGAATCAAGCAGCTAATCTATTGATAACTGATTTTTTTTTTCCTTTCAAATCTAGAATGATGAAAAGCAAGCTTAACCAAAAACAAGAAAAAGAAGGTTGTTTTTCCCTCAGACATTTTAATCTCCTGGTATCAGAGTTGAGACCAAAGGTTCAGTGTTGACCTCTGGGGCCATTGTGTCTCACAGAGTATTCTGAAGATTTCTCTAAAACTTAAAAGCAAAGGCTTCTGTGGCCACAAAATCAGAATTTATGTTTTATTTGTATTTTGATATCCCTTTCTTATTCTCAATTTCTGCTTGCTGCCATTAATGCTCCATGGCAATCATCTCATTTTCTGGGCTCCTCTAGTGGAGTGGAATGATGTTTTGGGGCACTTGCCTGGCTGTTAGCCTAAGCGGACCCTTCCAGCAATAAGATGCTCTACCAGCTGCCCTGCCTACTTGGGCATGTGGGCTCCAGCACCAGTGCTTCACGTCACTGTGCTCATATGTTGGGTGCAGCAGATGCCTAGCAGCATGGCAGCAGCCATGCCCAGGGTCTCAGCCTTCCTGTCCCAACTGCAGCTTTGTGCTTGGTGCTAGAAAGGGATGGGCAGCAGAGAAAGGCTGCTGGTCCCACCACTGGTGATGTGTATCCTAGAGAACCACATTCTCCTTAGAGAGAAAGGTCAACCTCCAGCCTCTCTGCTTTGGCTGCCCCCCATCCCGAACACTTAGAGTAGCACTTTCTCCTTTCTTACTCCATGCTGACTCCCTGGCCTCTGCGATAGCTCCCCAGTGCCTAACATACCTGACCAAACTTCCATGGCTTGGTATTCTATGTCTCCCAGAATCACACCTTGGCATCCTTCCCCTCCCCACCCCACCCCTGTACAAAACTCCTCCTCACATCAGGTCTGTCCCTGCCCTGTGGTTATGGGAGCTGTGACTCAAGCCTCTGCCTTTTGGCAAACCATCCTACTCTCAGTTGGCAGAGTCCACTGGCACTTCGCTATCGCCATGTGGTCCCCTGTTGACTCTTCCCTCCCAGGGTGGGCAGGGGTGGTGCCTGAGATGCTAGGTGTGAGCCAGCCATAAAACCTGAATGCTGTACAGCAGGGTACTGCTCTTGGCATCCATGGCTACCTGCTGTCAGTAGGGCACAGACTTTTTTGGACACCCTGAGCCCCCAGGCCTTGGCTTCACTGGCAAATGCAACCACAAAGGAAGCCCATGACCCCCACTCGTGAATGCTCACAGCTGACCCTCTGTGTCTGTGTGTTTGGCAGGACTTTCTGGCCACGACGGGCTGCCAGCATCCTGTGGGAAGAAGTTCTGCAGCCGTGGGAGCAGGTGCATGCTCAGCAGAGAGACGGGGGAGCCCGAATGTCGGTGCCTGGAGGCATGCAGGCCCAGCTACATGCCTGTGTGTGGCTCCGATGGGAGGTTTTATGAGAACCATTGTGAGCTCCACCGTGCTGCTTGCTTGCTGGGGAGGAAGATCGTCATTGTCCGCAGCAAGGACTGCTTCCTTAAAGGTAGGAGGATGCCTCCTTACCCCTTTGCTTTTGGATTTGAGGATGGATCTTCTAATGCCCTTTTGACAAATGGCCTGGGTGCTGAGTCTGCAGGTTGATTGTGTAAAGGCAGGAGAGAAAGAGGAAGGCTGGAGCTTTAGCCAAAGGATAGCAGCAGCAGCATTTCGGCGATGCATGTTTTATGTGTGTCCACCTCCAGAGATCCCTGGCCTTTAGAGGGGGCTCCTTGGAGAACAGAATCTAAGCAGACCTTTGGGATAGGGCAGGGAGGGGAAGAGAATGCTCAGGAGAAAACCCAGCACGGGCCTACAGTGGAGACAGAAAATGGGCTGCTGAGTCTCCCGGGCATCCAGAGCCGAGGGACAGAGTTCTGGCCCCTCCCTACAGGCCCCCAGGCCACAGTGGTGTGACCAGGACATCAGGGCATTCTCAGCAGCAAAGCACAGGTCTGTTGACCTGAAGCAGCCACTACCAGTGCTGCCTGCTGCCCCGTGAAGGGCCACTTTCTCACTTCAACGCGTGGGCTGTGGCAGCGGGAGCACGGGAGGGACGTGTCCTAGAACCAACAGTGCTCTGCTAGGTTGAGTTTCTCCTGTGATGGGAATAGTCTTGGACACTTTCATGGCTGTGCTTATGACGCTAATGCTGAGGTGCTTCAGAAATCATGAGGCACATTATGGAAATGAGGCCAAAA
The DNA here is from genome assembly GCF_014898765.1 of Herpailurus yagouaroundi. NCBI lineage: Eukaryota > Metazoa > Chordata > Mammalia > Carnivora > Felidae > Herpailurus > Herpailurus yagouaroundi. Next base: position 20,546,601 of record NW_024412423.1, on the reverse strand, counting down.
TGAGTCCAGAAAAAATGTCCCTGGTCTGAAAGCTCTGCCCAGCCTCATGCCTGCTGATTCCCCAGCCCTGTGAGCACTAAAACACTTGACCACTTGCTCCAGCTTTATTGGCCATGTTGAATTTTATAGACTGATGTTCCGTTCTCCAGTTTCCAATATCCCCCAAATTGCATCTTTCTAAAGGTTTTTATTTCTGCATCAGAGTGTGCCCAGCCTCCCTCACCATCGGTTATTCAAACAGCATTTCTCATGTCAGGCCAGGGAAAAACCACCACCGTGAAACCTGCCTCAGTGAGGGATGATGGGGGAGAGCTGGAGAGGATGGGGGCTGCTGGTGCAAGCAGATTAGGGCTCAGTTCTGCTTCATGCTGATTGAATTTATCCACCGAATCCTTCTGATTCATTGAGGTTTTATACAGATTTTGTGAATGCCCACCTACTGAACAGCAGTACCCACAAGCTCCCAGAGAGACTTGGGGCAGCCCGGCTCTGCCACTTTCCAGCTGTGTGATTTGGGGCACATCACTCTGCTTCTCTGGGCCTTTCCCTTTGCTGTAAAACGGGGCTTATTGGCAGTACGACTTGCTCTGTGGAGAAAAGTAAATGAGATGCTGCACAGAAACCACCTAGCATGTGGCAGGCATGTCGCAAGTGTTGTGTATTAATGACACCTGTACTCATCTTTAATCTAATGTGGCCTCAGATGTAGAGCAGGGAGGAGAGGAGATCATGCAGGGACCACAGAGGCAGGAACAAGGGCCCTGCCTAGCAGGTATGGGGCCTCCATGGCTTGCTGGTGGGTGGAATTGGGTAGTATGGTGCTGAGGGTCAGGTCCTGTGAGATCCTGGAGATGCCTAACTGTAACCAGGACTCCCCTTTTTGCAGACCTACCCCGGTGGGTCTGGATCCCATGGAGGAGCCTTCTCTGCTTCCTGCTCAGGTCGGCTCAAGTCCTAGGCACTGGGAAGGCCAGCCCGACTCTTTCCTCCAGCATTCCCACAGGGAGTGCCCAGCAAACAGTGAGGACCTATTCACCGACCACAGGGCCTTGGCAGGGATGGGAGGCAGGCCAGCCCTAGGGAGGGGGCTTTGGGTGAGCACCTCTCCACCTTCACCAGAGCCATGGTTCCAACGGGGAGCAGGAAGAAACAGAGTGACAGAGGGCTGGGGGGTAGGGTCTTAGAAGAAAGGAGAGGGGGTAAAGGGCACTATAGTACAACCCCACCTCAAGAGAGCAGAATATTTAATGGCATCTTCAGCCCCACCGATGACAATTTGTCTTTTGTCCCTAATTTCCGGGGAGTTATTGATAGAGGAAACTGAAAAACACCCTCTTTTTTCATGCAAACAAAAATTCTAAGTTCATCCATGTTCCATTCTCTTTTTCTACAGTCTTTACAAAAAGAAGTTCTGACTTCATTTCCCAGTTTGATTTGTGCCCCAGAGTCTCTCTTAGGACGCTCCTTGTGGGGCCGGAGTGTGGAGAGAAAGGGGAATGTGGTGGTGGGTTTCAAGGGGCCTCAGTTTAGAGCGCACCCTCCGCGGCCAGGCCCTTGTGCCCTTGATGGGGCGGGAGGTGGGGAGGGGAGTGGGTGGGGGTAGGTTCTCCTGAGCACTGCATGGGTACCATGGCCCTTGTGCCCTGCAGGGGAGGAGAGGCAATATTCTAAGCCCCATTTTCAAGAAAACTTGTGGTATCACATTCCGGTTGCTATGGCAATAAAATTCCTTGTGAATGTGAAATGAAATATAACATCATTTTAGAGATCATTAGCATTTGAGAAAAGCAAAACTGAACTCAAAAGCATCGCTTCAGCTCATATTTGTAGCTTTTGATACCAGCTTTCTGGACATCCCAGGCAGGGTCTCTGTTGCCAAAAATCAGGGGGACAGTGGGATATAGGATGTCCTCTCTCTTCTGGTGGCAAAATCAGAGTCACATTTGTCGTCAGCCCCAAATACCACCAGAGAACACCAAGATAGCGGGTGGAATTCTCTGTAACTTTAACTTCTTTAGACTTTGTGTTTTAAAAGTTACTTTGTGACATGGTATTGTGTACCCGTTGGCACTTTTAAAATTGTTTTTCTGTCTCGGATTTGAATGCACACTATATCTCTCGTATTCTTCCAGAAGACAAGCTTGCCTTTCAGCCGTCACTCACTACACCAGGGTTGTATTATCCCAGATGATACAGTGTCATAGTTGGGCAGTTTTCCAAACAAACCATGAAATTATGGAAGAAAGAAGCCTGTTAGGGCTACAGTTCTAAATGGATCTTGAGATTCCTCATCCCGTATGGTGTTTTAGGTGCATTTTGGTGCTTCAGAGGAGAGTGAAATTGGAGGAAATGATTTCCATTTTTAACCCAAAATTTAAACATACATTTAAAAACTTTTAATTTTTAAATTTAAAAATGTAACCAAAAATTTTAACCAAACATCTAAACATGTGTAAATTTAAACAGGGTCACTAACAAATCTTTAAGTGTTACTACACAACAGGGCCATAAAAACCCACCCTTTTGTTGCAAGGCACAGCAGATAGGTCGTGCTGCCAAAGGACTTCCTTCTTCTTTTCTTCTTGTTGCGTTATTGCTGTTACTTTGAATGTTGTTGCCTTAGGAACTTAAATTAGGTCTCACTACCTCGAGGCCGTTTCCATACTTTTTGCAAGTCTTTTCTGCCCCACCAGGAAGAGCTACTCACATTCCCACGTGGGGGCCCAGCCTTTGGTCTCACTCTGTTGGAGCAGGCCCCTGCAGCCAGGGACGTGCTAAGGCCTGAGCAAGAGCATGGTGACAGCATCCCAGGGAGGCCCAGGCTGGGGGGCAGTGTGGCACAGGCTCAAAGGTACTGGCCTGAGATCAGTCATGGGGCCATACCACACCTCGCTGGACGAGGCAGGTGAGCTCTCTGTGCCTCACTTACCGCATCTGTCAAACGTGAATGCCCGTAGCACCTACCTCACACGGTGCCGTGAGCAAGAAAGCAGCAGTGCCTGACCCATAGTGCGCTCTCTTCTCTAAGCAGCGTCAGGATGATGGGGATGCTGTTGCAAACTTCAGGATACAATTAAGGGGCTCGAGCAGCCCTCGTGCAGCGCTGTGTATGAGCTGAGAGCTCCAGGAGGTGGGTGCTTCTGTGAATGAGGAGAGAGAAGAGCATTGGTTCTCCATATTTATTTAATGAGTGGCTAGAATTTGATCTCCAAACATCCACACTAAACTCAGCTTCTCCAGCTGCCTTGCTGTTCTAGAAAGAAATGTAATGAATCCTTTAAGTTCACCTAGAGAGTTAGAGATGCAAAAGAAGATCCAATAGTCCCTGATTCTGGGTTTAGAGGAAGTTTCTGGAAAGGCTTTTGGGAACTGCCAGCTGAGGGTGAGAAGGGGCACGTCTAGGGAAGAGACAGTGAGGTGCGTCTCCAAGGGTGATTGAGGGCGCGAGGGCATCCTAGGGGTACAGGCAGGAGGGTACCTGTAGACTGAGAGAAGAGGAAGAGACTGAAATGCAGATCCTGGGGAGCACAGGTCCACGCCGGATAAAGGCAGGCACGTGAGGAAGGTGCACTGAGAAAGGCCCTCGCACCAGGCCAGGCAGTTTGCGCCCAAGCGGACTGCGTGTCTGTTGAGCCAGTCCAACTTGCCCATTCCCCAGACAGGGATGCTGAGGCCCAGAGAGGGCCGGGGTTACGTGGGCTCTGCCTTACCTCTGCAGCCCGCCCTTCAGAAGCGCCCACAGCTTCTGCACCGATTGTCCCAGCAAGGCACGTTCACAGCACACGCACTTGCTTTATCCTTTTCCCCAAGAGACCTCCTGGTGCAGAGGTGGAGCGCTCAGGAGCCTTGGTCCATGGGGAAGGCCTGGGTGCTACTGGACTAAGGCCTACTGCCCAGGTTATCAAGAAGCCCAGGTGGGAGCTGCCCCAGGAAAGCTGGTTCAGTCATGCCAAACTCATGGGGCCTCTGACATCACAGCACCAGACCACTCTCTCCCCTGAGAAGAAGGGTTAGGAACTCAGGATCACCCAGAGGCTGCTGGAAGGAGCCCCAGGACAAACCAGCAAAGCCTCTAACCCCAACCTGAAGGCCCTTCCTGGCTTTTTGGCACTGGCCTCCACTTTCTCTCCAAAGCCTCTTTCCTGTTTCCAATTTCTTCAAGTTGCACTTCCACTCCTGGCCCCACCCACATTGTGCCCAGAGGCCTCTGCTGCTCCTCCCACCCTGCAGAGCAATCTCCGTGCGCCCAGTGCCCTTCCTGGCCTTTGCTTTGAGCTCCACACAGGAGAGAGTGGCCATTCCCTGCCAAGCCACCCAGCTTCACAGGCATTATCGAGTGTCTCCTGGGTGCCAGGCTGTGCTGGACCTGAGGACACCCGTATGATCAGGACTCCAGGTCTGACCTTGTGGAATTGACAGCCGAAAGAAGGGTCCACCTCCAGTCCCCAGCATTCTCGGGGCCAGTATATGGGGGCGCTCTAGCCAGAGACCCCCACCCAAGACATCAAGGACAAGTAGGGATCTTCATGGACTGTCCCCTGTTTCGGAGCCTCCCCCGTAGATTCTGCCCTCACCAGTGCAAGCACCTGGGGGTGACTGAGCTGCAGTTTCACTGTGGCCCTTCCCCAGGGCAGCGGCCGTTGGAGCTCAGTCATCCGTTTCTCCTATCTGCTTCCACCATCAAGAAACACAACTTCACACAAACGAGTATGTTCTCGGGAGATTTCCTCTAGGTTTTATGCAAGAAAACGACTTGGTGTGTGCACCCCACAAATGTGCAAGAATGTTATCAGTGCAGCATGTGCTGTGTGCTTCACAGAACCACTGTGCTTTCGATGAATTAATTACATTCCAGTAATTAGAAATTGCTAATAAGTTACTGAGCTGAGAAAGTCTCGCACCGCGTGGATTTCGCTTATGGAAACAAACCGCAGCCTCTGAGGCCCTCGCACTGTTTCCTGCCCTTTCCTGACACCCCGCCTTCATATGTCCAACCCCTCCTCGGTCACCTCGGCCGGCTCTGGGTGTCTCCTCCTATCCCGGCCTCCCTCTAGGCACCAGTTCATGTTCCCCCTCCTCCCTTCTCTCCCACTCACCCAAGATGCTCCCCTCACTGGGTGGGTGCCTCCACTGCCCCAGCTCCCCCACACTGTGCCCGGCAGGGTCCACACCGACTCCCATCCCCATTAAGATCAGCATGTCCTAGACGCCACGTCCAGATGGCACTTTCCAGGCCTGCTCTTACTGTGTCCGTCCTGCAGTGGCATCAGTGTTCAGGTGGCCCCAACTCTTGCTCCTGCCATTCCCAGCAGGCTCCTGCCCCCCACACTAGCTTTCCACATGTGGGTTCTCTCTGCGCCCCCCTCAGTGCTCTCCTCTTTCCTTTTCACCCCCTCACTGTTCTTGCCATGCCTCCCATGCCAGTAAGACTCAGCTGTATCTTCACCCCTGACCTCTCCTCCACATTTCACCTCCAGTTCAGTGCGTCCTGAATGAACTCCCCACCCCTCTCTGCTCCCTCCGTCCCTGACATTCCCATTCCTCACAGAGCATCTCTCTCAGTGATAGCGACAACCTCTTCACTTTCCAGGGGACTGGACCCCAAGAGACTGCTGCCTCCTTGCAGCTGAATCCCCACACCCTAAAACCCCACCAAGCTTACTTCTTTATAATTTCTCTTTTTATGTTGTTTATTTATTTTGAGAGAGAGGGAGTGGGGGAGGGGCAGAGAGAGAGGCAGAGAAAGAATCCCAACCAGGCTCCACACTATCATCACAGAGCCTGACGTGGGGCTTAATCCCACAAACTGCGAGATCGTGACCCGAGCTGAGATCAACAGTCAGGTGTTTAACCGACTGAGCCACGCAGGTACCCCAACTTCTCTATAATTTCTTAGCTCTGCCCCTTAGTCTCTACCTCTTCTGCTGCCACACATACCTATCCCCGCCTGCACAACCTCTGGGATCCCCTAGCTTTTCTCCCAGCTCCTGGCCACCTCCTTCTTCTTGCCCACCTTCTATATGGCTTTAAAAGTGAGCTTTTCAAGAGGTGACTGTGACCATGGCCCTCCCCTACCTTCACCTTTCCATCCATTCATTTAGCAAACATACACCCCTTGTGAGTCAGGTGTATTCCAGGCACTGGGGATACAGTAGTGCACAAAATGCACATGATTCCTGCCCTGATGGCACAAGTGGTCTCTTGTCCTAAGAGATGAAGAGTTTCAAGCCATAACAAGTGCTCTGGAGGAGAATAAAGCATGCACAGGGATTGGTGAGAGCTTCTAATATGAGAAGAGACATCTGAGCAGATCCCTGAAGGAAATTGGGAGGTTAGGGAGTGAGCTGTTTGAAAATCTGGGGGAAGAGGTGGCCAGTGCAAAGACCCTGAGGCGAGAGCTCACCCAGCATATTTGGGGATCAACAAGGAGGCCAGGGTAACTGGAGCAGAGTGAGGAAGGCAAGAGAGACCTAAGCGGAAGTTGGAGGAGCCTAATTGGCCATTGGAAGCCTAAGCTCTTAACCGCTGTTCTCTGTTTCCTTTCTCATTATTTTGCCATATCCACTAGTGGGTGGCCTGGAGGGCACCGTCCTGTTCACCACCACCCTGGAAAGCTGTGTGGTTTGTGCTGTGGCTGGAAGAGACAACCTGCCCAGGGGCTGCCAAACATCTCCAAGTTCCTTCTTTACCTGAGTTAAACCCATGGGGCCTGAGGATTTCCTGTGAGCCCCAAGCTGACCAAGGTGCCATCAGAACTTCTTCCAAGAGTAGAGGCCTCCCTCTCTTGTAGCTTCTTGTCAGCCTGCCCATCTTCCCACTCTACTGAGTATCCTTATGAGTGAGGAAATATGATTTATACTTTTAGCCCTAGCACTTGGAGATGTTCCATTCATTTTTTTTGGATGAACACACAAATTGATGATTATGTGTTAAATAGGATATATGCAATCCCTTAGAGGTCCCCAAGTGAGAGAATGGGAAGCCCCATTAGAGGCCTTCTGTGCCGTATGCATCAGAGGATCCCAGCAAAGGAAAAGCTTGATTTATTTACATGCCCAAAGACAGGTTGGATTCTCTGTGGTGGGGGGTGGAGCATCAAGGGTGTTGAAGGAACACAAGGAAAGAAGGGCACAGAAGGAGGAAGAGGAGGGGGTGACATGGAACCTCCTGTTCCCCCAAGCTTCTCTCCAGCAGGCTGCTTGGGGAAGGCCTTGCATAGAGAGAAGAGGTGCCTTTGGCTCTCTAGCTGCTTAGAACCACGTAATGGAGCCCATGGCCAACACTGGGGAGGCTCTGGATGATGATCAGGAGTCAAATGTTTAATTACTGGAGCAAGAAGAAGTTGATTTGGGACTTCTTTAAGGGTCTCGCCTATTGCGCCTTCAATTAAGATCAAGACCCTGTGTAGCAGCCGCTAAATGACACTGCATATTGAATCTCTGTGCTCAAGCAGTTTATCTAATTATCTGTGTGACAAACTCAGCAGCTGTCACACCAGCCACAATTCAAATATGTTGACTCTGGGCCCCCCGGCTGCAAGTGTTTTCTGTTTACTAACAGGCTGAAGGGAAGGGCTTATGCACTGTTCTGTGCATGTAGAATCCCTTTCAGGTTCTTCTCTTGCCCGATGATGGAAGTTGCTGAGGGAGCCAGTGCTGGGGAGGATGGTGTAGGAGTTGAGCAGAGGCCTGGGGTCGGTCCCTCTCAGTTCTCAACCTTCCCTGCCTCCCCCCTAGCCCCTGCAGCTGTCGTGCACGTCCAGCCTCTCTGCCTGCTCTTCTGAAGAGGGAGGCATTGGCCCAAATCAGACCATTTTTTTTCTCCACAGAGAGGGAAGAGCATTTACCATTGTATCACATTAACTGAAATAAATCAAGGGGTTGGGAGGCAGGTGCACACAGTGACCCAGGAAGAGGTAGGTGACTGCTGATCTCCATCAGCACAGAGTGTGTGCATGAATGCAACCGCTTAGAGGTCCCCAAGCGAGAGAATGGGAATCATGTCACTGAATGCATGCCCACACCAGTGACCCAACACTCCGGTGGAGTTGAGTCCTCAGCCAGGAGAGCCAAGGGATGGAGCTACAGAAAGCTGAGGCCAGCCCTCTGCCACATCCTGGGGCTGGGGAGCCACCCATGGTTCCTATCGCGGGTGGACTGGTGCCCAGCCCTTTGCCAGATGTCACGGGAGAGCCGTGTCTAGAACACTAATGAGGGTAGCTAGTGAAGGAAGACAGAGCTTCGCAATGACAGCGTTTGGGCACCTTTGTCCTGGTAAGTCCTGTCCTGTGCCTCTCTTCTTCTCGTGTTCTCTTCTGCTTTGAAGCATTTTGATCGCTCATTAATGAAGGTAATCACAATGAAACTACTTTGGAAAAGCTTCTCTAAATGAAACTAGTAAAATTGCTTTGCTTGCGGGAAATTAAAATCACCAGACAGAATGAACTCTGCCCACTTATTAGAAGCAGGGGGTCAGAACGGTGCCTTTCTCTTTGTAGCTGAAGGAGGGGTGCATCCAGTGTCCTGAGAGGCACATCTGTCTACTTGTCTTCCTTAGGGAACTTCTGTTTCCTCCTCTACTGCTTGTCTTTTAGTCTGTTCCCACCCATTTTTAAAAATTTATTTAGTGCTGATTTATTTTTGAGAAAGAGATACAGAGCATGAGTGGTGGAGAGGCCAAGAGACAGGGAGACACAGAATCCGAAGCAGGCTCCAGGCTCTGAGCTGTCAGCACAGAGCCTGATGTGGGGCTCAAACCCATAAACCATGAGGTCATGATCTGAGCTGAAGTCGGACGCTCAACCAACTGAGCCACCCAGGCACCCCATTCCCACTCATTTTGACTGCAGAGGTGTGACCAGCAGACCTGGTCCCCAGTGGTCCAGCAAGTGCCTCTGTGAGCCCAAGCCTGCCCACTCATTCTGCTGACCATGCTATGTGGCTCACCCAGTGATTCATGTTTCCATTGAAATATAACAAACCGAGGTCTTTTTCGTGGGGTTTTACAAAGCACTTCACTTATACCCAGTTCTGTGTGCACCCTTGTAGCCTAGCCTGTCCCCTTCCGAGCCTATCCAGGGATTTCAGGAAGCCTAAATGAGAGGCACATGGGGGAAGGTATGGTGTGTCTGGTAGCTGAATCTTTCCTGATGGGGGTGGTGATCAGGAAAACGGGATGTGAGGAAGAGGTCTGTTCAAAGCTGTAGAAGGAGGAATACACCAGAGTGAGGAAAATAATTGAAAGGGGACATGCCAGGACACGGGGCAGCAGCAGGCACAGTAGCCAGAAGGATCGGCAACACATCGTCCCAGTTACATGCAGAGTTTGTTAGTTGTCCTTTCCACTCAAAACTCCAGACTTTCAAGGGAGTGTCTCTCTCAACTGTTTAGCCACAAGTGCTGGTTACAGGGAAGTGGTGACCAGCCCCCAGTCCCCCAGTGCCGACACTTTGCAGCAATGACCGTGAACAACCTGGGCAGTCTTTCCAAAGCTGAGGCAAGAGGGAAGGGAGGTGAAGCTGGACAGACCTGCCTGAACAAGAACGAAAGAGAACACAGGAGAGGAATAGCTCTCTCAGGATGCAAGGAAAGGGAAATTATTACAAAAAAACAAAACAAAACAAAAGCCCAGGAGACAGCAACTGTGTTCTCTCAGTTCAAGAAAACATGAACCCTGAAATGGGATGAAAAATGGGACTATAAATTGGCTGAGCCACAGCCAAAAATGAAATGGAAGCTGGAGGAGGTAAGGAAAGACTATATGGCATCTGGAATGCTAGAGCTGAAGCGCCCCTATGTTTCACGCAGTGAAGGGGAGGATTAACAATGCAGAAACCAAACAGTTGTTCCCCACAGGGAGAGCACAAACTTGAAAACCTCCCTCAGAATGCATAGAAAAAGGAAAGAAGAAAATAAAGAAGAAGAAGAATAATAATGTGAGAAAAGATGATAGATAGGTAGGGCAGGGATAAAAGTTTAGCTCTTGGTCATCGGTCATCTTCAAGACCCCAGAGCAAATCAAAGGGACACAGTAAGTGAGGAAAGATTGTTTTTTAAATTGCCCTGAGCCAAAAGATTCCTAAAATAAGCCCAAATGAAACTGCTAAAATTTCAGGATTTCAAAAAATTTTTCAAAGATATTTGAAGTGATCCGGCAGAGAGAAAAAGCTGGTCTTCTATAAATGAAAAAAGAAAACCAACTGGTCTTAGGCTTTTCTGCAACATTAAGAAGCAAGAAGGCAGTGGAGAACATCTGTAGAGTTATGAGGTGATAATTCTACACTCTTCAAATAATGATCTCTGTGTGGAAAGAACAGAAAGGATTCTCTGATGGGCAGAGGCTCAGATAACATACCACCCATGTATTCTTGGCTGGAAAAAAACATACTGAAAGATGAATCCCCAATAATCTAGGGACAAATCAAATTTGGGAAAGAGGAAAGTCATGGTACTCACAGCCTAGAGGTGACTCCTCACATGAAAAGTTGTCTAAATGGTTGTTTCAAACATGGTTACCCAAAATGGCAAAGAGAAAAGAAGTTAAATGCAGCTAATTTCTTTGACTCCCTTGTGGAGACTTCAACAGATCCTGCATAATTCTTGCCTTAGTGTGTTAAAAAGCATACATCAGCTCAACTAGAAAATTTTCCATTAACTCCATCCTTCTTGCCTGGAACGAACCCAGTGCTGGCCCCAAACAAGTGTCCCAGGTTGTTGCCAGCCACACCTGGGAGCCTTTGTTCCTCTGCCTTTGCTATTTTGTCCAGAGACTGTGGGTAGGATCAGCCTTGAGTGAGGTGACCTACCCTAAGATTGGGCCTCCCGTGCCTTCATCATGGTGGGTGAAGTGTGCCCCCCGCTTCCAGGAAGCTTTCTTGGGTTTGTAACTGGAATAGAAGAAAACTCCAACATGTTATAGGGTGTCCTCCTCGAGCAGCGATGCTCTTAGTAATGGCACATGTCACTGTGCCAGTGATGTGGCCTGGACTGTTGATTCTGAGGTCCTGATCGAAATATGTGGTTGCTTGACAAGCAAGGACTGGATAAGAGCTGAGCCACATTGACAGAAAAAGGCCAAGAAGGCAAAAGGTCTGCCTGTTGGTAGGTAGAAGTGGATATTGGACCCCTAAGATAGGCGGGGCTACCATGATGTAGCCATGCACAGGAGCAAGGGAGAGGCAATCAGGGTGGGGTCACGATTATGGTGGCCACCATTCATTGAGTGCCTGCCAGTCTCCTAGCCCATACCAGATGCTTTATGGGCATTAACTCCTATAATTCTCTCAGTTGGCGTTTCACTCAGGGGCAAAGAGAGGCCAAATAACTTGCCCAGTTACCGAGCTGCTAAATGAGACCTGTGACCTGCCTTCCTCTGTCACTGTGAGCCAGCGGCCCCTCCCGCAGGTGGAAGGGCCTCTCTGGGGGGCAGAGGGCTTGATGTGAAGTTGGCAGTGTGCGCGAGACTCGGCCAACAAGGTGTGGGGGAGGGCAGCAGCAGGTGGAAAGACTTAATGCAGCTTCACTGTTAGCGGCTGCGCTGCTTCCTCCTCTCCTCACACTCGCCACATGCGACTACCAGACAATGCGTGTGTAAAAGTGATCTTCCCCTAAAAGGAAAAGGATAGAATGTCGCTTTCCCACAGACATCAAAGACTGTCACGGCCAGTCCTTTTAATGAAGTGAATCATATTCACACACATTCAGTCTGTAAACCCCAGTGACCGGCACCACGTGGATGTGGGAGGTGACCGCCCCACAAAGGGAGTGCCCACTCCCCGCCAAGGGACAGGCGGGGACAGGCAACCTGCCATGCTTCCTGATTGCTCCATTCTGTGTCTCTACCTCCATTCCTGTTCCTTCTTACTAGTGTCCCCACCCCATCCCCTGCCGCATTTTAGCTGCACAAAGACCTTATTTACACGCCAGGCTTGTCTCAAGAAACACTCCTCACAATTTTAAAGGAACAAACGTTCCATTTTAAAAAGTCTTGTGCATCTCAGGGAAAAACCTTTGTGGGTTTCAGGAAGACCTAATGAAGAGAGGGATCTCTAAAAAAGGCGGACAAGGCCCACGGCAGGGAAATGGGGTTTCTCTCCTATGAGAAATGCCAGCAGGAGAGCACACACTAATTTAGAGAAACAGTTAACAGGAAGCAAGACGCACCCTTGAACGAGTCTGTCTAGAAGGTTGGGGAAAAAATAACCCCCACGCAGGGGCACCTCCAGGCTTCCTTTGGGTATAGCTTCACAGGGACTCAGTTGGCTACGATTATAATTCAGTATTTGCAGCATTTATTGTGATGTTATGCATGTCACCCTTTTTCAGAGACCAGAGATCAGATGGGAACAGAGAATAGGGTAAGAACTCATGTTAAACACCCATGCTAGAGGCGCCTGGGTGGCTCAGTCAGTTAAGCGTCCGACTTCAGCTCAGGTCATGATCTTGCAGTTTGTAAGTTCGAATCCCACTTCGGGCTCTGTGCTCACAGCTCACAGTCTGCTTCGGATTCTGTGTCTCCCTCTCTCTGCCCCTCCCCTGCTCGTGCTCTGTCTCTCTCTGCCTCTCAGAAATAAACACTAAAAAAAAAAAAAAAAAAAAAAGCCCATGCTACCTGCCAGGCCCAGTGCTGGGTACTGTATACACTGGATCCCATTCAGTCATACAGCAGCCTTTCAGAACAAGGACTTTTATTATCCCACCATGGCAGAGGTGGACACCAAGATCAGAGAGGTTTAGCGACTTGCCCAGGAACAAGAAGGGGAGAGCTGTCACTCACATTCACGCCTGCCTTATTTAACATGTGCTCTTTGCTTCTCCTGCTCTGTTACATCTCTCGTGTGTATCATAATTGTGTAATTAATAGATGAAAGCAAGCCTTGGAAATCATCTCATTGTGAAAGCGCTCCATGATTGTTGTTCAGCAGTCTGGCAGATTGTGTCTGTGTTCACATTTCTTTTATGAAGGCAACTTTTTTGTACGTGCAGCTGATGGTCACCTTGCTTTTGGCCACTCTTGCCTCAACAAAAGAATGGTGATGTTTTCTGGAAACCTTTGTTCTTTTGTTGCCTTTGCTTATTCTATGCCATGCCTTCTAAGTAAAAAAGGCGAGAGACCTCACAGTAAGCAGCACCTGGTCTCCGTGTTGGTCGGGCTTGGCTGGGAACTGTGTGTAGCTCACCTCAGAGGAGCCAGGGGACAGATAGTCTCACCCCATGACCGGTTGGGTTCTGGGGGGTCTGGGAGCCTGTGGGGCAGCCCAAAAGGGGAGCCCTAGAGAAAGGGCTCAGACTAGTGTGATCGGAGACAGGGCCTCTCAGTCAGGAACCCGTGAGCCAACACCAAGGTATGTCCTGATACCCTCTACCTGTTTGTTCACATTCCCAGGGCAAGTAAAGTGGAGGTCCTGTCCTCAGCATTTTGTGCATCAGGGTTATGTTTCAGGATTTGTTAGAAAAACCTGGGATTCTTATGTCTGGGCTATTCATAACTTGGCCAGTTTTAACAGAGCCTTTCATTTATTCGAGAAATACCACTGAGCACCTACTGTGTGCCAGTCTTATTTCATGGGCTGGGGATTCAAGAAGAGTGTGATGTGGTCCCTACCCTTGGGAAGCTCATAAAGAGCTTGTAAGGAGAGGGAGCATGTAAACCAGGGTGATGAGTCCATTACAGAAGGAACCAGGGAGGCCTCCTGGGGGAGGCACCATCCTGGCTGAGTATTAAATGATAAGTAGAATGGGTTAGGCAAAGAGTAAGGGGAAGGGCCTTAGTTGGGCCAAGGGTTAGGGTATGAATCCAAAATGGGGAGCCCAAGCCAACAACTGCTTTGCCCAACATGGAGCTTGAGGCAGGGAAATTCAGCAAGAGCTGAGTTTGAGAAGGACCTTTGGCCAAACCAGGGCTAGACCTCGAAAGTCAGGTTATGGAGCACAGGCTCTGTCCTGTGGGCAGGACTCTAGGGTTTGCCACAGTCTGGCTGGTCTTTACAAAGATCACACAGTGTCGTCAGCATGGGAGTGGCTAGTGGTGGTGTAACCCTAGAGTCAGGGAGCCCAACAAGGAGGTGTTCCAGGCATTCAGCAGAGAGATATGGAAGCCAGAACTAGGGGAGTGGACAAAGTTGAGAACTATTCAGGAAGAGTAAATTTGACAGGATAAGGGACTGACTGGGAAGGAGGAAAGGGAGGAGATTGGGGTCAGGGGATGTCCAGGCTCCTGGTCTGGATGGATATGGGTGCCTTTCTCACTGAGGTGGAGACCCAGGAATGAGAGTCTACAGGTTGGTGGGAAAAGTTAGGATTTGCCCTCAATTTTAGAGGTGAGGGTCCGAGGCTCTGTGGGACATCTGGTAGAGAGGAGTTAGCTTTGTCTAAAGAGCCTATACCTCTAGACCCCAGACATTCCTACCTAAAGAGGTTTTCAAATACTTTGGTTTGGCAACTCAGCCCTGCCTCCTACCCCTGTTGTATGAGTAAGGGTTCTCCAGAAAAGCAGAACCAGTAGGGGAAGGGGGTGTGTATTCTGTGTAAGGAGATTTATTATAAGGATTGGCTCACATGCTAATGTTGGCTAGGAAGTCCTAAATCTGCAGGTAGGCCAGCAGGCTGGAGACCCAGGAGGGACCAATGTTCCTGTTTGAGTCTGGAGACCATCTACTGGAGAATTCTTAGTTGAGGGAGGATTGGTTTTTTTCTTCTATTCAGTCCTAAAACTGCCCAGATGAGGCCCACCCGTATCCTGGAAGGCAGTCTGCTTTATTCAGAGTCCACCCACTTAGATGTTAATTGCATCTAAAACACTATCACATAAAACACCCAAAATAATATTTGAGCACATATCTAGGCACTGGTGGCCTAGCAGGTTGACACCTCCTTACCCCAGGATTGCTCTGAATGCCTTGCTTAGTCCTCGGCCAGGCCCCATCTAACTCCACTTTGTCAGGGGGCTCCCACTCCTACCCCATCTAGAGGGCAGGATGCTGACCCAGAAGGGAAGTGCTTGGATGTCCAGTTGGATGGAGGTGTGCATCCTTCACACTGGGGTTCTTTCAGTCTGTGTCCCTGGGCTGTATGTGGGGGGAGGGGGGCTCTTGACATCATCACCCCTGCCTGCCCTGAATTGCAAACCACCAAACCCAATCCCTCACCTAGCACCCAGGAGTTACACAGGAGGGTGGGAGGAGCAACTCCTGACCCCAGAAACCCCCACCCGCCTCACCCAGCAGCCTTAGAGGTGGCTTTCTGCCAATGGCTGTTTTCCAGTAAAGTTGTTTTCTTCCTCAAGCCTAATAGTTTAAACAGTAACTGCTTAAAATTATACTTAAACACTCAAATGATAGAAGATGCAAACTGGAGGGGGAAAAGATCAAAGCAGAACCAAGACATGAGATTACTCAGGACACAAGAAAGATACACAAATGGCAGGAGATTGTGGCAGGGCACAGAGGCTGCTGATTAGATCCTAAGGCAGCTCCGTTCCTAGGAAACCTTTGTCTGGGAGCTGCACGCTTCCAGCGGTTCAGAGAGACAGGAATCGGAGTATTTGATCAGCAGCCTTGGCTGACTGGAGCGTGGGGGAGAGAGAACAGGACACGTGTGGTTCCTCCTGGAAATTGGTAACAGAGACTCCAGCAGGAGACCTGCCTCCTAATAAGGCAGAGGGCCAATTAACAGAGCAAATGTTTGAGGTGTCCCCGCCAAGGGATGTGATGTCTAGTCTCCTCCCAGAGCCTCCAGGCGCTGGTCATTCAGACAGGCAGGTACATGACTTAAGTTAATTGCAGAAAAGCTCCTTCCAGGGAAGTGGGCACTGGCTTGTCATTTAAAGAGACCAAGGTTTGCTTTTGACAAAGTATCCGTCCCAAGAAAGGACATGTCCTCTCTGCTTCCCACCCCTCTGCAGGTGGGGTTTTTCCCAGGGTACCTCAGAGCCAAAAGGCAAGTCTGGGAATCTGAGGACCCAGGAGAATTTTGGCAGGAGGAGCTGTATCGGTCAAACCTCGTCCACGGTCCAAAGAAGGTGGCTCTTTTTCCCTTCCCCATGGTGTCTGCTGAGCCAAACTAGGAGCCTGCAGGACCTGGAATCCAGGGCTGATTAGGAAGGAATATAGGACTCGGGCCACAAGAGAGGCTGTGACTGGGGGCCATGGGAAGCCCAGGGTAGGGCAAAGTCAAGGTGGGCTGGGCTTGCTCCGATGGAGGAGCTGGTTGCACTAACAGTAAGGGCCGTTTTTTTGAAGGGGACAGAGGGTAATGTGTCAGCGCAGCCCATGTGGGGCCCCCTCAGCCTCATCTAGTGGGAACAGGAGCCTGGGTAAGAGTGGGGAAAGCTGACTGCATATCCATCTGCATACACCCCAGTCTCCCTGCCTCCCCCTCCCTGCTGCTCTCTTCCCCCCATCCCCTGCCCTGTCCACTATCCCCAGGACGCCTGCCTGGAGTGTGCCCGCAAGTATCTGAAACAAGCGGCTGGAAAGTAACATGTTTCTCAGTGTACCGGGAGTGGCACACCCCACTAGTTTTGATTTTTTTTTTTAAGTTTATTTATTTTGAGAGAGACAGAGACAGCACCAGTAGGGGAGGGGCAGAGAGAGAGAGAGAGAGAGAGAGAGAGAGAGAGAGAAAGACAGAGGATCCCAAGTGCTAACAGCACAGAGCCTGTCATGGGGCTTGAACTCAGGAACCATGAGATTATGACCTGAGCCGAAAGCAAGAGTCAGACACTTAACAGACTGAGCCACCCAGGCGCCCCTAGTTTTGACTTTTTAACGACTTAACCAGTTTCTCTAATGTTAGACTCGGTTGAAATAGTAATTGTCCGTGGTGCCCTGGGCATCGTCCCTGGTGTGAGGCAGGGGACAGAACCCCCTCCGCTCCGACTCTTCAAGGCTGTGTGAACCGTGTCCATTCTCTTAGCTCGCGAGGTTGTCCTGGGTTACGGGACTCGCTCTCCCCGCTGTTTCACTCACAAGTCTGGATCTTGAATTCAATGACTGACTCACAAAGAGCTAGTTCTCTGTGTTCTTGCCTCCCATTCAAAGTGGGAGGAGGAGGGGGTGATGAGAACTAGCAGTCCTCGGGCAGTAGGAGGGAACTCTTCCTCCGTCCATGAGGAGGAGGCCGAGGCCCCAGAAGCGCCTTGGTTGTGCAGTGAGAGCAAACTCTCAGTGACCCACTAAGGGTAGACTTCTCCCTCACGCTACCGTCCAGTGTGGGTCCGTAGCCCCTCAGCTCGGTGGCTCACACATACCCACTTTGCCACTTGGACACTGCTTTTCACCACCATCGCTTACGGGGAGGGGCGGTGAACGAGTACCCCTGTGCCGTGCTGTGCGGTGCTCTGCGGTTCCCACTCACACGTCCGTCAAAGTCACACATAAGGTCACGTCCGCAAACAGACATGCGTGCTTCATCAAAACACGTTTTCCATCAAGGTCCTTCTCTCAGGCTAAGAAAAATTCCCATGGGGATGCCTGGGTGGCTCAGTTGGCTGGGCCTCAAACTCCTGATTTTGGCTCGCGTCATGATCTCTCGGTCTGTGAAGTTCGAACCCTACATCAGGCTCGGCACCGATGATGCGGAGTCTACTTGGGATTCTCTCCATCCCTCTCTCTCTGCCCCTCTCCTGCTCGCTTTCTCTCTCAATATAAGTAAATAAACTATTTTTAAAAAAGAAAAGAAAAATTCCTATGGAGTCTGGAAGTCCTGAAAACAGACTCTAAGAGCTAATGAGTTTAAGGCTAAAATTCCACATCTCTCTCTGTACTTCAGAAGAAAACCATCTCCTTTCATATCATTTCAGTACCTCCTGGTTATCGTATCTACATTTAACTTTTTGCCTACCAGGTATCCTGTATACACAAACAGGAATGAAGAAGTCACACAAAGAAGCAGTTCTTTTAAAGTTTCCATCAGAGCAATTTGAAATTTTTAGCATAACAAAAGCAGTTATGTCAATCATACACAGATTGCTTCCTAACAACCCTATTTTGCATCCTGAGGCCTCCAAGTGTTTAAGAATATCCACAGAATTAATATTTTATGGACAAGACTAAAAAGACTGCATTGGTTTCCAAGGTTTCTGCGCTGAGCCTGGGTATGGGCCTGGTTCCACAAGTGTGAGTGTGCAGAAGCCTGTGTTGTCCCCTTGGCACAACAGTAATCCATTAATTGGGAGATGATAGGTAACATTATCCCTGCAGTGAACTGTAGGGACCAGGCCTGCCTTGCTCACTGCAGTAGCCTGGGCTTCGTGTGGAGTAAGAATGCAATAAACACTTGCTTAGGAGAGGGAGGGAGAGCAGGGAAAGGACTGGATGTAAGCAAGCCTGGTTGTCACCTGGGTCCGCAGAACAGAAAGCAGTCGACGATGCAGAGCCCAGAAAGGACGGAGAAGACCCTAAGGGGTGGGCTTGGCTCTGTTGCTCACATGCAGCATCCCCTCAGCAGGAGGTGCCCGGGTGTCATGGAAGTATTCGCCATCTATGTTCAGCTCTTCCTCCAAGATGGGGCTCTGTGAGTCTCCGCGATTACCTGCACGGAGGTGTGCCCGCATGCAGGGCTGACCCACAAGCACATTCCAAGGAAAGGAAGCCACCTGTTGAAAACCGCCTTTTTCTTCATTTTTTTAATTAGAAAAGATGACGTACCGACAGAAGGGAATACAAAATGTATATGTGCAGTGAGAAGCATAACCATTAAGAGAAGAACCGTGTTTTAGGAATTAGGCCGCGCTTTAGAAACACTCTCTCCCTCCTGCCCTGGAGGTGACCACTGTCTTCTCTGACTTCTCCAATCATTATGTTCTGGCTTTTCTTTATAGTTGTCTCACCTAAATACATGTTGAAACATGGTTGATTTTTTCCCTAGTTTTGAAAGTCGTATTAAACGGAATTGTACCGGTAGATGTTCTTTTCTGATTCGCTGCTTTCATATTCGGTAGAGTCATCCATAGAGAGTATAGCTGTAGCTTGTTGGTTTGTGTTGCCAAAAATCCCCTTGTGTGAATATACCACACTGTATCCGTTCTACTTCTGACAGCCAGCATCAGTTCCCATTTGGGGCTATTCCAAGTGATGCTGCTAGAATCATTTTCCTAGATGTCTTCTGCTGTACACATGCAACTGTTTCTCTGGTTTATGTCCCTGGGCAGCGTGCCGCTTTAGCCTTAATCGATATCAGCATACTGTTTTCCAAAATTGTCGGCCAGTTTACCCTGAAAGCAGCAGTGTATTAGAGCTCCTGCAGTTCGCATTAGTAACACTTGCGACAGCTAAACATTTTTAAGTTTTGCTAGTCAATTGACTATGATACGGTATCCTTTTGCAGTTTTCATTGGTATTTTCCTGCATACTGAGACTAAGCATCATTTCATTGGTTTATTGACCATTTTGATTTCCCCTTTTCTGAGGTACCTTCCCAGGTCTTTTGCCCTTTTTCCTATTCAATTGTTTGTCTTTTTTTACTTCATTGCTAGGAGTTCTTTATATATTCAGGATACTTATTCTTTGTTGATTACATTTATTAGAAACATTTTTCCAACGGTGGCTCAACTTTTCACTCTGTCTTGGGTTCTTTTTAAGGATAGAAGTTCTAAATTTTAATATAGTTGGATTTATCAAAATTTTCCTTTATATTAAATATATAAATATAAAATCAACATGTTGTACACCTTGACCTTACACAATGTTCTATGTCAACTCTATCTCAATTTAACAAACACCTCTCTTATGGTTAGTGGATTTTGCCCCTTTTGGTTTATTTACTTATTTTTAAGTTTATTTATTTTGAGAGAGAGAGAGTGAGCACACAAGCTGGGGAGGGGCAGAGAGAGGGAGAGATAGAGAATCCCAAGCAGGCTCCACACTGCCAGTACAGAGCCCAGCGTGGGGCTCGACCCCACAAACCATGAGATTATGACCTGAACTGAAGTCAAGAGTTGGAGGCTTAGTGTATATAAACCACAATTTCTTTATCCATTCATCAGTTGATGGACATTTAGGCTCTTTCCATAATTTGGCTATTGTTGAGAGTGCTGCTATGAACATTGGAGAGTGTGATGCTAAGTGAAATAAGCCATAGAGAGAAAGACAGATACCATATGGTTTCACTCTTATGTGGATCCTGAGAAACTTAACAGGAACCCATGGTGGAGGGGAAGGAAAAAAAAAAAAAGAGGTTAGAGTGGGAGAGAGCCAAAGCATAAGAGACTGTTGAGAACTGAGAGCAAACTGAGGGTTGATGGGGGGTGGGAGGGAGGAGAGGGTGGGTGATGGGTATTGAGGAGGGCACCTTTTGGGATGAGCACTGGGTGTTGTATGGAAACCAATTTGACAATAAATTTCATATATAAATAAAAATAATAAATAAAAAAATAAAAAAATAAAAAAAATAAAAAATAAAAAAATAAAAAAAAAAATAAGAGTTGGAGGCTTAACTGACTGAGCCACCCAGGTGCCCCAATTTTGCTCCCTTTTAAAGAAAATCTTCCCTGCTTCCAAAGCCCAACATTATTCTACATCATCTTCTACTCTACAGTGTTGCTTTTCACATTGGATTTTCTTTAACATAATAGCTTTTTTGAGATATCACTCACATACCATTCAGTTCACCCATCTAAAATGTACAATTCAAGTCTTTTAGTACATCCAGAGAGTTTTGCCACCACCATGATGAACAATTTTAAAACCTCTTCTTTACCTACAAAAAGAAACCCTGCACACATCAACAGACAATTCCTCATTCATTTGTCATCCCCAACTACAGCCCCACAGCCCTAGCGAGCACTAATTTACCTTCTGTTCCTATACATTTGCCTATACTAGACATTTCAGGCAATATGGAATCTTTCGTGATTGACTTCTTTCACTTACCATAATGTTTTCAAGATTCATCCATGTTTAGCATATATCAGTACCTCATTCTTATTTACAACATAAGACTCTTTTGCATAGACATGCCAAATTTTATCCATTCATCAGTTGAGGGACATTTCAGCCAAAATTTCCACTTTGGGCTGTTATGAATATGGTGCTATAAACATTTGTGTACAAGTTTTTGTGTAGATATATATCATCATTTCTCTTGGCTATTTATATAGGAGTAGTGTTGCTGAGTCATATGTTAACTCTGTGTTCAACCTTTTGAGGAACTGTTTTCCAAAGCGGGTGTACCATTTTACATTCCCACGAGCAGTATATGAGGGTTACAACTTCTCCATATCTTTGCCAGCAGTTGTTATTATCTGTCTTTTTAATTAGTCATCCAAACAGATATGAAATAGTATCTCATATGGTTTTGATTTATTTACATTTCCTAGGTGGATAATGATGTTGAGTGAACATCTTCTCACGTGATTATTGGTCATTTGTATATCTTCTTCTGAAAACTGTCTGTCACCTTTACCCATTTTTTAATTGGACAATTTGTCTTCTTCTCATTGAGTTGTAAGAGCTCATTATATATTCTGAACACAAGTCTCTTATGTATACACTTTGCAAATATTTTCTGCCATTCTATGGGTTCTCTTCACTCTATGTTATACTTTAAAAAGCACAAAAGTTTTAATTTTGATGAAGCACAATGTATCTGTTTTTTCATTTGTCACTTGTGTTTTTGGTGTCATATTTAAGAAGGTTTTACCTAACCTGAGATCACAAAGATTACTCCTATTTTTTTTCTAAGAGGCTTATAGTTTTAGCATTTACGTTTAGATCTTACATACACTTAAATCATTAAGTTAATTTTTGCATATGATGTGATAGAAGGCCCCAGTGTCCTGCTTTTACATGTGAATATCCAGTTGTCCCAGCACCATTTATTTTAAACACTACTCTTCCCCTCTTTGAATTATTTTGGCACACCTGTTGAAAATAAATTAACCATAATTGTAAAGGTTTATTGCTAAACTCTCAATCCTACTCCATCGATCTATATGTCTATCCACATGCTGGTACCACACTTTCTTGATTAGTGTAGCATTATAACAAGTTTTGCCCTCGGGAAAT
Source organism: Herpailurus yagouaroundi (assembly GCF_014898765.1). NCBI lineage: Eukaryota > Metazoa > Chordata > Mammalia > Carnivora > Felidae > Herpailurus > Herpailurus yagouaroundi. The sequence continues at coordinate 20,524,598 of NW_024412423.1, read as the reverse complement.
GTGTCCTCCAACTTTGTGGATCTTCTGCAGCACTGTTTAGGCTCTTCTCTGTCCTTTGTTTCCATATGGATTTTTGGATCAGCTTGTTAATTTCTGCAAAGAAGCCAGCTGAGATTCTGATAGGCATTGCTTTGACTAAATAGATTACTTTGGGAAGTGTTGCTATCTAAACAGTATTAAGTCCTCTGATCCATGACCATGGGATGTCCTTCCATTTATTTTGGCCTTCTTTCATTTCTTTGAACATTTTTTTTTTATAGTTTTGGCAGTATAACTTTTACGCTTCTTTGGTTAAATTCATCCCTAAATATTTCATTTATTTTGAATTTGTTGTACGTGGAATTGTTTTCATATTTTCATTTCCATGATGCTTATTGACAAGGTATAGAAATATAATTAATTTTTATACCCTGAACTTGTACCTTTCAACCTTGCTAAATTCATTTCTTAGTTCTAATATAGCTTTTTGTATTAGATAATTTATGATTATATAAAGATAATGCAGGTATAAGTAGAGATAGATTTACTTCTTCCTTAATCTGAATGCCTTATATTTCATTTTCTTACCTAACTTCCCTGGCCAGAACCTCTAGTACAGTGACAAAAAACAGACATACTTGTCTTGTTCCTGATCTCAGGGGAAAGCATTCATTCAGTCTTCTACCACTAATATGATGTTAGCCCTGAGTTACCATAGATGCCCTTTATCCGGTTGAGAAGCTCTCTTCTACTTTGTTTTGTGTATTTATCAAAAGGGAATGTTACGTTTTATCAACTACTTTTTCTGCAACTGTTGAGATGATCATATGGTTTTTGGGTATTTTTTTTTTTTTTTGAGAGAGAGAGAGAGAGAGAGAGAGAACACAAGAGAAAAAGAGAGCGCTCGTGCTGAGGAAGGCCAGAGAGAGACTCCTAAGCAGGCTCCATACTCAGCTCTGAGCTGTATGCAGGGCTCAGTCTCACCACTGTGAGATCATGACCTGACCTGAAATAAAGAGTCAGAAGCCTCACTGGCTGAGCCACTCAGGCACCCCTGTTTTTGTTGTTTTATTTTTTTTTAATTTTTAATGTTTATTTATTTTTGAGTGAGAGAGAGAGAGAGAGAGAGAGCGAGAGAGAGCATGAGAGGTGGAGGGGCAGATAGAGAAGGAGACACAGAATCCGAAGCAGGCTCCAGGCTCTGAGCTGTCAACACAGAGCCCGATGTGGGGCTCAAACTCACAGAGTGCAAGATCATGACCTGAGCCGAAGTCAGAGGCTTAACTGACTGAGCCACCCAGGCGCCCCTGTTTTTGTTTTTTTATCTACTGATACTGTATATTACATTAATTGATTTTCATATATTAAACCACTGTTAAATTCCTTGGTATGTGTGTGGTCATGATGTATAATCCCTACATGTTGCTGGATGTGATCTATTAATATTTTGTTGAAGTTTTTTTGTGTCTATTAATTATAAGAGATATTGGTCAATAATTTTGTTTTCTTGTGTCTAGTTTGGGTGTCAGGGTGACACTGGTTTCACACAATGAGTTGGAAAGTGTCTTCTCCTCTTCTTTTGTGTGAATGAGTTTATGAAGAATTCATATCAGTTCTTCTTAAATGTTGCTGGGTTTCACCAGTGAATCCACGTGAACCTGGGCATTGCTTTGAGGGAATTTTTTTAAATAATCAAATATCTTGTATAGATTTTCTATTTCTCCTTAAGCTAGTTTTAGTAGTTTGTGTTTTTGTACAAATTTATCCAATCCATCAGAGTTACCTAGTTTGATGGCATACAGACGTTCATATTATTACCTCGTTATTCTTTGTATTCAGTAGAGTCTGTAGAAGTGTCCCCTCTTTTATTCCTGTTTTTAGTAATTGGAGACTTCTGTATTATTTCTCATCAGTCTAGCTAAAAGTTTTGTCAGTTTTGTTGATTGTTTTTTAGGAAACAACTTTTGGTTTTGTTGATTTTCTCTATTTCTCTTCTTTTTTCCACTAATTTCTGCTTTCATCTTGACTATTTCCTTCCCCACTTGCTTTAGGTTCCATTGGCTTTTCTTTTTCCACTGTGTTGAGCTAGAAGGTTAGGCTATTAATTTGAGATTCATTTCTCTTCCAACATGGACACTCACAGTTGTGAAGTCCTTCCCCTCTAAGCTCTCTGTTCGCTGCATCCACAAGTTTTGCTATGCTGTATCTTCATTTTCATTCATCTCAGAGTGTTTTCTAGTTTTCCTCCGTGATTTCTTCTGTGACCTGTTGGTTATTCATGAGTGTGTTATTTAATTTTTACGTACCTGTGACTTTCCCAAATTTCATTTTTTATATCAATGCGTAATTACATTCTGTTGTGGTGGGAGAACATCTATTATTTCAGTCATTTTAACTGTATTAAGCCTTTTTTATGGTCTAGAATGTGGTCTCCCCTAGAACGTCCATATCCACTTGAGAAAAATATGTATTCTGCTGGTTTGGGATGGAATGTTTTATAGAGCTCTCCTGGGTCTAATTGGTTTACAGTGTTGTCCACGTGTTCTATTTCTTTGTGTATCTTTTGCCTTATGGCTCCATGCATTATTAAAAGTGAATTTTGAAGCCACCAACTGTTATTGGTGAATTCCCCCTTCAGTTCTGTCAGTTTTTGCTTCTTGTATTTGGGGGCTCTGTTGTTAGGTGCATATGTTTACAACTGTTAAAGCTTACAAATGAATTGATCCTTTTATCGTTATGAAATGCCCTTTATCTCTAGTAACATTTTTTTGTTTTAGAGTTTCTCTGATATTCGTATAACTACTTGCCTTTCTTATAGTTTCTTTTTCCATCCTTCTTCTTTCAACCTATTCATATATTTAATGCTAAAGAATGTCTCCTGTAGGCAACATATATTTGGATCTTGTTTTTTTCATACATTCTAACAAGTGCTGCTTTTGAGTGAATTGTTTAATCCATGACATCTAATATTATCATTTATATATATACATCTACCATTTTACTTTGTTTTCTGTATGTCTCATATCATTTTGTTCCTCTCTTCATCTCTTATTGCTTTCTTTTGCATTAAGTGAATATTCTAGTGTAATATTTTAAGTTCTTTAATTAAATGTTACTATTTTTCTGTAGCTACTGTCGTACTGGTTGTTCTAGGATTAACTGTATACATCTTAATTTATCTGAATATACTTGAGATTTATACTAAATTCTAGTAAGATACAGAAATATTACTCCTATATACCTCTATTTCCTCTTCCGATTTTTCTGTTATTGTTGTACATATTACTTCTATGTATGCTACAAACCCAACAATACATTGTCATAATTATTACTTTATATAATTTTTTCATTTAAATAAACTGAGAGGGAAAAAAAGGAGAGCAAATATATATTCATAGAACTTGTTACATAAACCTTTTATTTGTCATTTCTCGTTCTCGTCATTGTTTGTATGGATTCAAGTTACCATTTAGTATTCTTACTCCTATGAAGTTTTACACCCACCTACCCCCCCTTGTGCTATTGTTGTCAAATATATTAAATTTCTATGTGGTATAGGCCCAATGATACAATTATATACATGTTGTTTCATACAGTTGCTTTTAAAATCCACTAAGACCAGAAAGGAGAGGCAATATACATTTATACTGTCTTGTATAATAACATGATTACTCTCATCAGTGCTCTTTGCTTTTTGTGTGCATTCAGATTCCCGTCTATGGTCACTTGCTTTCAGTGTGAAGAGTTCACTTTAGTACTCATTGTAAGGTAGATGTACTAGCAACAAGTTATGTCAATTTTTGTTTATCTAGGAACGTCCTTACTTTCCCTTCATTTTTGTAAAATAATTTTGTTGGCTTTAACATTCTTTGTTGACGGTTTCTTTTTTCTTTTAGCGCTTTGAACATGTCACCCCCACTACCTTCTGGCCTCCATTGCTTCTGATGAGAAGTCAGCTGTTCATCATTTTTAGGGTTCTGTTGTGACTGACCGGTTATTTTTTCTTGATGCCTTCAAATTTTTCTCTTTGTCTTTTGGCATTTTGACTCTGATGTGTCCAACTGTGGATCTCTTTGCACTTACCTTATTTGAAGTTTGTTGAGTTTCTTGGATGTGTAGATAGATGTTTTTCACCCAGTTTGGGAAGTTTTCAGTCATTAGTTCTTTAAATATTGTTTCTCTTCCTTCTCTGTTTCCTGCTTCTGGGTATTCCCATTATATGCATTCTTCTTAGTGCTATTCCATATTTCTCTGAGGCTGTGTTCATTTTCATTTTGTTTATGCTCTCCCTCCGGTAAGCTGGCTGGTCTACAGTCTAGCTTGTCACCTTTGTAGAGCTATGAGTCTCCTTTTAATCACTTACCACCATGGTATCCATTGTTATAATAGGCTTGAACTCCTCCATATTGTTCCAAATAAAGTCAGTTCCTCTCAGTCAGAGCTCTCCATCTTTATGGCTTGCCTCTCCCTTGCACAAAATCTCTGAACCACTGCTCCGGAGTTTGGGGCAGAGACTGTGACCCAGTTGTCTCAGAGTGATATCCCCGGTTTATGAGCAGAGTAGTAGGTGGGGATGGCAGCTTCTGATTTGCTCAGCTTGCCTCTCCAGGACTGAAACCTCTGTCCTACAAGTGAGCTAGAGTGAAGGCAGCCGAGGCCCCAGTACCTCCAGCCTGTGCCATGCCAGCAGTCAAGCTTCTATCCTCAGTTGAGGCTGGCTATAAACAGAGACCCCCAGATTCTTTAGCTGCCTTTTCTTGGAACGTAGCCTATGCAACATGAACCCAGGAGGGATGAGAAATGTTCATGTCCCGCCCTCCCAGGGAGATAGTCTAGACCATCACTGAGAGCTAGGAGCACAGGAGCTCTGTCTCCCATCCACAGTAGGGAGGGGAGGGTATGCAAGTCATGGCTCAAGTAAAATTCTCACTGTTCTTACTGAGATTTAGTGGATAGTCTTGAAAAAAATAAGTTTCTTCATGTATTGTATGCCTTATAGGACAGTTTCCAGACACTCTAAATGGCTGGTGTTTGGGTTTTTTAATCGCTTTACCAGTTACGGTTGTTTCTCTGGGAAGCATGTCTACACATCTCCTTATGCTGTCCTTCCAGAAGTAGAATCCTGTTTGTTTATTTTTTTAATCTACTTGGAAGTCATTTTTTGGTGAATGGTGTAAAGCACAAGCCTTTTTTTTTTTTTTTTATCCACGTGGATCCCAACTTGTGCTAGTATCATTTATTAAAAGATTGATCTATTACCCCAGGGATCTACAATAACATTTTCCTATGGCAAATGCTCATATTTTAAGGAGCCTATTGTGGAGCCCTTTCTTATGTTCAGTTGTGCTAGTCCTAAACTAATAACCACTGCCTTAATTACTGGGGCTTTATAGTAAGTTTTGATGCCTCATAGGGAAAGCCCCCGTTCATCCTCTTCAAGAGCGTTTTGGGTGTCCTCGGCCCTTGCACCTATATATAAATTGTGTAATGGACTTATCAAGTGTGTGCCTACTGTGTGCATACAGATAAAGATGCGTGCACACACTCTGTTGGAAATTTGATTTACACTGCCTTGAATCTGTGGGTCAGTTTGGGGTGAACTGGTATCTCTACACAACTATATCTTTTAACATGCCCAAATCGTTCTCTCTCTCCAGTTGTTTAGGTCTGAATATCAATTGACATGAGTAGTACTCCGTTCCCCAGGCCATGGATCTCTCAGAAACTTGTAACTTTTCTACTATCTCCACTCCCTTCTCACCAGGGTTGATCTCAACTTTAAATTGTGTCAATGTGAGAGAAAGAAATTAACCTTAGAGTCTATTATTGATCCAGAAGTGACAACAAGCCACATTTCCAGACAGCTAGATGTTTTCGGTAGTTGTTTCTAATGGATCAACTCTACCCAACAGGAGCAAGAATAGAAAAAGGTACATTTTTGCCACAGGGGAGCATCTACTTTGAAGCTCCTCTGCCACTTTTTATTAACCAGTTTGTTTCCTTTCATGCTTTCACCAATAATCCAGCTATTTCTGACAATAGGGAAATAGCTTGAGGCTTTGCTCTTTCAATCAAGACAGGGGAACCTTGATTGGGTTTTGTTTTGTTAAGTAACCATTATTGCTTTCATTTTATCGTTGTTTTTCTGATTACAAAGGTATTATGTATTATTTGCAGAAAATTTAAGAAATAAAAGTACAAAAGAGAAAAATAAAATGTGTTTACCACAAGAGAGGATCATGGATAATATCTTGGTATATAACTTTACAGCTTTTTCTTTGTGTATGTGTATATATGCACACACTTTTTCTTTCTAGGACAGTACTTTGTAACCTGATCTCTTGACTCAACAATAAGTCAAGCCATCACTTTCTTGGGAAAGGGCTCCTAGCCCAGGCAGGGCCGGGCATGATATGGAGGAGTTCACTGCAAGTTAAGTAAACAGAGAATTCATTCAGAAGAGGCAGAGATGCTGAAATCAAAACATCCCTGAAGTTCTGTTTCATATAAACATTTAATTTTTAAAACAAAAACTTTAAGGGGGCGCCTCGGTGGCTCAGCTGGCTAAGCATCCGACTTTGGCTCAGGTCATGATCTAGAGGTTCGTGAGTTCGAGCCCCACGTTGGGCTCTGTGCTGACAGCTCAGCGCCAAGAGCCCGCTTTGGATTTTGTGTCTCCCCCTCTGTCTCTGCTCATGCTCTGCCTCTGTCTCTCAAAAGAAAAAAAAAAAACATTAAAAAAATTTTTTTAAGTTTATTTATTTTGAGAGAGAGAGAGAGAGAGAGAGAGAGAGCACATGAGCAAGAGTGCAACATGGGGCTCGAACCCACGAGCTGTGAGATCGTGACCTGAGCCAAGGTCGAATGCTTAACCGACTGAGCCACCCAGGCACCCCCAATATAAACATTTTATTTATTTATTTTTTTAATTTTTTTTTTCAACGTTTATTTATTTTGGGGACAGAGAGAGACAGAGCATGAACGGGGGAGGGGCAGAGAGAGGGAGACACAGAATCGGAAACAGGCTCCAGGCTCCGAGCCATCAGCCCAGAGCCCAACGCGGGGCTCGAACTCACGGACCGCGAGATCGTGACCTGGCTGAAGTCGGACGCTTAACCGACTGCGCCACCCAGGCGCCCCCCCAATATAAACATTTTAAAATGTGCTTAGTTAGGTTATGTGCCAGCTCACTCATGAAACTTATCCTACTCATTTTTTTGATGATTGACTTGTGACTCTCATAGCCTCTGAGTTTCTTCTGAATCTAAAATATCTGGCACCATGCCACCCAGCCCTGCCGCAGGCCTGAATAGTTGAAATGAGGATCTTTTATTTAAATTTGCACCAATAACATGATTGGAAAGTTTCATATTTAACCAGGATGGTGGTGCTGTCACTATTTCCATCTGGAAGGGAAAATACTAAAAGGCCATTCCCTCTGCACAACTCATGTCTATAGAGAGGAGTTGTTGATTCAGAGTTCGTCTCTGGTAAATTGTCTGTGTGCCCTGGATGCCTCGCTTCAGCTCTCCTGCTTATAGGAACTTTCCTCCACAGAGGATTTAGTGTGAATAAATGGTCTCCGTAATGACTGAGTGGGAGAAATTTGCACAACTGCCTTTAATTATAAGATAAAGTCCTTTGTGCCCAGGCCGGTAAGCCTGAGTGTGGGACAATTGGGGGCAGGGGAGAGGGCAAGAGGACCTTCCCAGCACCTGTGAAATATCCCAAGTTACCACCCAGGGGTAGGTTCAGGGTTCCCTTGTCTGAGGACCTCCAAGTCAGGTCTGGCAGAGGAGTCAGCCCCTTCTGTCTGTGCTGCTGATATGCTTGCTGGGGAGAGACTTCTCAAGTTTCCCAAAGGGTGAGGGATCATTCTGAAGCTCTATAAACAGCCTTATTTAAGCCAACATGGAGAAGAATATTGCATTGTAGGCAGAGCCAGGTGAAACTTAATGCTGATGTTTTGGGGACCATCTGCGGCTCAGGTGCTGGCCACCTGGCTTGGCGTCCCCCACCTCCATGGGGACTGAGGGGCACTGTCCCCATCCCCGATGGCATGGCATAGGTTGTGACCAGGGCTCCTCAAGCTTAGAGCATGGTAGTTGTGCAGTGTGCCCCAAATGGTCCTCAGCATGGGGCCGGCCTCACAGACTCTTGTCTGCTCATGAGCAAAGTCATTAAGACCAGGTGGTATTGGTCTTTGTGTAATACTCAGACCACTCAGACGTCTTGGTTTCTGCTGTGTGGAGACACAGCAGGAAAGCCAGTGCAGTGGGGTGTTACTGTGTAAATTGGCTTGGCCGCAGTAGCAGAATCTTCCAGCTCACCCCTTCTCACATTGCTGCTGCTGCTTGTTCATGCTGGTTCCTGGCTGTGTGTACACACAGTAGGTCTCTTATTCTATAGACAGCTCATCATAGAACCCACCCGCATGGCACTGTTAATCGTGGACATCATATTATCATTCAAGATGTGATTCAGGGACAAGTTATCCACTGGAACAAATCCTCTCTTTCCCCATAATGTCTCAAGACCCAGAATTTAAGGTGCAGAGAACCCCCTGCATGACCTTGTAAATGCAGCAAGGCAGTCGCTGGTCTCAGAGCCCCAGTGGCTCTTCTACAACCTGCGTCCCTTCTTGGAAGGCCAGCCACACTGCTTCCATGAGGGGGCAGCTGTGGGAGAATGTGAAGCAAGGACTCACCCTCCCTTTGGACACGATTAGAGACAGTGCCCCGCTTGTCATTGTCATGAATTTTCATTTCTCCCCACTAGAAGCCCAGTTCCCGCCATAGCACATCACATTTGAAACACAGATTCCTGGAACCCTCCAGAGGTCTGGGGAGGCTCCCCCATCCATTAGTGTAAGTGATGTTAATGCTACAACACCTGACTTTCATCCTGGCTAGTTTATTATTCCCACTGTGTTACTTGGAACATATCCAAAGTAAAGTGGCATTTCTATAATTGCCCTTGGCTTTTTCACACCTCTCAAAGTCCCTCCATGGAAGCCTGGAGGTTAGGTTCCTGCTGGCTCCAGGAGAGGTTGTTGGAACACCTGGCCGATGCTAACTAGGAAACCTGACAATGACTCCCTCTTCATGGGGACCTCGAGGGAAGGCAGGGACACCCACTGAGTGCCAGCTGGGCCAGGTGGGACTCATGTCTAGGAGGATTCTGCCAAGTAGGTGGCCTCCAGGAGGGAAGACTAGGATAGCATGCATTCTAGAAACCTCATCCCACGGGACAGTAAAAGCAGCACTATAGAGTTTCCCCAATAGTCCCCAGAACCCCCGCAGGAAGCACGGCCTCCCCCATAGGAGAAACAAAACTGTCTCCAAGTGTGAAGGGCCTTCACCTGGAAGTTTGGTGCAGGGTGTTGGGCCCCTGGCAGGCAGACCTTGGACCTGTGGGTGGTGGCAGGGAGGCACATTTCAAATGCCCTGTTTGTCAGTACCATGAATCTCCTCTCTTACTCCCTGGAAGCAGTTTTCCACCATAAAATGGTGAGCCTTCCAACAGCTGAGGCTCACTGTGCAACAGGAATGGGCCTCCTGTCCCTGGGAAGGCTCCAGTGGAGGCTGCGAGGCTGCACCTGTCAGGGAGGGAGGGGAAGGATTTCTGGCCCAGGAAGAAGGGCTGCCAGTGTCGCCTGGAGTGGCCACAAGCCTAGTGCACAGGTGTCTGCTCACACAGGCACTGCTGGATCTCGCTGTTTCTTAAGCCCGAATTAGTCTATTGAAACTGTGCTCCACAAAAGAAAACAAAACTCTGGTGTCAGGTGTGACCATCTTTTCCCCTTGCACTTCAAAGGGGTCTGGGAACAAAGAGGAAGAGGACACTCCCTTGTCTTCCCCTGCTGTTCATGCACATGAATCAGCGGCCACCTTCTGTATTATCCCGCAGCTCCTCCAATGGGCAGGAGTCTTCTCCCCTCCCCCAGGGCCACTGGGACACCTGGGCAGCTTCTCCCCTCCCAGGCGGGCCTCACCCTGCCACCGAGATTCCTGTTCCCTCCCCAGACCTGAGGCCCTGTTCAGTCGAACTGTTTTTTTTTTTTTTTTTTTTTTTTGGTCATGGGGCTTTCAGGACACTAATGAGCCCTGGCTTTAAATTCCATGAGAACTCCATGACGGGTTTCCCAGAGCAGATGTAGTCAATGCCAAGAGCGCCACCTGCTGTGAGGGCAGAGGGAAAGCATAGCCAGCTTGTGGGAAGCCCTGAAATGGGCAGGGCTTACCCGGTCAGTAGGTGCAGAGGCCCAGGCCTGGTGGGCTCACTTCACTAGGTCCCCCAGCGCTAGGCCATATTGACAGATTAGGGAGAGGCGCTTTTCTGAGTGCCTCAGAACGCTCAAGCCACTGCCCCATTCCTCCAAGGGCCCAGCCTGCTAACGTTGCCTGAGGCTACTCAGGAGTCCTGAGGGGCTGGTGAGGTGCTGGGCCAGGGAAGCATCCTCCATGCTGGGCTCCCAGTTTGCACCCAGTCATGTCAGATTAGAGAGCAGCCTCTTACTGCCGGGTTGACTTAGCCTCCTCTCAGCCACTCCTCACATGTCCCTCCCTGTCACTGTGTAGAGCCAGTCACTTAGGACTTTGATGGGTCTTCCTTTGAACCCTCTGGCATTCTCTCCTCTCCTCTTTCCAAGAGCCACCCCCGCCATCTCTGAGGGCCGAGGCTAGCTCGGAGCCCCTCTCTGGCTCCCTGCCTCAGCACGTGCCCACCTCCAGTCTCTCCAGCCTCCCCCGGCACCCCTTATTTCACATTCCCCCATCTGGAGCTAGTGAAACTACACGATCCAAACCCTGACGCTGCCTACAGACCAGGCTTCCTGGTCCCATGAGACTCCCTCCCCAGCCTGTCCTCATACACCCTTGCCTGGGAAGCCGGACCAGGCAAAGTCTTGACTACCCCAAGTTGTCCAGGACACAGACCTCTCCTGTCTCTCTCCAGGGCTAGGACACACCCTGTTTTCCTTTGGGTGTCCTCCAGGAGGCTTCCTGTGAGACCCATAGCTAATGTTCCAAAAAATGAAAACTCCATCCCAGGTGTAGGCTCCTTAAATCATCCAGATTGTTCCATCTAGTGGGACTGGTGTGGGGGTCAGATGCCAAGTGATGGGGCAGTCTCTGGCAAAGTGGCTCGGCTGGGAAAGTTAGCCTCAGCCCTGTCCGGCTGCCCACTGCCCTAACTGCCAACCACAGTTGCATTGGCCAAGTTATCTTGTCATTCCCTTGGCCTCAAGCTGAGAACTTTTGGCAGAAACCAGTTTCCTCCTCTGCACGAAGAGCTCAGGGTCTCACTGGGGCAGACAGAAAATAATTAAGGCATGAATCAAGATGATACTTTCCAAGAGAGGGTTGTAGGGCACTGACCATACACACAGAGTTCAAAGGATACGGAACAGTGAGCCCTGGGAGGTCTAGGGAAGCTGCCCCAAGGAGCTGGGGTTGGAACCCAGCAGGATGGTCCTGGCAGGACCAGCCTCAACAAAGGGGACTGACCAGCAGGGCCTCACTGTCACCTGGAAATAGAAGCGGTATTCTTCCACGTCTCAAAAGTCAGGTGTCCTGTGTCCTCACCGCTGCAGCTCTGCCTCAGCTCTGAGACTCTCTGGGGATCAGGAAGTTGGGGGGGGGGGGGTTCGGTCAATCACATGTATCTAATGGGTTCACAAAGCCCTGCTGATGTCAAGTAACCTGGTGACTGAGAGAGAGGAAATCTCATGGCATGAGTACTATCTCATGGTGCCATTTCAGGCCCAGTGTGTTGATGAGAGTCTCCAAAATCTTGTCACGCAGGAGGCACACACCTGTCAGAATGGGAGCACCTAGGCTGAGGTTTTTGTGGAGAATAAGAAACCAGGCTCCAGGATGGTGGGAAGTGCTGAGCTAGGCTAGAGACTGAGGCTTGACGTTCTCACCTCACAGGGTCGTGATTTTGAACAAACCCGGTCGCCCACCCTTCTCCTGGCATGTGGTGTCACTTTCTCCTTCTGTGCAATGAGAGACTGTCCTGTCTGGTGCATCTACTTCCCTCTGTGACCTTCTGTGACTCTGCTGTGAGTGGCGTTTGACATCCTGCTGAGGAGCCCGGGGGCCCTGAGCGCCCTGAGTGCCAGGGAGGCGGCTGCCAGAGCACTGGTTCTCACTCCACATGAGCAAGATGCCACTGCCATAGGCAACAACTTGCATATTTGGCTTCTGGTTTGGTTTTGTTTTGTTTTTTTTTTCAATGTTTATTTATTTTTGGGACAGAGAGAGACAGAGCATGAACGGGGGAGGGGCAGAGAGAGAGGGAGACACAGAATCAGAAACAGGCTCCAGGCTCTGAGCCATCAGCCCAGAGCCTGACGTGGGGCTCAAACTCACGGACCGCGAGATCGTGACCTGGCTGAAGTCGGACGCTTAACCGACTGCGCCACCCAGGCGCCCCAGGTTTTGTTTTTTTTTTAAGAGGCATGGTTTCCTTGCGCCAATCCTCAAATGCCAGGCGAGCACTGAGCTTGGGAAAATATAACGAGATTAACATTAATGAGGAAAGGGCAGACTTGGGGAGCTTGGAGGCTGGTGGTGTTTGGCAGGTCACACACAGGTGTGCTTGCCAGATCCCCATGTGGAGCCTAAGTGAGCCTGGAAGCCAGTGTCCTCAGCTTCTCCATCTATTGGGGTGATTACCTATATTTGGTTCAAGATTGCTTTCCCTGCTAGAGAACAACTCGATTGCTAAAGCACCGTCTGCCAGAAAATCCCCTTTTACAGAAAAAGCCAGTTGGCGCCAGGAAAAATCCTGGCCTGTCAACTGATCCTCACTCAGCGAAATAAAATGATTACAATGGGCCGGGTGATGAGCCCCAACAATGCAACCACAGTTGGGGCACAAGGAATGGATCTAGGGGACTTTGGCTTAGAGGGTCCAGGTACATCTGACGGCAAGGCCAGGGCATAGCTGCCCACAGGGCCAGATTATAGGGACTCCCGGCCATGGCTCTGTAGTAGAGTGTGTTTGCTTTCTGGCTCGGGTATCTGCATGTGATCCACACCCTGGGGAACTGGCCTGGGCATCGGGAGGCCTCAGTTCTCCCCTCACACTCCCTTCTGCTCCCTGGACCCCAATTTCTACAGAGTTAGGTAGTCCTCACGACCTCCCTAACTTCTGACACCAACTGCAAGTTTAGGAGTCCCCAAGACCACCCTCATTGTTTGATAATTTGCTGCAAGGCCTCTTATAACTCAGAAAAAAAAAAAAAACATTATGCTCACAGTTGTGGTTTATTACAGCAGAAAGATACATACTGAAATCAGCAGAGGGAAGAGGTGTGTAGAGCAGGGGCGCAGGAGAGCTCCAGCTACAGAACTCCCGACTGCCCTCTTGCAGGGGACTTGTGTACGTGGTGCTTGCTTCTCCCAGCTGTGCTGTGTGAAGAGACACATCGAATACTGCCACCAGGAGAGAACACCTGATGAGCCTCGGTACCCAACAATTTTTTATTGGGGCTTGGTCACATACACATGGTTGACTGCCCACACGGCTGACCTTGGTCTCCAGCCTTTTCACGGGCTGAACTGATAGATGTTTAGCTACCCTCCCCCTTCCTGCCTCACCTTGCATCTCATTGCCAGCATAGACTATCTGACGTGGCCCAAAGCTCTCAGGTCCACAAAGATATTTATCAGGCAGGACATTGCAAGGGCTTAGAGATCACCTCCCAGAAGCCAGGAGGCAAAGACCAGACTCTCCTCAAGACAAGGTTAATCCTTGACTGCAGTTTCCAGCTGCTCATTGAGGGGTTTCGTGGCTCCTTCCAGGTCTCAGATTTGGGGTCTTGATCCTGCCTGCGCGCCCAGGTTTATCTACAGCAGATCCTGGAGAACAAAGTCCAGCCAACCAGCCAAATGCACTGTGAGATTGTGTTAGGTTTCTGTTCAGGTACCTCCAGTGGCACCTGTGGAATTGCGTTTGATTTGTTCTCTCCCAAGGATCAGGGCTGGCGGGCCCTTTAAAACCATTAGCTTTAATTTCCTTTTCTGCTTTCCCGATCTTAGATGCTAAACTCCTGGTGTGTCCCAGTGCAGAAAACCCCGCAGTGGCAGGGAAGCCTGATTCCTTGCCCTTCATTACGTCTTTCATCCTAAAGCAAGGGGGAGCTGGGAGGCGAAAGATGGCCGAGCTGTGGCCGTTCAGATGTTCGTGCGTGCCGCACATGGCAGTCTGGTGCACGGTGCTCACAGAGAGATGCAACGTGCCGGACGGCCGAGCCCCTTCACAGTACACTCCTGAAAACCCACATCTGATTTCGGTGGAATTAAAACAGCACCAGCCTTTCTGAGATGCTTTGGTTGGATTCCTTAAAAAGAAAAAAAAAAAAAACTTCTAAGAATAAAACACACTGTGTGACTGTTTCTTTGTTTACCCGAGGGCTGAAGGGAGACCATTCCGGGCCAAAAGCTTCCACGTTGTTTCAGAGACAACACTTCCAACTTACACATTTTTAGGTGGTGTTAAAAACAGTCTCACTGCACCCTGCGGGGATCGAGACACGTATCTCAGGCTGTTGGAACCAGCGATGTGTGCCAGATTGAGTCTACACTCGCCATAGGGCACCTGATTCTGGGCATCTTGGCGCCTGCTCTTCCCGTGCTGTCTTACGCAGGTGTGCAAGGAGGTTTGCTCATCCCTCGCCAGCCTTGAGCTGAGCTCTTCCAGAAAAGTGGGATGTCTGTGCTCTACCAGAGTCTGCCCACAGAATCAAACAGAGTCACCCTCAGGACAGGCCTTCAAGGGCTGGGTGTTGAATGACCAGAGTGGTTTCCTCTCATCCTGGTACTCTTTGGCTTCAGCATTTCATTACAAATCCAATTTTAAATGTATCATTGAACAGCATTAGAAAGCCCTTCACCAAAAAATTAAGCAAAAGGAACTTGTAGGATTTCTTTGGCGGTGGGAGGGAGGTTTCACGCTAGAATGTGTATTTTAAGTAGGCCTAAGTTCAAAACTTGGATCTTGAAAATGGTTTCATTGGTGCAGATGCTGCTGCTGCCTTGTGCTTGTTTAAGAAATTTCTATTTTAGATTAGGCACTTGCTGATACTTTGAATGAACAGCTGCGGTGAGTTAAAATTCTGGGTGCTGGGACTCACCTGGCTTTCATGTCACAAGAGCATGTGTTGTGTGACTTCCCAAAAAGGGGTGAGGTGGGGGGCTTGGGGAAGCAGGCAGAAAAAATTATTCAGTGACCATTGAGGAGTCTAAATTCTGGGATTATTTTTTTTAATGTTTGTTTATTTTTGAGAGACAGAGAGATAGCATGAGTGGGGGAGAGGCAGAGAGAGAGGAGACACACAATCCAAAGCAGACTCCAGGCTTTGAGCTGTCAGCACAGAGCCCAACACCGGGCTTGAACCCACGAACTATGAGATCATGACCTCAGCCGAAGTCAGATACGTAACCAACTGAGCCCCCCGGGTGCCCCTGGGATTAATTTTTAATAAACTGCGCTGTTACTTTCCTTCTGTTTTAGCACAGGTAGCTGTAACAAATTACCAGAGACTAAGTGTTAAACCAGAGCTTTATTTCTTATGGTTCTAGAGGCTGAGAAGTCCCAGGTCAAAATGCCAGCAGATCCTGTGTCTGTGAGAGCATGCTTCCTGGTTTATAGATGGCCATCTTCTCGTTGTATTCTCAAATGGTGACAAACAGAGAGAGGAAGCAAGCTTTTGTGCCTGTTCTTAGAAGGGCAGCTATCTCATTCATGAGGTCTCCACCCTCATGACCTAGTTGGCCTCCCCAAAGCCCTCACCTCCAAATTCCATCACACTGGGGGGTTAGGACTTCAACATATGAATTTTGGGCAGTCACAAACATTCAGTCTGTCATAGTCAGTGAACATTTATTGAGGACCTGCTGTGTACCTGTAACTGTGCCGAGCATTGGGGATGCAGTGGTGACCATGATAGACAGTGTCCTTGCCCTTGAGTTGTTTATATACGAGTAGAGTGAGACACATGAACTGACAAAAATGGTAAATGATAAAGATTCTTAAGAAACACAGGGCAATGTTCTAATGAGGAGTTTCGTGGCTAGGGTATCCTGGGGAAGACCTCCCTGAGGAGATGACATTGAGTTGAGAGCTGAATGCTGAGGAGGCGGCAGTCATGCAAAAATCTGGGGAAAGAGCGATCCAAGCCAAGGCTCAGCATGTGCAAAGGTCCTGAGACGGGAGGGAGCTTGGCATACTCAAGGACGGAAAGGCCACCCATGGCTGGAGCATTGGAACTGAAATAAAGGGGGGCAGAAGATGAAGGCAGGGGAGACACCAGGAGCCCAAATAGATGGGGCCTTGTAGACCATGGTAAAGACTCTGGGTTGCCCATGAAGATGGGTAAGAGTGGGAGGAGTAGCCCTTCTGTGCTGGGGTCTGAGGGCTACATGTCATCCACATATTTGCTGCCATTGGAACCTGCAGGCTGCGGGATGCTAATGCAGACAGTGGATGTTAATACCCACAGCCCTGGTTCGACCTTTTCAGCATTGGGTGTTCTGATTAACTGGCTATTCTCCCTCTTCAGCACATGTAGAAGACACTTTGTTCAGGAGGAAGTTGAAACGGCCAACCCATCTAATAACAGAATATTGAAAAGGTCACAGCAGTACAGCTGAGTCCTCCAACCTACAAATCACAGAGAGCGTCCGCTCAGATAACTCATCCTCCTGACAAATCAAGGAGCAAGGGCTGAAGACTGCACAGCTGATTAGGCTCATCGGAAATCAGAGGGCCAGGGAGAAATCGATAGGAGAACGGCACTGCCCTGTGCAGGGGGTCAGGGCAGCAGGGGTGCTGATTAGTGAATCAATAGTCGTGGGGGGGGGGGGGGCATGCTGCCCCCTGGTGGCTGCTCAAATGACAGCAGTGTCCAGAGCTGAGCTTGAAGGCCCAGGGGAGGCTGGTACCTATCCTGCCCTCAGGGAGGGAGGTCCTGTCTTGGGGGGTTTCCAGATTAGCTGAAGGTTTTTTCTACTTTGTCACAAAAGTATTGAGAAGCACCTTTCCCTAAACCACACAAAATAGAATCCTTGCCATTAAAATCCCTAAAGGTTTTTTTTTTCCATTAAGAATTTTTGTAGAAATTAGCTTTTCCCAAGACCAGCCTGTGAAAGAGAGTAAGCAAGAACACTCAAAACTCAAACTCCTCATAAAATGAAGACAGGTTTATGGTTTCATTTATTATGGAGTTCCACAAACAACGTTAAAGAAAAATGACTGGCTTAATTAAAGACCGGGCAATTAACCTTCTGTGTGCTAAAATAGAGGGCTCTGCGAAGGCTTTCCACAGAAGCGTATCTTCATCTTGGAGGCAGTGGCCGCAGAGAATCTTAATAGACCAGGGAAGCCAAACTAAAGTGGAAAGCTCACCTTAAAAAGAAATCTAAGAAGATTAAGAGAGGGATGAACATCAAAAATGACTCTGATTAGACCATGATAAAGGATGCTAGAAACTAAAAGGAGAAACAGGATACACAGAATATATTTTTAAAACCATAGACACAAAGATTTCATTGGGCTTTGGAGATAAGGGGGACTGACATTTTGAGAACGGTTGATTAAAAGCTTTTTGGCACAAATGCTCATTTTCACTGGGAGTTGAGCACAAAAATCCATGGAGTAAATTGAAATTGTAAATGCTAAGAGAAGACTAAAAGATTTACTGCCACAGATTCAATTAAGTGGCTAAAAAAAAAAGGTCCCATCTCCTTCAGGATTCATTTAAGCACCTGCCTCATAACCACACAATTTCCCAAACGCTGTCTGCTAATGTGTGTCAGGAGGGGTGACTAGTGCAGAAGAGCCGTGGAGTCTTGGTTATAGGACCTTAAATCAGGACTCAACAGGAGCTGGAGGCCCCCAGCCCCCCTCCCACTGGCACAGGGCACCCCCTGCAGATTCTTCCCTTCGCCACCCTTCTGCCACCTAAATACTCAGGTTCCCTGTCCACTCGAAGCACATGTGCTGTTCCCTCTGGGGTCACAGGCCTTGAGACAGCAGACGTCACTGGTGACCACCGGCCACCACCCCTCCAATAGAACCCGGCTTTAGAGGTCAACGGCACTGTGGGCCCTTGAACTCTCAGCGACAGAGCCTAGCTCAACACATACTTTGACTATCACTGGGCAGTGATCATGTCATCCACCCCGTAGGTACACTTGGTTCCATATTTCTGAGCTGTCACTCTGCCTGCCGGTGCTGGAATGTGGTGTGTGTGGCCAGGCTGCCCTGGTCAGTCAGTAGAAGTTATTTAAAGGGCACCCAGGTGGCTCAGTCCATTAAGCAACCAACTCTGGATTTCGGCTCACGTCACGATCTCGGTTCATGGGATCGAGCCCCACGTCAGGCTAGGTGCTGGTAACGCGTGGCCTGGTCAGGATTCTCTCCCTCCCTCTCTCTACCCCTCCCCTGCTTGCATGGTCTCTCTGTCTCTCAAAATAAGTAAATAAATAAACATTTTAAAAAATAAAATAAAAGAGGTCTGTTTCTAACAGTACATTTAAAGCCCAGAGGTGGGCTAAAATCAGCAGGAAGGTACATGAGTTATTGCCAGGTGGTGAGCGTTAATTTAATGCCCTCCGTACCACTGTCTATGAATTAAACCTGCCATGAGAAAACTGTGCTTAGCTCAGTGTGAGGCTGTCTCACTGGTGAGAAGCCTGCACAAAGCTGTGAACACCAATGGAAGAGTGAGGTGCAGAGCAGGGTGGGGACGGCCCTCGTTTCAGGCCACCTCGGTGTGTGAAATTGCAGGTGGGCCAAGCTAGTGAGTGGGAGCTCATCCCTGTGGTACACAACCCCTGCTCAGATGCCCCTAGCCTCACAGCCGTCATCCTGACCGTAACACCATGCACACTGGAGGTCCAGGAACTACCTCGCCTGGGACCTCTTACATGGTTGATAAATGCTGTTGCTTTAAAAGAAACCACAAGGGAGGGAACATGAAAAGAGAGAGAATGTAGTTAAAGGCTTCAGTTGTGGCTGGCCATAAGAACGGAGGACTGGGCACCTTCCTGTGGCTGACTTCCCTTGGGGGATGCATGGCTAGGGCCAAGTGGAAGAGGGAAATCATCTCTGGTGGGGGTTTCCAGGGTGACTGGGGGAAAGAAAGCAAGCATTCAGGGGGTGCAGTGGATCACTCCAAGTGCTTCATATGCCCCAAAGGAGAAACATGGCTGGAGCTGGAGGTCCAGGGCTTCTCAGACCACCCCCACCCTGTATCAAAAGTAGGTATTAAAAGAGGAGTTAGGTTAATAACTTAGAAATCAGTGAGGTTAAAAATATGAAATACAGATTTTACAACACAATACTTTACAATATAAAGTACCAACGGTTAAGAAACAGCTGCTAACAGAAAGACGGAGGCTGCTACAAGTATCCAGGTGGGAGAGCATGAGCAGGAGGTCTCAGAGCCCTGGGACCACCTCCTGTGCACAGCCCCCTGCCCACAGCCCATCCTTTTCCCCCACACTTGAGGGGCAGCGTGTTTCATTTTCGGTGGGAGAGGGCTGTCCTTCCAGCACATGCAGGCATACATCAGGCCCAGAGGCCTCAGCACCAGGGCCCGTCACAGAAATGCCCCTCAGCCCCACCTAGAAGGCACTGGAGTGGGGTGTGCTGGGTGAGTGAGAACCGGTAAACAAATACACGGCAAATGAACAAACAAAGGCTTCCCCGTGCGCTGTTCTCAACTCTTGCAGATCCAGTGCCCCCTTTTTATAGCAAATTATTGGTAATTCCCCCTTTATTGCCCTGAACTGGAAATTATAGATAATATCATCTACTGACACATATAATTTCAAAGTAGGATGCCCTAATTGAAATATAAATGGGAAATACAAAGCAAGTAATTTGTAGTAAAATACTATGTATTTCAACATGTGGGTGCTCATGCAAGACCACAACAGAATTCATAACGAGGTAGCCAGATGCTGGCTTCAAAGCAACCCTGACAAACGCAGCTGATGCAGGTGTACTGAACTGGCAACTTCATACCATAAACAATGTGTTGCCATTGGCGAACAGCTCTTGATGAGGTTCTAAACAAAACGATGCATGCTCTCCCCTTGGAGAGAGAGAGTAGTTGTATCCAGGAAAATTCCAAATATGTTAAAACCATGCACAAGATACCTTGCATTTGTGCATAACCAGAGTTAGGTCTAGGCTCACGTAATAAAATTTTACCTGCTTGAATATCTATGAAGACATTCCCCCCAAATAGGGACGTATGATAATTCATTATAAAAATAAAAATTAAAAAAAACTAGCCTACGCAATGCAAAATATCTGGCATCCCTGGTCCCTGCCCGCCTGTTCAGTACTAACAGCAACCTTCCCCACCCACCACACCCCCGGTCATGGTGAAAGCCCAAAATACTCCAGTAATTTCCAGGACAACCCCTAGGAGGCAGTTCTGCCTGACCTGGAATCATCGTGTTGGAGAAACTTGGCCCAACAAGAAGGCATTTGACAGCCCCCTTGGATCTTCTCAGGGCCATCTGGGTACACATTCCAATGCTTGGAAATTGCAGGGAACATCTTTGTGGTGGAGGAGGACGTGTAGGAGCAAGAGAAACCTGGGGGTTTGGGCCAAGGTGAACGAGTCTCACGCTCAGGGGCACTGTGTTGGTTGCTGGGCAGAGAAGAGTGAAATGAGCCTCATGGAGACAGAAGACTGGAGGAGAGGGAAAATATTCGAGCTCAAGGAGGAGCAAAGGACTCACTGAGAGAGCTTGCTGCTGTTGTAGACAGGAACAGCAGATGACAGAAAAGAGGATACTTCTCCATGAGGGTTGTAAATAAATAGCAAGGATTACTGTAATCAACCCTAAAATCTCAGGTGACAGATAAAGGGTTGGAGGTGAGGGGCCCCCACCCCCAGCATGGCTTTCATCTAGTTATTGGAAAGCTCTGGAAGGAAGCCAGCACTGCGCGGTTGGAATCTGAACCCCTCCTTAGAAAATTTATTAGAGCAAGAAGAGGTCAGGAGTTTTGTTTCAGACTCCGTCTCAGCTGGAAGGGCGCAGGAAAAGTTAATCTGATGTTCGTCTTACTCTGAGTCATTTAACTCATTTCTAAAATTGGTTTCTTGCTCAGAGCAGAATTTTGAGGTTTATAAACTCCAAGGAGAGAAAAAAAGTTAATACACAATTGTGTTACCGTGATTGAGCAGTTTTATTCTCAAAGATTTAATTCCCCAAATTTTGCTTTAGGAAAAAAAAAAAAATGCCACACAAGGTACAACGGCAGTTAAACCCCTGGTTAGGGAGTATTACTCACGGTGATAATTGGGAAACATGACAGAGAATGGGATATGTCATCTCACAACAGACAAAGAGTGTCTTCAATTACTCTGGAACTTTATTTACTAGGTTTGAAGGGTAAACGCATGGCTGCTCTTAACTGCCTGAAATTAGAGCAGATTTTGAAAACATGTCCTCTTCTCTGAGCTTAGTTTTATTTTTCCTGAGCATAATTGGATGATGTAAAGAGAAGTTTACTTTTTAAATATGCCATCTCTTACTTCCCTCAAGCTGTAATCACATCAGTAGGGACTTTCCTATTGGGATTTTATTGCCTTGTCTGGTTTCCTTTTCCAACCTATCAAACTTAGTGAGTTTAAAGATTGTTCACAAAGAATGAAAGCTGCTTTATTGCAGAAAGTTCTTATTGCCTGAAAAACAAACTCTAAGAGACACTAATAGTAATGTTTATGCTTTTTAACTTGAGATCAGAAGCGAGAATATTTTCAGATTCAGATTCTGCAAAATGATCACTGGACCAAAACCCATTTCCATGTGTTAAGGTCAGGTCTTGGAGCCAGCTTTGAAATAAACAATGGAGTCTTTCTTTCTCACCATAAAACCAGTTTTAAAAGGTCAGGGAACAGCTAGGTGCTCATAGTGGGGAAATCACCCAAAGCTCTCCTTCATATTTTAAAAAAAGGAGTTAAGAGACCATTTTGCTTTGAGGGTATGATGTAGGTGAGTGACAAGGGATAAAAAGGAGGGAGGAGTGTGTGGTGCCCTAATCCCCTGGACCTCATAGAAGAGGGAAGCCCCAGAACCTTCATCCGCCATTAGGACTGGTTGTTTCCTATGAGCGCTGCAGGAAATCTGATCTTGCAACCTGCCTCCTGGGGTCTAGAGAGCACAGGGCTCCCGCTGGAGCTCTAGACACCTGGCTGTCTCTCTGTTGGGAGCAGTTTTGAATGTAAGACCCAGCAACCAGGAGGGTCCGGGAGAGTTCCTCTATACCTGTCCTGCCTTCTCCAGTTCTTCAGAAGTGCTTCTGTGAAGGATCCTGAGGCCACAGCCAGCAGAGGAGCAGAGAGGAAAAGGTCCCAGAAAAAGAAGTTTTTATCAAGCCGGGCGCCTGGGTGGCTCAGTCGTTTAAGCGTCCGACTCTTGATTTCGGCTCAGGTCGTGATCTCACAGTGCGGTTGGTGAAATCGAGCCCCTCGTTGGGCTCTGTGCTCACTCAGGAAGCCTGCTTGAGATTCTCCCTCTCCCTCTCTCTCTGCCTCTTGCCCTCTCACATGTGCATGCTTTCTCTCTCTCTCTCTCTCTCTCAAAATTAAATAAAAACTTAAAAAAAGGAGTTTTAATCAAACAAAAGAACAGTAAAGATGCTAGAAAAAGCCAACTAGGGGACAGAGTGGGGAGTGGTTAACTGAAATGTACTCAGAATCTCTAAGAATAAAAATGTGAATATTGCTATTAATAAGTGGCTAAATTCAGGGAATTTTCAAATATGCATCACACCTATAAAGCTACCACACTAGTTAAGACAGAGAACGTTCCCGCCACCCCCAGGGGCCTTTCCAAGTCTGTCACCTTACCCACCAGGGCAGTTGCTAATCCGATTTCATAGTTTAGTTTTGCCTATTCTAAATTCCTTCTGGGACGACTGGGTGGCTCAGTAGGTTAAGCATCCAGCATCGGCTCAGGTCATGATCTCAAGGTTCCTGAGTTGGAGCCCAGCATCGGGCTCTATCCTGACAACTCAGGCTGGAGCCTGCTTTGGATTCTGCGTCTCCCTCAATCTCTCTCTCTCTCTCTCTTTCTCTCTTTCTGCCCCTCCTCCACTCCCACGCTCTCTCTCTCTCTCTCTCTCTCTCTCTCTCTCTCAAAAATAAATAAAAACTAAAAAAAAAATTTTGTTAACTTAAAACTCCTAAGCATAATCATATGTTCTGTTCTGTAAGCTTTTATCACCAATATATACATATGTATAAATATATATATATTTACACACACACACACACACACACACACACACACACACATACACACACACACATACACACACACACTGGTCCTCTCACCTAGCTGGCCTCTTGTACTCAGCTGAACATTTTTAAGATTCATCAGAACATGTATTCATCAGTGCCCTGGTCTGTCAGTCATTAGATATCCATAGTATTTCACACTGTGGCCACACCATGAAACAGATAGACATGTCCCTGTCTCCTTGGAGTTTACTGTGCACTTTCTGACCCAGCTTTTCCACAGCCAGGAATCTGTTCCAAACCATCACAGCACTGTTAAAAGGCTCAGCTGGTAGTGTAGTGCTACTTACATCGGTGATAAAAGCTTACAGAACAGAACCACGGACTAAGTATTCTACAGCAAAGAAAGGACAGAATCCTACTGCGTTGTTACAGACCATGTTCTACACAGAAGAGCATCTGATCACACAAGGAAATGTTGACAGTAGGTTAAGAGCAGAAAGGTTATGGAACAGCATGGGTAGGATGGTCCCCCGCCCAGAAGAATTTCCAGTATGTAACCCAGAGCTGGACACTCGCTCTGGGTATCAGAAGCACAGGAGACGTATTTCCTTTTCAGTGCTTTTCTTTACATTCCAACTTGTCTTCAAGGGGTGTGTTATTTTGTAACATCTCATTAAAAAGAATTGTTCTGGGAAAATTCTCTCATCTGGAAAAAAAAGGGGGGTGGGGGGAGCGGCCTTGAGAGTATTTGCAAATCCATCCCCCAGGTGCAGGCTTCTCAGAGAAGGCGAGCCAGGTCAGGCCAAGCCCTGACAAGGGATGCAACCCAGCAGGACAGGCACCGTCACCAGAGTGAGCCCAAGGTGTCTGGAGGGGATGAGGGATGGAGGTGGAGGGGACAGGGCCCTCGGCACGGCCAGCCTGGGGCACCCTCGTCCTCCAACACAGCCCCTCCCTTGTGCGGCCTCCTTGCTCTCAGAGTCCAGCCCCTGCCGTGTGATCCTGTGGGGAGATGACGTGTGCAGAGTGACTGCTCTAATCGGCCTTCCCTGGTTAATGTTGGAGCTGATGGGTTGGATTGGGCCGTGTGGTAGGCAGAATGAGTCCCCTCCCCAAACCTGTGACTCTATCACCTTACATGCCAACGGGAACTTTGTCGTTGTGATTAAGTTCAGCCTTTTGAGATGGGGAGACTCTCCAGGTGGGCCCAGTCTCCTCACAAAGGTGCTTCCAAGTGAAAGAGGTAGAGAGAAGTACCTGTGCCTTAATTGTGGCCCAGTAAGGCCCATTTTGGACTTTTGACCCCAGATCTGTCAGATAATAAGTCTGCATTGTTTTAAGCCACTTAGTGTGTGGCAGTCTCTCCAGGCAGCCGCAGGAAGCTACTACAGGTGGCCACGTCACCCTGAGGGAGGACATGGCCAAGAGCAGCAGGGTGAAGTCATGTCCTGTGGGGGGGGGGATGTGGCAGGCCAGGCAGACAGGAGGTGACTCTGGGTCAGCGGCACACTGTGCCCAGCCAAGGCCGGAGTCAGGGCTGACTGGTCTCCCTGCCTGGGAGCTGGCCCTGGGTGTGCTGCCTCTGCCCACACGCGGCCAGCAGCAGGGAGACAGTGGCAGTAGAAGCATCCTCCGTAAGGCCCAGGGGCAAGGTGTGGCCCCGGCACACTTCTTCTTTGGGGACCTCATTGTGAGGGCCTCCGTGCCCAAGTCACCCCCTCTGCCGTGTCCTGGGAAGCAGGTGTGAGCAAGTGAGGTCCCAGGAGGCTGGTCTTCAGAAATGAGCCAGGCAGGAAGCCCCGGGATGGCAGTTGAGTCTGTGAAGCCTGGGCGAAGCAGTGTGAAGGCACTGTAGTTGCAGGGGGAGGGAGGAGCAGTTCTTACTGGGTGGTTGCCTGGGAAGGCAAGTCCGAAGGAAGAATTCCTTTTTGCTTAACAGCGGGTGATGTCAGACTTTGAAGCCTTAGCTGAAATCAGCACCTTCTAAACTGCATTTTGTAAAATAGCGGAAGGCCACACATAGCTAGAAATCCATTTCCTGGCTCCCAACCAGGTCCACGTGCCTTTTTTATTCACTGCCGGTTTGTCGTTTGTATACTTACTCATTGGTATGTCTTGGGAACAGGCATTGAGGATCCAGCCAGGAGAGGGCGCTGCCCAGCCTGGAGGGGGCCGAGCAAGCAGGGGACTCTCAGAGGGGGAGGGGCGGGGCCCCGCGAGCACGAACTGGAAGCGAGTGAGAAACTGCCAGATCATCACATTTGCTCTGCTTTGCCCTGTTCGGAGGCTAATGATGCCAACATCAGATACGCTCTCTTTCTTCCCTGACTCGCCCGTGATCTGATCTGGCCACACTGACCAGCAGCTGGCAGGCAGGTCCCTGCCCGAGGTCTGTCCGCCGGTTCCTGGTGCACCACAGCGCCACACTCCGGCCTGGTGGGCTTCCCGGACTCCGGGCCTAATGCAGGTGCAGCCTTGCCCTGGACTGTAAAGCTGACCTGAAATTGAAAAGGGGGACTAAATGCCCCTTTTTATTCACGCAGCTGTGAGTGTACTTGAGGATGGGCTGCTAGAGACAGGGAGCTCTGCGACGTGCCTGCGTGGTATCATTTGCATGCCCAGCCTCCTCGCAGAAGTCCTAAAGGCTGCATGAGCCCAAGGATCCCTGCAAGGCAGCATGGAAGGCAGAGTCCGGGCCGCCCTATGCTTGCTGCTCACAAAGTGTTTTCTGGTCTCCTGCTGCCTAGTTACCACCAGCGACCCATCAACAGGTTCCCTCGTTGGCCTCTCTGGCACCTGTTCCCACCTGGAGATGATCGGGAAGTCTCCTGAAATTGCCAAGGGGCCTCCCTCCTGTCCTCTCTGGCCTCGTCTCTCCCCACCAGAAGTGGCTGAACCTCAGGTCAGGGGCCTGGCCTTGGTCACCAAGACTCTCCATAACATGCTTCTTCCTCTAAATCCGTAACTCATCCCAAATCCAGGTCCTGTTCCCCACCTGGGCATTGCCACAGCGCCCAGAGGGGCTGTGGCTGGTGATGACCCAACTGTGTTCCCAGGGCCCAGCACAGAGTAGGCAGTCAGTACGTGTTTGTGCTCGGTAAGAATTATTTTGCAAGGCAAATAGTCCTCCCCCACATGTCTGCTTTGCAAAACTGCCTTTTAATTGAAGACCACTCATAGCAGGGCCGCCTCACTTCTTGGCGGCAGTGAGGATCTGGAGAGTGAGTCTTAACTGCCCTTCATGACCTGAAGTCACCTTGAGACGCAGGCCCCCGTGCCTCTGTGAAAGGCCTTGAAATCCCCCCTCTTAAAAGATAAAATGCCACCCACACTAGGGTTGCCGAAGAGGCCCGGACATCTCCCTCACTGAGTATCAGAGGGCTCCCAGCCCTTCCTCCCGCAGACCCAGGCACAGCCGCGCGTGCTGGTTTCAGGGTCTCAGAATGCAAAGGGGATCTCAGACCAGCACAAAAAAGCAAATGCTGAGTCTAACATAAAGGATGAGAAACCCTTTCTTGGCCATTAAAGCCAGAATAGCTAGAGGGTTTATCTGTGACCTTCTTTACAGTGAAATTTGGCCTTGCCAAGTGCTGGTTCTCAGTTTCCACGACAGCTTGGTGTGCCTCCTGAGGTAAAGTCGGTCTTATTCAATTTAGTTCCATGCTAAGTATTGCCAATTTGTTTTCCGTCTTCAAACCTTGGTAAGTCAGCTGTTGGTTAACTGGAATGCTCGGGCATCTGGAGCACTGCTCCCTCCGCTGTTCTGGATACACATCTAGAGCAGGCTGTTCCCACCTGCGACTATGCATTCTGTATTTCCAGTCTTCTCGTATTTGGACTCTCACTAACAGCTGCTCAGGACCAGGGACTGCTGCTGGCAGCTGGGGCTTCCTGAATTCAATTAGCAGCCAACAGAGCCCACGTCAGCCTGACAGGAGCCAGCAGGCGCCGGGCAGGCATGAGGCGTGTGCCCGCATGGGCAGTGACATTTCCCACACCTGTGCAGGCACACGCATTGCCGCCATCACTTGGCTGCCATCAGTCTGTTCACCATGGGGTGGAAAAATAGTGCTCCTGGGGCTGCAGAGACAAGAGGTCTGCACGGGCACAGCCAGGGCCTTTGGATTACAAGAGTATCACAAAGCCATCAGTCGGGAAGCTGGTGCCATCCCCGCTACATCTAAGTGGTCCCCTTGGTTAGCTGCCCAGTGCCCAGCCCTTTGCTGGCCCATTCTCCAGGGCTCTATCCTGGACCACAGAAGGGATGAGTCCGGCCTCTGTGCACAGTGGGTTTGTGTGGTCTCGGTGGGAAGGGAAAGAGGATCCACACACTGTGGTACCCGGGAGGGCCTGTTGCTAAGCGACCACAGAGCTGCTGGGGGAAGAAGGCAGAGAGACCACCACCTGGGTCACTAAGGCTCTCCATGATGTCCCTCCATTTCAAAACATTGACACACACTCAGCCAGGAGGGCTAAGGTGGGACGCCCAGGTCTATTCTACAGAATCCATCCTACTCTGAAAACATTCACGGGAACCCTTTTGAGCAACAGTTGATCGTGTTTCCGTTTCACCAACAAGAGTTTTACTCTTCTTTGTTCCAGAGCCAAGCGAGGCCCGCTTGTGGGTATGTTGTTCTAACTCCTTCCTTTCTACCCTAGTAAGGGCCGCCCACCCAATCCAGGGTACTTGCCATGTTCCCCCCACCTCCCCCCTGCCATGCCTCAGTATCACTTTTCTCATTCATTAGGACAGCCCTACATAATTGGGGTCATTTACAGATGGCCCAATAAAGCCTGGCTCTGAAAGGCTACATGACCGGCATGAGGGCACCCAGCAGGAGTGGGGCCCAGACCAAACCCAGGCTGCTGAGCCTGCCCACAGCACAGAATAGCATCAACTCCCTGTTCTCCAAAGTCCACGCCTTGGCCTCCGCCCCTGTCGCTCAGTAGCTCTGGTCCTGGCTGATCCTCAGCAGGAGGACAGCCAAGAAGGATGGTGCCCCCCACACTTCCCAGCATGCTTGGGGTTCCTGCCACTGCTCAAAAGAGTGAAGTATGACAGTGTAAACCCTGAGGCCCTGTGGTAAGCAAAGTCTGTGCAGGCAGCAAACTCCCTTCCTACATCTGAAATTGTTATTTCAGACGTGTGTGTGTGCGCGCGCATGCGCATCTGCATGTGTGAGTGTTTGTGAGTACAGCTCCTCACAGCCTCCACTGTAACCCTGTCAGGTGGCAAATTGTTAAGGAAACCCTTCCAGAAAGGCTCAATATATCATTTTGTGGCTTCGGCTGCCCCCACTCCATTCCAGCCTATCGCTATTTAAGGAGTGATGCCCCCCTCCAGACACTCTCACCAGACCCCGGAGAGGGTGGGACAGAGCTTTGCCCCCTTCTGGGTGTGGAAGGGACCCGTCGTGCCCACTCCCCAGACTGGGGAGACAGTCCGGCTCCAGCCCACCTGAAGACCTTTGCTTTCTCCTCTGCAGAGGGGTTGTTTATCCCCCAAATTACCTCCAAACTGAAAAAATGATGTTTCAGAAGAGTTCCCTATGCTTCCTCCCACAGACCAGAGTGCAGACATTCTGCACTCCCTGGCTTGGCTGTGAATAGCATTTATGAAGCCTAGAAACATAAACTTCAAACACTGAGCTAACCGAAATGCATTATGTTTCCGCTGCGGTGGACAGGAGGGTGCCTGTTTGCAGTGGGGAGGCGGGGAGGGATTGTGTGAGAGAGAGCTGAATTCTTCCCTCCACTGGGAAGTTCATAGATAAAGCCTCACTCCAAAGAAACAGGAAGTAGAATGCTTTTTAGGTAAATTCAGAAATAATCAAGTAGAAATAGTGAGAGAGATTGCCTCCAGGGAATAGAAATGGGCGTAAGGAAGGAAAGGCTTGCCATTTTTTATAAAAAGTCTTAACTGTTAGACTCTTTAAATTATGAGCTTATGGGGGCACCTGGGTGGCTCAGTCAGTTAAGCATCCAACTCTTGATTTCAGCTCAGGTCATGATCTCACAGTTCATGGGTTCGAGCCTCACATTGGGCTCTGCACTGACAGCACGGAGCCTGCTTGGGACTCCCCCTCTCCCTCTGTCTCTCTGCCTCTCCCCTGCTGTCTCTCAAAATAAACAAACAAACAAACTTAAGTTATGACCTAATGTAGGTTTGTTTAAAATATAACTTTTTAAAGGGTGCCTGGGTAGCTCAGTGGGTTAAGCAGACAACTCTTGATATCGGCTCAGGCCATGATCTCATGGTTTGTGAGTTCGAGCCCCACATCAGGCTCTGCACAGGCAGGGCAGAGTCTGCTTGGGATTCCCTCTCCCTTTCTTTGTATTCTTCCCCTGCTTGTGCTCTCTTTTTCTCTCTCTCTCTCTCAAAATAAATAAAGTTAAATTAAAAAAAAATATTTCCAATAAAACACATAACTTTTTGAAGTATCTTAAAAGTTTAAAGATAGAAGAGTAAAAATCATCCTGAAAGAACTAAATACCCTTTTAAAAAAAAGAGTAAAATGGAACTTACAGAAAAAAATTGCCATGATAAGAATTCAAAATACAGATTAGCTGAAGAGAGAATCCACGATTTGGAAGACAGCTAAAGAACTAACCCGGAGAGCAGCATAGAGCAAGAAAAGGAAAGTAGGGAAGGGCAGCTAAAAGATGAATGCCAGAACAAGAGGATCCAACATCCAGTAGGAGTTAAAGAAGGTGACAGTCACAAGAATGCAAGAGGGCGGTGTTTGAAGACAACACCTGGGAACTGTCCAGGACTAAGGAAGTATGTTAGTCTTCAGATTGAGAAAGTATAGTAAGTTCCAGGAAACCTGACATAAGCAGACCCATGATTAAACAAATAACAGCAAAACTGTTGAACATCAAAGACAATGAGAAAAGTTTGAAAGCAGCCAAACATATTACCTACAAAGAGACAATGGTTAGACTGACAGAAAACAACAGCCAGCTAGGCAATACTGAAACACAGTGGAATAATACTGGAAACTGCAAGTGGCCTCAGATGTAGGGAGGAGAAATGCAGGGGGAGGGGGGGCCGTAGAGAGAACTGAACACAATAAAATAAAAGATTGACAGAGGGCAGGTACTGGTAGTTGCCTCTAATATCCATCTCCCCACCCCCTTAAGTAACAAAATCTTGAAGTTATCTGGACACGTTGCCATTCTTTTTTTCTTTTAAGTTTTTAATGTTTATTCATTTCTGAGAGAGACAGAGTGTGAGTGGGGAGAGGCAGAGAGAGAGGGAGACACAGAATCAGAAGCAGGCTCCAAGCCTCTGAGCTGTCACTGACACAGGGCTCGACCCCACGAATTATGAGAGCATGACCTGAGCTGAAGTCGGACGCTTAACCAACTGAGCCACCCAGGTGCCCCCTGGACACATTGACATTCTGACAAAAGACCACATTCCCTAGACTTCAGTATTACTAAGTTGGCCTTGCAGATAAATCTGCCAAATGAGATGAAACAGAACTGTTACGTGAAATTTCTAGGAAGCCATCATACTGCCCTACTTCTTCCCTTCCTCCATATTGCCACCTGGAAGGAGGATATTTTGGCTGGTGCTGTAGCTCCATCTTGGATCCAGGAAATGGCAGAATGGAGAATGGGTTGACCCCAGGTCTATGACAAGTTGGTAGAGACACCATGCCAGCTCTGAATTTCTTCCCTCTGGATTCTTTTACATGAAAAGATAGCAAAAACTTAGAATTTGTTAAAGTCACCCTTTGGGGACTGCCTGTTACTGCAAATTTAACCTGATGCTGAAGAGCTTTTAACTGCAGAAACAAAGCAGGAACCCAGACTTGAGAGAGACCTTGAGAAGGAGGAGATGGGGAGGAACAAAGGCAGGTGCTCAGGCCTGAGAGCCTGGGCAGGAGGGAGGACCTGCCTGTGTGCAGAGTGTGGACCCTTCCTGCTACAGAGAGTTCTCACAGGGCAGGGTGCAATGGGAGACACCCCCCAGAGGGTCCTACCTCAAGGCCTCTAATAACCATCACCCTTGGTAGTTGCATGACACCCTCTCCAGGAGCAGACAGAGACCACCCTGTGGGTTCTTTACCGCATGACAATTTAGAGTTGTCAAAGAGCTGAGGTGAGCTGGCTATGTTCTTAGCGTCTTTGGCACAGTGGGGTTGTGTCCCTACAGGTCAGGGGTTTTTGACTGTTTGAAGCTCCTTAGAGAGTGGGGGGCTGCAGGGAGAGGGAGACACACACACACACACACACACACACACACACACACACACACACACA
>NW_024412423.1:20237468-20493060 GCF_014898765.1 Herpailurus yagouaroundi | reverse complement strand
ACACACACACACACACACACACACACACACACACACACACACACACACGGGCTCCCAAGAAGGGGAGCAGCCTTGCAGTTGATTTTGTAGCAATCACAAGAGCCTGTGTTTCTTTTCCCTTCAGGACCACAGGCTGCTCCTCCCTGGGGATATGAGTCTCCCACAGAGGCAGGGGCCTGCACCCCAGCCTTCCCTCTACAGAGTGAGGTTGTTCCAGGATGTGTTTCATTCTTTTGGCCTCTGGACTTGAGAGAAGTCTTCTAAGATTTCACCGAATACAATTACAAACCCCACAAGCCCTCGTGTCCTAACTCTAACTGGCAGTTATTGAAAAGATGATGATGACTTAGATGTTTTAATTAGCCTGTGTGTAGGAGTACCGTGGTTCTGCTCATTTGAGTGAGTTGATTTCAAAGCCAGCGTGTCGTCATTAGCAGCGATGATAGGAGCCCAATCATTCAGACAGTTTCCCTGTGGCAAGCTCCACGCTAAGGACTTCCATGCGTCATCCCACTTAATCCTCATGATTGCCCCATGAGGCGAGCTCTCCCATTATCCCAGTTTTTCAGATGGGGACACTGACAAGTAACTAGTCCACTGTCCCTCCACAAGGAAGTGGAGGAGGCAGACCCTGGGTGAGTTCTGGTCTATGGGACTCCAAAGTCCTGGAAGGCCAGGTGAGGACACAGGGCCGCAGCTGTCCTGCTTCTTCCCACAGACCCTCTGGGAGACCCTGTAGCCCTTTCTGCCCTCTGGCTCCCAGACTTAGACTTAGGGTCCCCCTAAACTAGAGGTTTACAGCCCCTCTCCTATGGCACACGTCTCCTCTCTTCTGGGGCCCCCACCAACTTTTGTGGGGCTTTGGTCACCTCCTTTAGGACAGTGGCCGTAGGGTCCCATCTGGAAAAAGGCACTAGCTATTGCCTTCACTGTTCTCTGTTCCTCTCCCCTCCCCTCCCAGCCACATGACTTGATCTCCTACTCGGTGGGGGGGGGGGGGGGGGGGGGGGGCGGGGGGCAGGGTACGGAGGGAACAAGCTCTTAAATCCCATCCTTTCTCCCCAGCTCCACTGCTGATGCCCTAAAGTTTATGGACTCCATGGCTTTATTTCTTGCTATTAAAACCAAGATTTTAGGGCTTTAGAAATAAATTATTTTTCAAAAAGCCTGTCTTCTGCAAATTGAAAGCCTTCTTTCCAGAAAATTGTCTCTGCTGTGAGTTTTAAAAGCCAAGAATTTTACCCCTCTGTGTTCAGTGCACCATACTCTCCCCTGAGGCCCTAACACTCAGCCTCACGTCTAGTTTTAATGGCGGAAGAACTTAGGAGAAAAAATACTTTGCTGAAAATGAAAAACCACTCGCTGTCATTTTTGAAATACTCTCCTGTTCCCCTGGCGATGGCTTTGGATAAGACAGGGCCTCGGTGTCCAGGTCTTTTGAGTCAGGAGGTAATGCCACCGTCCCTCGGTCCTCACCAGCGGCGGCGACCCGTGACTCTGGTGTTCCAGCAGGATATTGGCGGAGTCCTTTCGAAATGGACATTTGTGAGGAAGGGTCTGTCTGTCCTGCAATTTGAGGCAATTTGGGAAATCCAGGATCATTCTGAGGCTTCCACACCTCCCAAACAAGATTGGGCACAAGACAAATGGTTTCGCCTGAAATGAGAGGCCGGCCGTCTCAATCTGCGAGGATGTAGAATTGGGGTTGTTTGGGGCCTGATTTGTGAACTTGAATGAGGGCTTCTAGAAAGCTATTTGTGGAATTCATTGCTGTCTCTGGCTGCAGCTAACACATTCCATCTTCCATCTCCTCGGAATCAGGGATTTCACATTCCATGCATTCATAAAATAGGGTGGACGGTGGACGAGGGAGCGGTGTATGACGGGTGGGGACAGGACGATGGGGTGGGCTCAGGGAGAACCGTGGGCACCACACTGGGAACCTGCCATTCACCTCCCACTGCCTAACACCAGGGTCTGCTCTCGCCTGCTTTATCCTGGCAAAACCCTCAGAGGGATTTCCTCAGACCTGTGGGGGAGGGATGGGGGAGGGGGTGGCTCCCCATTCATAGAGTTTTGAAAGCAAAGGGAATTTTGAACCTGAACCCTGGTCTGCACCTTTGCCCTCGTCTGCCTGCCTCCATGTATCCTCAGTTTTTGGGACTGGTCAGAGGGAGGCCTTCTGAAGGGGCCCCAAGTACTGTGAGCACAGTGCTGGGAAGAGGCCTGGAGCCCTGGGTGCCAAGGCAGTGGTAGGGAAGGTTTGGGACCAGCAAAGAGGAGCTAGAAAGTTTGACCGGGTTCAACTCAAGTCACAGCACATTTTAAGGGAGCCGAAGGCATCTCAGATCTTTTCTGAAACAAGGTTTTTTTTTCTCTCAAACAGCCATTACACTTCTGATGCCGCCTAGGGCAACTTTCTGGATCAAAGTGTAATTTAAATTTAAAAACTGAATTAGTCAAGGAAATTAGTTTTCTAAGCTACCCTTTAATGCCCTTGGAAGAATTTGACTAATATACTCACTTCCAAGCCTTGCTTTGCTTATCTATAAGATGGGGGTAATGCCTCATGCTCTCTTTGCCTCCCGAGGCTGCTGTGATTCTCAGTAAATCCATGCATGAACTGATATATAGCTCTCTATATGTAGATAGCTCTGTATCCATGAGAAAGCCTGCTAAGCCTTCTTTTGTTTTCCGCATTAATTCCTTGGTCTACAAGGTGCTCTTTG
This sequence comes from Herpailurus yagouaroundi, assembly GCF_014898765.1. NCBI lineage: Eukaryota > Metazoa > Chordata > Mammalia > Carnivora > Felidae > Herpailurus > Herpailurus yagouaroundi. The sequence goes on along the minus strand of NW_024412423.1, from coordinate 20,490,331 downwards.
TTGCTGAGCAGGAAGTTCCCGGAACCACCTCCTGCAAGTTTCACAACAGAGATGGGGTCTGCAGGCTTTTTCCCCGGTAGGGGTGGGGGCCGACCGTGCTGGATACGTTTTAGCCTCGAATGGCCTATTTGCTCCAGGAGCTCCAGGGCCTTTGACCAAAGGGCACAATCAGGCTCGGTGCTCTAGGATACTGGCTGACCAGCCTCTCAGAGCCAGCGTGTCTGCAGATAGCTCCTGGCTCTGAAGCCTCGAGTCCTGTTTGTGAGCGGCCCATGGATGGAGTCTCAGTTCTTTCTAATATGGCCAACCTTGGGAGCTCTCGGCTAACCAGAAGAGTATGGGGTTAATCAGTGCATCCTCTCCCTGGCCATGATGTAGGGAGGCTTTGCCACAGGGCTACACTTCCAAAAAGGAGGCTATTTCTGTTCAAGATCAGACCTGGTGATTCTATTGCATATAATTCTCTATGCAATGAATTTGTAAAATGCACAGCTCAGAAGTGATAATGTGAGGAGGCAGTTTGTATGACTGTAGATGCCTGGAAGTTATCATGGTTGGCCTGTGTGGGCCCAGACAGGGGTTCAGCATGCTGGAAGGAACAAGGCTCTGGGGCTGCCAAGAACAGGGTTCTTTGTCTCTGCCACATCCCACGTGTATTAATTTGGGAAGGTGTCTTACGTTATGAGTGTTTCCTCATCTCTCAAATGGAGAATAGGGCTGTGTGGGGAATGAAGTAAGATGATAAATGGAAATAAGGCAGCTGTAAAATTCCTGGCTCAGAGTAAGCCCTCAATGAACAGCAGAGGCGGTTCCATCTTTATTAGTTAATCGTTGTCTCATTCAAGATCCTCTTGAGGAGTAAGAAGAGGAAACTGCATGGGGCTGACCTGGCCTCCAGGAAGTGAGAGTCCGGGAGGGTTGTGCCGGGTAGCCTGCACCGCCTCCGCCCTCCCTGTGCATCCTAAAGTGAGCCCTGGCCATGGGCACAGAGTTCACGGCCAGCCCTCCTCAGGAAAGAGGCCTGCCCGGCCACAGGGAGACCAGTTCCAGCCGGCTGTGCCAGTCAGCCTAGTCACGTGCAGATGGAACAGGCCAACAGGGATCAGGAGACATGTGGGGAAAACCAAGAGCATAAAAGAGAAGAGCCAACGTGAATGAAACAACTAACTCTGGGGCAGCGCGCTTGGGGGGCTCAGTTAAGTGACTGACTCTTGGTTTCAGCTCAGGTCATGACCTTGAGGTTCATGAGTTCAAGCCCTGCATTAGGCTCCACATTGAAAGTATAGAGCCTTCTTGAGATTTTCTCTCTCCCTCTCTCCTCTCTCTCTCTCAAAATAAATAAATAAACTTAAAAAAAAAAAAAGATCCATGGGGGATATGGAACAAAAGCAAAATAGATTAATCTTTTTCTTTTTCATTTTTTTAATGTTTATTTATTATTGACAGATAGAGACAGAGCATGAGCATGGGAGGGGCAGAGAGAGAGAGGAAGACACAGAATCAGAAGCAGGCTTCAGGCTCTGAGCTGTCAGCACAGAGCCTTACGCAGGGCTTGAACTCACAAACCACGAAATCATGACCTGCGCCAAGGTCAGACGCTTTACCAACTGAGCCACCCAGGCGCCCCAAAATAGGTTAATCTAATAAACCCTTAGACTTTAGAAGATAATATTTCTATAAAATTAGAAAGAGCTGCTAGGAAAAAGAAGACTAGAACAAGAAATAAATTTTGGAAATTAAAATACAGTTGCTAAAACCTAAACTTCAGTAGAAGGAGTCAAAGAAAAAGTCAAAGGAAGTATCACATAATACACATTTTAAAAGAGAAGGAGACAGAAAAACTGAGAGATATGGACAGTCAAGCCAAGGGCACCAATATCCATGGAATCAGTCAGACTAGTCACAGAGAGACTTGAGGGGGAAAATTAGGGAAAGAATAAGAGAAGAAAAGTCACGAGAGCTGAACTGACATAGACCTTCAGCTGGAAAGACCCACTGAGAACCGAGCAGAGGGAATGAAAGAAGTTCGAGGACCACTTGGATGGCTCAGTCATTGAAGCATCCGACTCTTGATATTGGCTTAGGTCATAATCTCACGGTCATGGACTTGAGCCACACATGGGGCTCCAAGCTAAGCATGGAGGCTGCCTGGGATTCTCTCTCTCTCCCTCTCCCTCTGCCTCTCCCCCCACCTCAAAAATAAATAAACTTTATTTTTTTTAATCTTTTATTTATTTTTGAGAGAGAGAAAGAGCAAAAGAGGGGCAGAGAGAGAGAGGAAGATACAGAATCCGAGGCACACTCTAGGCTCTGAGCTGTCGGCCCAGAGCCCAATGTGGGGCTCAAACCCATGGACCGCGAGCTTGTGACCTGAGCCAAAGCAAGAGAGGCTCAACCAACTAAGCCACCCAGGCACCCTTAAACAAATAAACTTTTAAAAAAAGAAGATCCACAGCTGCGTATCTCCTTGAAATCTAAGAACATCAAGGATGGAGAGAAGATTCTAAAGACTTCCAGAGAGAAAAGACATGTCATCCACAAATACTCAAGAACCACTGTTATCACATAGTCCTTGTCGACGCTAGAAAGCAGTGAAGCGATTGCCTTCCAATTTCTGAGGGAAAACAGTTTCTCCCTAGAATCCTATACCACATAAAGACATTCTCAGACAAGAAGGACATCAAAAATTACCTTCCTCTTGACTGACAAAGAGCAGGGATGGGGTGGGGCAGGGGAGCATAATGTAGTAAAACAGAAAAGTAATCTGAAAAGAAGAAGAGCTGGTCCAAGAAACCGCAGAATTAATTCACGTGTGTCATGAAAGGAAATCCCAGCTAGGACAGGTGGGCCAACCACGTAGGATACAGAGGCACATAATCACGTAAGAAGAGGAAGGCACAAGGTCCTGAGAACACAGTCCTCAACCAGAAAACGGATTCCATTTCACAGAAATAAGATTAAGTAGCTCTAAAAGACCTTAGTGATGTGATAAAAAAAAAAAATGAATCTTTATACATTTTTCAAGGCAGTTCAAAATTCTGGGAAAATCAAATTGCCAACAAGAAAGGCCTGGATAAATATATGGCAATCTAAGATGTGTCACAATGTTGCATTATCGGAGGAAAGGGAAACAAGAGAATATGTCCATGAAGCCTATAGCACAGTCTCCTTCAGGCAGCACAGGTGGGTCCCCTGGGCTTTCCTTCCCTCCCTGAGGTGTGGTTCGCTGTGTCTTCCTGTGAAGGATGGTTACGTCATCAGAGTATTGGTAATCTCTGTATTCTTTTGCATTTTGAGTGTCAGTGTATAGAAACGTAGGCTTATTACCTATAGTTACAGAATGCAACAAGGTAAAAATTAATGTTATAGATCAATTAGGTCAGAAATGACAGGAAGGGATCTGGGGTTGGATTTCTCCCTCAGGAAAGGGGCAGGAAAGACTGCCTAATTGATCTAAGGTTTGGGCGTCTTGTTTTTATGATATGCATATATTGCTTTCAAACCTTTGTGAAAAGTCATGCCGCATTACACATCTGAAAAGTTTCATTCCAGCTAATTTTCACAGGCTATCTCATGCCTGTAGAATTCACTGCATTTTCTGTTCTGTGCCTTTTACTGTATTTTTATTTATTTGCTGTTCTCCGAAGATTGTAATTTTGAATGGCTCGATATAGTTTCTCAGCTGAAAATGTCAATGTATTTCTGTAATAAAAATGCCAATATGTATGTATATATCTGGAATTAGCATAGAGATGATTAAGGCAGTTCAGTGTTGATCAATAATCATATTTGATTTAGGTTTTTTTACTTTGCTTCCTTCAACCATCTTGTACTTTGATATTTATTACCACCCACTGAGATTCTGGCCTTGACTAAATAGAAGTTGCTGGAGGAAATTCACAACCTAGCGATTGAATTCAAGTGGTGTTGCTTTCAGAATAACAATACAGAATTAGGTCTCGTAGAGTAAATAGAAGCCCAGTAAATGGAAACTGTACCCCTAATAAAAATATCTCTTACTGCCTTGAACACATCAAAACAAATATCACCAAACTGTGGCCCCCAGTGATAAACACTTTATATTTCAACTATAGGGTCAGAGTTTGTCTTTCAATTGTGCTAAGCTGTTTGACCAAAACGTGTATTTTTTGACACCTGTGGTTTTAGAAGATCTGAAATTCTCAGACCTCAGGATTCAGAATGATGAGAGCGTATTGGAAAAGTTCTCTATATTCCATGTTCTGTGGGACACTCTGGGCCTGCTCACGTGTTCCTCGGACAGAGAGGTGGCTCTGAGCCAACCTCGAAGGGAGCCCAGACGCTGGCCAGCCTCGTGCGGCCTCCACATCTGTGCCCAGCCCCCAGTCCTCTGCTGGCACAGCTAGTGGCCCAGAGAAGACATTCCCCATCAGAGCCAGCTTCAACTGTCCCTCTGTCCTGCTCACAGAGGACTCGCAGGGTACATCCATAAACCTTCTGTGTTTTTCCAGAGTTGCTAGGAAAATCTATGCCTTCTGCTTTGCTTCTTGCTAATTGAAATGCAACAGACTTTTCCAGGACCTTATGGTCTGAGCCTTCATTATAACTCATATATCTCATGATATAGCCGCCATCCTGAAGCGCTGGCAGGGTGCTCCCCGGACTGTTTTTCCTCAGAACGAAGGAAAGGCCCCAACCCTCATGGTCATTAGGATGATAATAGACACTGGGCTTTTCCTTGGAAGAGCTCTCCCAGCTCTCCTTGGAAGGTCAGGATCTGTGAGCACCCAGAAACAAGAGTCTTCTGGGAGACAGTTAAAAAGGCAGAATTTGGGGTGCTTTGTGTGCCGTGATTGCTGTGACACAAAAACATGCAGCTTGAAGGCAAAGGACTGAAGGGATAGAGATGGCCTTGTGGTTTGAGGTTTGAGAATTTCTGATGATTATTTTTTCCTTTTTCCATATTGTCTCATGATCCTCGTGAAGCAACAACTTTGAGGGCTATGATTTAGTTGTTCAACTTTAATACATGTTTGCCTGGCACCTTGGGCTCTTTCTAATTTTATAACTCAATGAGCCACAGTGCAGCATAGGGATGAGATTCAGCCCCATTGCCTGGGTTTGAACCCTTCTTCCCTTCCTTCCCTTCCCTTCCCTTCCCTTCCCTTCCCTTCCCTTCCCTTCCCTTCCCTTCCCTTCCCTTCCTTTCCCCACCCTTCCCTTCCCTTCTCCATCAGGGGAAAATACCCCCACTACCAACAGGCTCAGCAAAAAGGACCCTTTCACTCTTTTGTCTCCAACAGTGAGCTATGCCAGGGACACTACCATTTTTTTTAATAAATTTTTTTAATTTATTATTTTTGAGAGAGAGAGCATGTGGGAGGGGCAGAGAGAGAATCCCAAGCAGGCTTCACACAGTCAGAGCAGAGCCCAACATAGGGCTGAACTCATAAACCATGAGGTCGTGATCTGAGGCAAAACCAAGAGTCAGATGCTTAACTGACTGAGCCACCCAGGTGCCCCAGGACATTTTCAATTCAGTAGGGGGCTACCAGCAGACACAAGCACACAAGCCTCGAAGGTAGGCATCCATGAAGGTACAGGTCTCCTTGGGGCCCATCAGCCACCCCATCCCGGGCCCTGAGTAGCTCTGCCTGATGTCCCATCTATTCTAGCCGCTGCAGGTGTGAAGGCCACAGAAGAACAATCCCACCCCTTCCTGTGCCCACCAGCCCGTGCCCACATGTTATCCCTGTATCACTGCCCTCTTCTTGTTCTGTGTGTACGTGTGTGCATGTGTGTGCATGTTTGTGCTTGCATGTATGTGTGTGTGCATGTGTGTGCATGTGGGTGTGCATGCATGTGTGTGCATGGGTGTGCACATGTATGTGGTGTTTGCATGTGAGTATGCATGCATGCATGCATGAAAGTGCGTGCTTTCATGTATGTGTGCGTGCATTGTGTGTGTATGTGTGTGCATGGGTTGCACATGTGTGGTGTTTGCATGTGCGTATTCATGTGCGTGTGCATGCATGTGTGTGCGTGTGCTTGCATATGTATGCGTGTGTGTGTGTGCACGTGCGTGCTGTGGAAGCCCAGAGGCCTGCGGTGCCCCAGCCCTCCAGCAGCATCTTGTTGAGCGGGGCCTGCCCGGCAGGCCTTCCAGAGAAAGTCGCAGGCGGCTCCCAGTCAGGGTTCTCCCGTGTGCCTGGTCCCACACACACCGCCCCTGCCAGAGCCCACAAGCAGGAGCCAACTCCCAATGTTTTTCCTCCTTGGGTGTGTGGAGTGATAATATAGCAAATGAGCAAGTCGACAGCTTGCCTCCTTCCTGGGGTAGTGTAAGTGAAAGACGAAGGATGCTGCTCGCTCAGGGATGAGTTATGCAAGATGCCACGCTTTTCCTGACAGTGTGCTTTGCTCGGCGATGGCACCGTGAGGTTCCTCTGGCTCCAAGCTGTCTTTGCTCCATCCCCTTCCCTGCACTCTTTGACCCTCACAGGCCTCTCCTCACATTCCCGCTCCTGCCAATCTCTCTGGTCATGTGAGGGCCTGGTACCTTCTTTCCTCCTGGTTCTAAGCCTGCTGTTCCTTGAGCTTCAAGCGATCCTGCCTCAGACTCTCCAGACCTGCCTCCCCTGGGGCATTCCCTGCCAGTAGTCCTTCCTGTCTGCTCAGTGTCCGGTCCCAGCTCCCCATCAGTTCCTGGGATCTGATGGGCCCTCTCTGGGACAGCGCTGTGGACAGGCAGCTCAGGTGCTGGGAAGGTCACATGGGAAGCCGTGGGTGCCTGTGCTGGAGCAGCTCCTAGGCCTTCTCATGTACCTGGTCCAGGTACCTGCACTTTGGTAGACCTGGGGGTGGAGGTTGACTGCAATATGCTAAAGACTTCTGATATGTCAGTAAGATAAGTACCCTTACAGTTCTTGCATTATGGATGGCCTTCAGAGAGGTTAGGCAACTTACCTGAGATCACACAGCTTGTAGGTGGTACATCCAGGGTTCGTAGCTAGGGTTTCTTAGAGGAAGAATGTTTCACAGTGGGTGCTGGCAGGACACAAGCATCACAGGTGAGCAGAGAGCAGGGCCTGGGGTAGAGGTGCAGGGAGGTAATGGGATCTGAAGTTGGTGCTAAAGTGTTGGGAGGTGGGTGTGCTCCACCTGCTGATAAGAAGAGGAGAGAGAGGAAGGAGGTTCCCGCTGAAAGCCCTCCATGACACCTGCCTCACTCCCTTCTCCTCCTCTCCCCCCATACTCACACACACTCACCCTCACGGGGGCTTGGCAGGGAGTCCACGTGTATGTGAAGTGCTGGAAGAGGCTGGTGAACTTTGGCTGTGCTCTGAGGTCTGAGAGCCGGAGGCTGAACCCGGCTAGTGTCCACTGGGAAGCTGGCTGTCAGTGCAGGATAGTCCTCTAGGCTTCGTCTCAGACTGTGGGCACTGAAAGCAAATGCGTCTGAGTTCCCGCACATGTGTGGGTTTTTGTTTTTGTTTTTGTTTTTGTCCTCTGGTTGTTTAGGACAGGGGCTGGAGAAGCTGCCCAGGGAGCCCTGTTGGAAGAGCCCTAAGCCTCCCTTTCTGGCTGTGTGACATCAGTGGTTGGAGGTCCCCTGGACAGTAATTTCAGAGGACCTTCACATGTCACACATGAACCTTCAGGAAGCCTCACAGTGGGTCCAAAGGCTGACTTTGTTTCCATCGACCTGAGAGCTCCTCTAAACACAGGCCTGGGCCCCCTCTCCAGAGGGCTGGTCAGACTGAGACCCAAACAGCCCTTGTTTCCAGCCGTCTCAGGGACTGACCCTACATTTTTGTCGAGTTATCTGAGTGAATTATTTCATTCTTTCTTTATGTTCTGAGCAAACCCACATCATCATTTTATTAATGTATTTGCAATTACCGGGTAATGACTTCCAGTTTAGTGTGGTCCGCGATACGGGGACACTTAATCACATATCTGCGTGATGGGCCTTTAAGTTCTCTGGGGCCAGAAGCTTTTCCCATCAATTAAGCTTCAAAGAAATGAGTTTTAGGCTCATCTGCAACTGTATTTTTTATGTTTCTTTTATGGCTCCCCTGCTTTTCTCCTGGTGTCTTTAGAGATACCAGGAAATGTGGTGTGGGGCTGAGGTATTTATGTGATATGCAGAGAACAGGTTTATAATGGTCATTATAAAATATCAAAGTGCTTTGAAGTAGGACAGTTTATATTTCCATTACAGTCATTTCATGGGTGCCGTCCTCAATGCCATAAGGGAAAGGGATGTTGCCCTGGAGGTGTTTTCTTTGGAAAGAAGTCACATTCCAGAACCTTCCATGGATCCCACACTCACCCCACACTGCACAGGTCTCAGGAATCTTACCCATGAAAAATGGAAAGAAGATTTCCCTGCCATCCAGGGTGCTTCTCCTCTGTGTCAGGTGAGATGCTGTCCTGGGCCACTGACCCCTGCAAGAGCCCCGAGGACAGAGATCCCCTTTGCCCGGATGAGGAAATGGGGCTCAGGGAGAGAAGGTCTGAGCATCTCATGCATGGACCTCGTTAGTCATACAGATTCTCTCCTCTTGCCCCCACTTATGTCAAGAAGTTGGGTTTGACTAGAGAAGGTTCCAGGTAGAGGCAGAAGGCATGGAATATCTCTATTCATTTAACCCAGCCATCTTCAGGGACTGACCCAGTGGTTGTTCTATGGCATCCTGGACCTGGGGTCAGAAGGAAACGTATGTATGTCTCAATAGAAGCAACTGTGGACAAAAGTCACATGTCCGTCCATTTGGTCCTTCCTTTGTCTGTCATATGCTGGCTGTGTGCTAATCACCTGCCACAGTGCCCGCTGGCTCCCAGGCCATGACAAGAAGGGTGTGGTGGACAGGGAGAGGAAGCAGAAATGATAAATGTTGGGGAGGGGGTGCCCAGGGCACTGTGAGGACACATCGGCACGTGAACCCGGCCAGGAGCAGTGGGGAAGGGAGGTACAGGGAAGCAGCGTGCCACCTGAGACCCAGAGATGATAAGGAATTTGCCAAGAGGTAGCACTGTGGTGCCAAGGCCCAGAGGTGATGCCGGGCCAGTTCGAGATGATGAAGGGGGCTCAGGTTTGTGAGTGGGGAGAGGCCAGGTGAGGCCGGAGAGCTGCAGGCCAAAGGGAGCAGCTTGACTTTACCCTGAGGGCAGTTGGGAGTCCCCCAAAGATTCCTCCAGGTGCTGAGTAGAGGGGATTCGACTGGGACAAGACTCAAGTCTGAGAGCTAACCATGGTGAAATAATCATCTAAGTAGTGTCAATGGTTTCCTTGAACTGAAATAGAGTCGGTAGCATTGAGGGCAACTGGAGCCGTCAGGAAACACTCAAGAGGCAGAAATGGCCTGAGCCAGGATCAATGGGCCAGGGATGGGTGGGATTTCAGGGGCAATGTGTGATGTGTGGTTTGGACAGCTGAGGGCTTTGGTGTAGGGCCCCTGGCTGGGTCGGGATGTAAAAGAAGAGGCAATCTCGCTGGTAGGTTCAGTGTGGGCCATGTTGAGTCTGGGGTTCCTGCGGGACAATGTGGGGAGATGTCAGGCCAGCAGTGGGGTATGAGGTCTGGAGCTTAGGAGCGGGTCTGGACTGGGCAGTGCATGGACACCTCTCCAGTCTTCCCCTGCTCCAGCCCTTGATTGACAGGAGACGCTACGGGGAGCAGCCAGAAGCTCCATCCGCTCCATCCAGCTTCTGTCTCCCCTTTAACCAAAGAATCAGAGGCTCTAGAAAGCCAGAAAGGCAGTGGCAGGAGGAGCAGCCAGATACTGTCATCAGTGATGAGATGTGACAGTGCCTGTGGATGCCAGAGCAGGAAGATGGAGCATGGCAAAGAGGCCATCCTGGGGGTCCCGCTCATGTCCCACCCACAGGAGCTGCTCCCAAGAGAGCACTTGGGCCTCCATCTGAGGGCCACTCACAGGCAGAGCCAGTGAGGTGCCCCATTCCTGGGCAGTTGGCACTTTTCAGAGCGTACGTGGTGGGGTGGGCTGCGGCAACAGAGGCAGAAAGCGTAAACCAGACCCCTGTGGAAGTATGGTTCGCCCGGCACTCCATCGTGCCATGCCCAACGCAGGCAGGGACACCAGAAGTCCCCGGCTCCATTCAGCCCAGACCCCCGTGGAGCTCACCTGCCAGCCAGACATTTCCCCAGGGGTGACCCAGGAGGCAGACACACCGGGGATTCAGTCTCGCACTCATACACAGCCTGTGATACACAAACACCCTCCCCTGCCAAACGCCCTCCACACACATGCTAACCACCCAAACACTCTCTAGGGCCATACAGGTATGAATGACTTCTAGACAAGCGCCATGACTGTTTTCAACAATCTCTGTTGCTTCAAACCCCCAGGATGTTTAGTACATGTCACTTAGACGTTAAATCAACTCCACCGAGCCAGGTGATCTGGAAAAGGACTCTTCTCCGGCTCTTAGGTTTGCTTTCTGATAAATGGGATGATGATCCTTCGCTGGTGGTGTGTATTTAAAGCTCTGAGAGGTGGACAGTCTCCAGTGTGTAACATGCGGTCTGAAAACTAAAGACCTGAGCTGGGAGAAGAATCTCCTAAGACTTGAGTGGCGTTTTGAATGTAATTACTGCCGGTGTTCCCATGCAGCAGCCCCACCTCCAAGCCAGCAGACTCCCTCATTTTGTATTTACTTTTAGTCCCACACCATTTTCTGTGATCCATTAGCTCTTCCACGTTATTTGAAAGCCATAATCACGGCCATTTGCTCCGGGGGATTTGATCCTGATAAGTGGACCCAGACCCACTCCGTGAATTCGCCATGGGCTTTGATTCAGCGTCAGTGCCCCCCAGCCACACCAGCACAGCCACCTGCATCCTGTTTTACGTTCTCCTTTTAAAATCGAGGTGTAGAGTGTGCCCACTTTAGTTGCAGGGGATTCTTTACAGCCTGCTTCTTAGTTGGCAGATGTAAATTTGGCTCTGTTGTTTGGCTCACGGGGACAGAAGCCCCCACCTAAGGATGCAAGCCTGATTTCCCTTGATGGTCTGCTTGATAAGCATGCACAGCTAGTCCAGAGACACAGCCCAGTGTGCCCATCCCAGCCTCACAGTCGAGTAAGGGTGGGCTGGAGGCTCTAGGACATACTGGGAAGGACGCTTCCCAGAGCTGAGCAATGTGGGCCTGGAGCCCCCCACCCCCCACCCCACACCTCCCTGAGTGCAAGCCTGCTCCAGCTGCAAGAGGGAAGGAAGGACACAGCCTAGCAGTGCCCACATTCTCATGTCCGGGAGGATTGGCCTCTTGTCCGCTCTGTGCCCCAATGCCTGGCCCAGGGCTTGTTGCACCTGCGCCCCCAAGTACATCAGGTGTCAGCGCGCCTCTTCTGAGTGAGTGGGGATAGGACCTAAGCACCATTCGGGGCTGGCTGTGTTCATTCCCCCCTCCCCCCATTCCCACCTCCTCCCTCAGCTGGACAGCCCAGCTTTGCTGGGGAGGTTGTAAGTGTGTTTTCTGGAGCCTCCAGATGATGGAGTTCTTCACCCCCTGCCTCTTTGGCCTGTGTTCATCCTGCAATCTACAGTTACGGTAAGCCTGGCAGTAATTCATGCGCTTGTGAGTTCACAGAGCAGGGGTGAGCTTCAGAGTCTCCCATCTCTGCCAAGCCAGGTGTTCAGACTGGTTATAAATTATCTCCTGCCTTGGAGTAAAACGCCCTCCGCTCCTTCCGTGTGTTATCCGAAAGTCAGGTCGCCTAGGATCAATTAGTCCATCCCAGGCACCCAGTGTGGGTAACAATGCAGTCGTGGCAGGTGTAGTAACCACAGGAAAGGTCCACATGCTTCCTGTCCCTGAGGCTCCTATTGTTGGCACATTAGGGCCCCTCTGTTTGGTGGGCGTGTACCACATGTTGGAAAGCAAGTTAGCACCACAGGGCAGTTAATGTTGAAAATCAAGTGCGGAGTCTGGACCCTAATTGCCACAGAAAGGCAGACGGCTTTCTAGGAGTGCACGATTGAGCTGTGCCCAGAAGGATAGGCCAGGACACTGCTTCGGTTCAGAGTTATGGGCCGCAAGGCCTGCAGGCTCAACTTTGCCGTCTGTCCTGGCTGGCCAGTCAGGCATCACTGGAGCATGAGGTGTGGCTGCAGAAGGGTCCATCTTGTCCCCTCTGAGCACATAACCCTTGATGCTCATTTCTGGGCCACACAAGCCAAGCAGCCAGGGCCATGGAGTCTGAATTGCACCTGGGCCTGAGCCCTCATTTCAGTCCTCACAACCTTGGGAGAGCAGGAAGAGAAAACTGAGGCAGAACAGGCCAGGGCATGGTCTGTGAGAGGTTCTAGGACCTTACTCCCAGACCCCGATCCCTGGGGCTCCACAGAGGTCCCCTGGGTGCCAGGGCCCATGGCACATTCTCACCGAGAACACGTCGACTGGCCAGCTACCTCCACACCAGTACCTCTTTGCCAAGAGTCACCCACTGCCAGCCAGGCCTGCAACATGGGGCAGTGTTCCATGGGAGGGCATTTCTAGGAGGGCACCTTAGCTCTGGACTCAGCATGCATCACACACCTCGCGGGAGCTGAGTGTGAAGGGGAGGCAGGACACCCCAGGCCAGCGAGGACCCCCTGACCCTCAGCCTCTTCCATTCCTTCTCCTCAAGCTGCTCAGCAAAGCACACCCTACACCCATCCTCCTCCCCAGCGACCCAGGTCTGAGCTAACAAGCAGCATCCCCAGGGAAGATAGATGACTTGGTGCCTGGCCAAAGGGATGCCCAGTCCAGGGCGATTTGACCAGAGACCAGACACGCTGCTGCTCCAGGTCAGTGACCCCCGCCTGTGAACTGCCAGCCCCTCCAGTCCCTCTTCCGCGTGCCCAGCCCTGGGCCTGGCCAAGGACGAAGCTCCTACCCAAAGCAACTAAAATCTTTCAGATGCTGAGAAGCACCAGGCTGCCTCTTTTAAATAAACATATTATTGAAGTATAACACACACAGAAAATGAATAAATCACAAGAGTATAGCTCCGTGCATTTCCGGAGAGAACACATCTTGTGACCAGCTCCCGGGGCAAGAAAGAGAATCTTACCAGCACCCGGGAGTGTCACGCACTCGGCCCCACTCAAGTCCCCACGCAAGCGTAACTGCTGTTCAGGTTGCCTTTTGGAAGAGGAGAGGTTGTGTCAAATCAGAGAGGTGGCGAGAGCCAGCACGTTCACTTACAGGAGGCCCCAAGAAGAGGGAGGACACTTTGGAAGAAGAGAGAGGAGACCAGCGGGTTAAGAAAAGCTCCACGTGAGGGCGCCTGGGTGGCGCAGTCGGTTGGGCGTCCGACTTCAGCCAGGTCACGATCTCGCGGTCCGTGAGTTCGAGCCCCGCGTCGGGCTCTGGGCGGATGGCTCAGAGCCTGGAGCCTGTTTCCGATTCTGTGTCTCCCTCTCTCTCTGCCCCTCCCCCGTTCATGCTCTGTCTCTCTCTGTCCCAAAAATAAATAAACATTGAAAAAAAAAATTTAATAAAAAAAAAAAAAAAGAAAAGAAAAGCTCCACGTGAGCGTAGAAGGAAATGACCTTGTCAGTGTGGCAGGCACAGACCAACTGGCATGTGAGCCCAGCACTTGGAGCACAAAGCCATTCTCTAAGAACTGAAGGGTATGGTTGCAACATCAGCTTGGAGCTTGGACCATTTCTAGACTCTGCACAGAAAGGAGAAGAGGCTTTGGAATGAAAGCGGTAGAAATTGTTAGTGGAGTAGAAAATAAAGATCTATTGGCCTTCAGGCTTCTTTCTGCCCCAGAGGTCAGAGGTGGGGCTGCCTCAGGCCAGGGTCCAGGCACTCTGCCCTCCCTGAGAGCGGCTGGACTCTGGTAGCTCTGTGTCTGAGAGTCCTGAAGAGCATCTTGCAATGAGATCTTTCTAGATTTTCTTTCCTATCACGCTTAGGCACCAGCCCCCTCCTGACCTAGGTCAGCTTTGGGTCACATGGAAATGCCCTTACTGAGCGTGGCTATGGTCCCCCTGAAGGGATGCCGGCCCTGGGAAGTGACTGCCGGTCACCCCTCTCAGCTGGAGTCCCCGGAAATCCCCATCTTTGTGGCTTGCCTATTTTTCCCGGCACTGGGTGAGAGGATCAGCTCAGACCCTGGGTCTCTAGGCAAGGCTTCGGGCAGGAAGAGGCCCTCACGTCTGGGCATGTTATAGAATAGCCTGTTCTTTCCATGAATATGGCTTGTGGGGGCTCTTTGCGAGAGTGGAAGGCTAGAATTTGAAGAGAAGGGAGCCAGAGCAGGAGCAGGAAAGGCACCCAAAGAGTGTGAGCACAACATGCCAGGCAGGTGACAGCTGGGCTCAGGTCTCAGGGCGGAGAGCCTCAAGCTGTGGACCGCTGGCCCCACCTGCCCGCCCCCAGGTGTGCTCTCAGCTGTATACATTCTCCTTGGGAGATTCCTGTCGCTCCCATACCCTGTGGGTCCCAAACCCTCTGAAAGCACGTGAATCCATTTTCATGGCAGACGAGGCAATGCCAAGGCCATTCCTGGGATCCGAGAACTTAAGAATAAGGAGGGCACAGAGGACGTAGCAATCTCCCAGCGTGGGCATCTAATGAGATGCAGCGCCTCCACAGATTCCCATCTCTCGGCGTGCTGCAGACTGAGCTCAACCACCAGCCGTGAGGCTCAACTGTGTCTGCAGTGAGTCAGTTTGCTGCAGGCAGGGGGGCCTTCTGAGTGTTCTGAGGGCCACACCCTGGTCTCCCCTTAGGGTCCATCGCCCACCTGGCTCCTCTCATTGCCAGGCTCTGGGTTCCGGACACGGATCCAGGGCCGCCGCGCATCGGCTCTGACTCAGCCAGCCTGGGGCCAGCTTTCATCGAGATGAGTTTCTGCTGTTCCCTCCACAGGGAGCGCCTGAATTTTGATAAGTTTCCAGTGTGGTTAATCCCCTGAACCAGATGCAGGGAAGAGCCGTCCCATGCTCCTCCCAGCAGCTCAAGCTCTGGAAATCATCCAAAACGCTCCCCCCCACCCCAAAGATTGTGCTTTTCCTTCAGAGTTGTTGTGTTCTGTTTCGTGTTGACCTGGGATTTACTGCCAATCATACTAGTCAGAGGGGTTCAGATAAATCTTCAAACGTCAGAAAACTTCTGTGAGTCATCTCAGGTCTCAAAATCTCTGGTCAGGCAATTCTTCTCTGAAATGCCATTTCCTGCCAAGCCTGTGTAAAGGCACGAATCCCTGGCTTAGAGCAGACCCTGTTTTCTGAGACCGTTCTCAGGCAGTTTTCCTGTAATACCTTTCCTTCTAAAGTAAATGTCCCCTCGAGCCCAGTGAAGCTTCTACAGGTAGAAATGTGGAGTGTGTTAACATTTGAGCAGTTCTTTCCTGGAGACCTTCGCTCGGTAGCATTGATTTGCAGTCCACACGCCCCTCTTACAGAAGAGGACCATCTGCGCTTGCTGCCTCTAAAACTCAGTGGCTCTTTGGCTCGCCTCAGGGGCTGAGCAAACACCCCTGGGACAACACCACGGTGAGAGAAACACCACAGGCCTCACCAGGCATGTGAGACAGGGGATCGGAATGCTCCCTTGCCCCGGTCTCCTCACCTGCCGGCCCAGAGCTCTTTATACCCTGTCCAGGGGTGTCCTGAAAGAATAGATACAGAAAAGAGCCCAGTTCTGCAGAAGGGGGGAGGGACACAGGTCCTGGCCCCTGACTCCTTCATTGGGGCGTCCACCATCTTCCTCAGGGGCTGCCGCCAGCTGCCTTCCTGGGGCCAGGCGGGCTCTAGAGCCCAAGGGTGTGTCTCTGGGCCTTCTGCCTCCCCATGCTTAGCCTTCAAAGGCTGGGCTTGCACGCAGGTATGCACGTGTACAAAGCATATCCACAGGGCCACATACGCCCAGGTGCACCCCCATACTATTCCCAGTGTCTTAAAACTCCCGGGACTGAGGAGACTCAAAAGAAGACCACTACTTTATTACACCCACCAGGGTGGACCCTGTCAGAAAATAATAAATGCCGACCAAGACGTGAAAAAAATTTGAACCTTTGTACCTTGTTGGTGCACATGTAAAATGGTACTGGCCACTTTGGCAGATGGTTTGGTGGTTCCATAAATTAAATAAATAAATAAATACATACATACATACATACATACATACATACATACATACCATATGAGCCTGCAATTCTACTTCTAGATATAGACCCCCCCCAAAAAAAAAACGAAAGCTGGATCTCGAGGAGATATTTGTACACGCGTGGTTATAGCAGCGTTCTTCGTCATAGCTAAAAAGCTGGAAGCATCTGGGGTCTATGGACCAATGGATGAATAAGCAAAATGTGGTATATGCATACAGGGAGATATTATTCAGGCTTAAAGAAGAAGGAAATTCTGACAGGTGACAACATGGTTGAACTCTGAAGCCATCCTGCTGAGTGAAATAAACCACTCACAGAAAGATCCTGCAGGACTCCACTTGCATGAGATACTTAGAGTAGTCAAAATCGTAGAGACCGAAAGTGCAGTGGCGGCTGCCAGCAGTGGATGGAGAGAATAGGGGCTGTTGTTTCATGGGTACAGAGTTTCACTTTTACAAGATGGAAAGAGTTATGGCGATGAATAGTGATGATAGTTGCACCAAATTATGAATATATTTAATGCCACTGAAGTGTGTACTTAAAAAAATGCCTAAGGTAGAGGGGTGCCTAGGTGGCTCAGTCGGTTAAGCATCCGACTTCGGCTCAGGTCATGATCTCATGATTCACGGGTTCGAGCCCCATGTCAGGCTCTGTGCTGACAGCTCAGAGCCTGGAACCTGCTTCAGATTCTTGTCTCCCTCTCTCTCTGCCCCTTGTCCACTCACGCTCACACGCTCTCTCTCTCTCAAAAATAAACAAACATTGAAAAAAAATTTAATGGTTCAAATAGTAAATTTTACACTATGTGTATTTGACCATGATAAAAATAAATGGGTAAAAAAGAAGGCCACGGATTCTAGTTGTCACATAGATCACTTTATTTTAATCCTGTCAAACCCAAAGCCACCTTTTCATAGCAAATATTTTGTAGAGCCCCCATATAATTTTGAAATGAATATGTGTCTTATTCAAACTGGGATGTAAAGGGGAAATATAAGAAAAGTAGTAGCAATAAAGTCTGCCTTTCAGTATGTAAATGTTTGGACACCAGCTGCATATACTGAGTCATAGTGGTCAGATGTCAGCACCCACCCACGGATCCTGTGAACAGCTACAGACAGACCCTGTGACGGGCATGTTATGTTAACACTTTGAGTACTTAAGTGATGTTGCTTTTGGAGGTGTAATTCTCCAAAATGGTGAATACTTCTTGACACAGTTGTAAACAGAGTTTACAATACCCAGCCTAGCTGCCTCCTTGGAAAATCCTTGCAAACCCAGGGGGCAAAATACTTTATATACAATAAATATATGCAATGTTTGTATAAATAACATTGCGTTAGACTCTAGGCCTCTAGTAATAGAATATCTCACTTCAGTGACTGTCCACTGAGACGTTTCAAAACTTGTAGGAGATGCCAGGCCCGCAGAAGTTTGTTGTACAGGACTCTGCTCCAAATGATAGATAGGATCCCTAGGGTCCCTGGTCCCACTCATTAAGGGCCGCTTAGGCCCCCCAGTCATTGTGAAAACAAAGATGCTCCCTACAAGAGTCCGGCTCACCTCCCAGGGACAGCACTGCCCCTCTTGAGATGTCTGATGGAGCCCCCTGCATGCGTTGTGAGTCCACATGAGAGCAAAGTACTCCTTCTGCGGCATGCAGCCCTAGTCCTGGCCAGCGAGAGAGCCAGAGACAGCCTCGGGCCCTGCCGTGTCCCGGGCTGAGGTCCCCCTCAGCATGGTAACCCCTCAAAGGCCATAGCATCTCAAAGCTCAAAGCAGCAACATTCCTGGACATCACTGACTCCAGAGAAGCTACATTTTCACCATCCCAACAGCAGGACCCTTCCCTTTGGTTAGGTGTTTGGGGGGATGGAGTCTCAGGAACAAATAAATGGAATTGTCCCAGGCCAAGGGTGAGGCCCACTCTCTTCCTCCTCGTCCACTCCAGATTTCCGGCCTGGTGGCCATGGCCTCATTCAGCTGTCCTGCTTCTCCTCTAGGTGCACGTGAGGGGTGGGACGGGAGTGCACAGACGCTGAGCTCTGGACAGGGCTGTGGGGGACCTGGAGCCTGTTGGGAGTCAGTGTTGTCCTTCCAGAAGGAATTGGTGACTTGTTAAGGATCCAGGTTGGGTGTGGGTTTCTCACTAACACAAGAGTAAAAACTCAAGCTCTTCACTCCAGAAGGGCTTCAGCGTTTATTCAAGTTTTCAAACGTTACTCTTTCACTCCCGGGCCACCTGATAGATGTGCCAGTCAGCCATAGAAAGTGCCTGTGGATCCCTCTCCCAGGAATCCAACCAATTTTGCTTTCTTTAATAGGAATAGAAGAGAGGATTGTAAATGTCAGATAGCAGATTGTATGGCAACATCAATTGAACCGGGCATTCATGGGGAAATGTACCATTTATCTAACAAAGGTCTGGGTGGTTTTGTTAATTTAAATTACCTGATTCTGGGGCGAAAATTGAGATGAGGCTTTGTCCACAATTCAGGCACGCATGGAGGTGGGTACTTCCCCAGCGCTGGGGAGGGCTTGGTCTGTGCTGCGGCAGCGGCCAGGGAAGGAACCCCATGGTCTACATGGTGTGTAGGTCGTGCTCAGGCAGGGCCAAAGGCCATTGGCAGTCTCAGACCTGCAGATTCTGTTTGTGGACCCAAAGTGGGCCGTGTACCTTGAACCCATGATGTTCCAAGGCAGTTGGGATGACTAACAGGGCACTCCGGAGAAAAGAAGAGAGGATGTTGACCAAGGACCGTTGGCCAATGTGATGCCAGGCCCCCTTAGGGCCTGAAAGGATGAGGGGTTGCTATGAGTGTGGTAAGCCCATTGCTGATTCTGGAGTTGGGACTAGTGGGTGAGGAGGAGACCCAGGTGAAGTTTGGGGTGATGAAAGGGACAGGAGGCCTGCAGAGCACCTCCAAACCATGAGCAGGCAGCTCACCAGTGAGCTCGTGCCCAGTGATCATGCCCACCACGGGGTGCCATGGCCAAGCTCTCTAAGACAGTGACGTTCACCCAGAAGACACAGAGGCACTGGAATGCCGTCTAAGGAGGAGGCAGACTGGGGACGAGGACACGGCGAGAGTGTGTGGCTTGGGGCAGAAACAAGAGCAGCCCCTTAGAGGTGGGCTTTGGAAGAAAAGCCAAATTTAGAGAAAGGGCTTTTCAGGAAGGGGGTACGTGGGAGCAAAGTCTGAAGGCCTGCTTCTGGAAGGTAGGGGAGTCGCCAGCAGCTGTAGCTTAGGTCATGGTGGAAGGATCTCCCCAGGGTGCTAGAGTGCGGGTGACCGTGACCCATGTGCTCAGCAGTCACAGCCAGGAGGAGGTCAGCACATAGCATGACTTAGAGCACACCTGTTCATGTTGGGGATTGTGAGGAGACTGTATCATGTGTGCTTCACAGTCTGCTAGACTTTCCAGAGCTTTGTGGCTTGGTCAAAGCAAAACTACATCGTGTTAGCAAAAAGGTGTCCTGAAGATAAACCCATTGATTTTGGCATTTATTGTTAATTGAGTTTTCTCAGAAACAGCAGCAGAAAGATTGTTAATGTTCATGAATTTACATCAAGTTAAACATCTGTTCCTCTTAAGCTAAACTCCAGTAAAGTTATGGCAGCTCATAAATTAGATCTGGGAGTAAAATGCTTCCTGCTCTTTGCACAGCTTAGTGGTTTCCAAATAGACCTCAGAATGACACATTGCAACTGAGGCCCGTGTCACACAACCACGTTCAGCCGTGATGTCGGTGCCAGACGATTAAGCCAAGTTTTTGCTTTGGTGGTAAAGATTGCAGCTTTATCGGGCGGCAGTGACATTACTTATCAGGCAGGATGGGGACAGTGTGAGAACTAGGGCTGCTAATGTTTGCATTGGGGGTGGGGGAAGATTCTGCCCATGAGCAGACCCAACAGCGGCCAAGAGCTTGTGGGCACATCCAATCTCTCCCTTGGGCCCCTCAGGGGGTTCCTGGGTGAGGGTGTCAGGATCTGAGCCTAGGGTCTGGGGCACCCTGCTAGGTCGAGGAAGGGCTGGAGTCCAGTGGGTGTGGCTCAAGCGCATGAATGACTGCCACGCAGTTTCTAAAGGGATGGTCTAGGTGTGGTTTTGGAAGGGAGTCGTCACAGCCCACACGCTGGCATCTCTGAGCACGACCCACCAGGCCCCTCCCCAGTGCTTCCTTCCCATCTCCCTGTCCCTTAACCCACACCCGTCCCCAAAGGGATTGCTCCTGCCAGCGGCAGAGCAGTGGCCTTCATGTCGAGTAATCTGTGTCCTGCAATCCCCTGTCCAGTAAACTTGGGCTTTGTTGGGGACTCCCAGAGTACAGGGCTGCCACTGTGCGGGATGGCCATCAGGGATTGGGGTCTTCATGGTGGCCTTGGGATTGCCCCCACCTACCGCTACCCGCCAAGCCACCAGGGTCCCCAGTGTCAGCTTTGTGCTCATTTGCTGACCAGAACCCTAGTGTGGAATTGGATCCTTCCCAAAGTCTGCTGTGGCTGAATTCACCCCCAGGCCTCCCCACCTGAGCTGCTGCTCCAAAGCATGGGTCCCCCCGCCCTGCTGGCCTCTTCACAGGGCTGTCCAGGCCCGTCCTGACCAGCAGTGGCAGAACAAGAGGGCAGACACTCACATTTTCCTCCTCTCTGGAGGCAGTATCTAGGGAGCTGTGTGTGCCCACCAGAGGGGACTCAGAGGAGCCACATCTATGCAGCCTAGTGTCCAGAGGGGCAACAATCCCTCTGTGGCTCACCACCTGACCACCCATCCCAAGGCTGGCCATGCCAGACTCCATTCTGTGGGGCCACCATTGCAGGTTTGGGGGGGACCCCAGTGGATGAGATAGGGTCCACGCCCCCCAGTGACCCCACGTGCCATACGCTGGAGCTGCCCATGCCACACCCACATCACACACGCGGTCCTTCCACAGGAGCTGGCGTGAGTCAGGACACACCTCCCAGCCCCCTCCAGAGTTCCAGACCTTGGTCACTGTGGCTCAAAGTAGCTGAGATTGTCCCCTCCTTTGGGCAGGGCTACAGCCTTCATCTGAGCCCATCTGCCGCCCCCTCCACCTAGGATTCCACAGCTGTCCAGTGAGCAGACATTCAGCCAGTGCCTTCTACATGCCAGACCTGCACCAAGGCCCGCCCCTGGCCTTGGGGGGCCTTTGGTCCCACAGGGCCACCTGGCAGTCAGCAGGGAGCGAATAGGAGCAGAGTGAGGCTGGCAAAGTGTAGCAGTAGGGAAAGGGGACCAGCCCGTGGGGCACCTCTATACCCAGAGCAGCGTGTTGGGGAGACAGACCAAAGGACTCGGTGAAGAGAGGGCTGAGGGTGAGGGAGAAGGAGAGGCAGCCCGGGATGGCCCCTCACCACCCGCCCTTCCCTGTGCCTGGTATCTCCAGCCCACCCCTCGCCCACCTGCAGGTGCCTCCTGTATCCGGAACCTGGGCTTCCTGCAGGGGTCTTGACCATGCACGGCCTCACACTCCATTAGAATCTGAGCTCCCCGCTGCCCGGATGGCATCTCCGCCCTGCCCTCCTATACAAACCCCCCTCCCTTGCCTCTCGGGGGCCGCCAGTCCTACCCACATCTGGAACGTGAAGCCTCACCTGCCTCAGAGTGAAGATGGATCCTTTGAGGCCCAGTCCGGCAGGGGCACGTGTGGCTAATGGAATATTCACAATGTCTCCCTTGCTTCCCTTTGTTTTGCACTAGAAAGTGTTCCTTTGATGGACATTTAATTCCAGAGGCTGCTACCTGCTTCCTATCTCTCTTTGCTCAAAAAATTAAATGCGGATGTGCCCGTGCTCCTGCTATAATAATGTCCCTCGGCGTGGAGGGAGCGCGGCTGGGATGGGAGAACATTAGAATCTTCACAGAGGGACAATTATTGAGGGAACTAGATTAATGAGGTGTCATAACAACTTAGCTAGATCTGTGGCTGACCTTTCTCATGGAGAATGGGCTTGATAAATGTAGTTCATTACCAAGTTCTGACATGAAAATAGGATCACACTCCGGGCTCCTCAGCAGGCTGATCAATATTTTATCTGCCAAAGCAGCAGGAGGAGCCCCGTACACATGCGCTGGCAGGAAGCCCGAGACCGGTGCCCAGGTGGCCACTGCGCACAGAGGGCACCCAGGCTGGCAGGAAGGTAGCTGGGTCCTTCCAATGGCCTGTCGGGATGTTCGTCTGTGTCAGGCCAACCAGGACACGAGCCTCCCTCCCTGAGAGGCCCCAGAGTGGGAGTGTCTGTGGGCAGTGGAAAGGGAGGGAGGTTTATCTACAAATACCAAGTTCATGGCCACCTGTGCCAGGCACTGGGCTTTGGCGAAGGGGATGATGACAAACGAGCCGCGGCCCGGCCCGCTTGGGGCACCAGCCCTACTTCATCCAGAGAAGCCCTCAGGCCTGGCTGACTCCTTAGGACTTTGCAACTCTCAGGGCCACAGAAGCTAGTGAGGGATTGTCATTGCCCCCATTCTAAGGTAGGAAGTGGAGGCTGGAAGGGCGAGGGAATGAATGCCTTTCCTGGGGTCTCACAGCTCATCAAGGCAGAACCAGATGGTCTCCTGACTCCCTGTCCAGTGCTCCGTCCAGTCTTGTGGTGATTATCATTAACAGGGGTTGGTATCAGGTAGACAGAGCAGCCTGTGATGAAGTCACGGGCAGGGTTGTTACAGAGTGGTCCCGTCACCCCTGGCTTCTCTATGAGACAGTCTACCCTGGAGCCACAAGACTCGGTACTCAGCCATATTCCCTAAGTAACTCATTCCCCACGCATTTCGCACTGTAGTGTTGCCTGTGTAAGTGTCCAGTCCGGTCCCACCTGCCTGGAACTTGCCATCCCATGGAGGGGATATGGCAGATGCTTAACACCCCATCCAGATTCCCTCATTCAACCCCACAGGTTGTGTGAAGCTTTGGTGGACCATTGCCCACAACGCTGGCTGATAGCCTCCAACCTCGGGGACCCACATCGTCAGCCTGAGGGCACTTTCAGGCCTCAGGAGTGTGCTCAGTCCTAATTTGGGAAGTCCAGAAGTGCCAGACAGGGCAGTAGTTAATGCCCCCAAAAGCAACCCTCAGCCAACAAGGGACAGAAGTTGGTGGAAGAGTGTCCCGCACCCTCCGACCTAAGCGGAGCGACTCTGAGGCCTGCTGGACGTAGTCTCTCCAAGGTTCCGTGGGACTGCGCCCCGGTTGCCCACAGTGGCCACCCCCCCCCCCTTTATTGGCTTTCCCCCACCCCAGGCTCACCTCCCTCTTCCTTCCCCTCAGTTCTTGGGGCCATCTCCAAACATACCCCTCACCCTAGATCCTTGTCTCAGGGGTTGTGCAAGCATCCCACTCTCCAGAGTTCTCGGTGGAAATCCCACCAGCCGTGGATCTGTTAGTGAGGAAGCTTCACTTTATTCGGGGCTGAGTCACACAGGCCCTGATTCGAGGCTCCCAGGAAGGGCTGACCATTGCCATTCTCACCATCATCATGGCCAGCACCCATAGGGACCCAGAGAGGGGGGTTGTGGTCCCCAGGCCTCAGCCACGCCCCCTCCACAGACCTTCTCTCCAAAGGGCCGAGCGTCCAGAGGGCCAAAGATAAAGCCTGGGCAGGTGATCCCTCTCTCCCCCTGGGACCTGGGCCCACTCCAAATAGGGGCAGGGATGCTAGTTTAGACTCAGTGATGTCTCTGCAGGGCCCTGAATGAAGAGTAAGCCCCATGGAGATTTGGGTTAAGAGCATTCCAGATGGAGGGGGCGGTGAATGCCGAGCCCCGGGCAGGAGCACACTGTAGGGTCCAGTCTCTCCCTCCACACCCCCACTGCTTCATGTCCCCTGCGTGGGTTTGCTGGGTGGGGTCAGGGGTGACCCAGCTGAAGCGAAGAAGAACCCAACCCTTGAGTACTGGCCCTCTCTTGTCCAAACTGAGTAAGAGGAAGAGGAAAGTCAGAAAACAGAGGCTGTGTGGGCCAGGCCCTCGGGGTCCCCGTGAGGCAGAGCTGGGCCAGCCCAGGGCTCAGCATCTCCTTTGCAGAGGGCCCTGCTTGACCTCCTGCCAATCCTTGGGAGGGAGATTTGGAGGATGTCTTTCCTTTCTTTATATTCATCTGCACTTTCCAGACATTCTTTGATGGACACATATTTCTTTTCTAATAAGATAATTGTTCAAAACCGGCAGCAGGGTGGGGAGCCTTTAGCTAAAGGCCAGGTCTGGCAGATCCACAAATGCCCGGGGCTCCCCCTGGGAGCCACTCCTGTCTGCTCCCATGGTGACACCAGGGGCGGGAAGAAAAACAAATACAACTGGGACTTGGTAAGCTGTCACTCCTGCCAACCTTGCTAGCCTCTGCATTCTGGAAAGCAAGGCCTGCCTAGGGTGGGAGGAGCTTGCCAGGGGGCTGTCCTTGCTGGAGATAGAGGGTCAGAGGGCATCCTGGTGAGAGGGCTTGGACTTCAACTAAAATGACCATCTCCATGGGTGCAAAAATGGCACCATTGGGCATCTTCCCTCTGGTTCTCACAACTCCTCAAAGTTCTAGGGACACTAGAGGAGCTCGGGAACATTGGGCCAATGGTTTCGTTATCCGAGGCTAAGACTCCTGTCAAGGGCAACTGCTTCTGGGGTAAAGGAGGATAAGATTCTCTCCCAGCAGCACACCACTTCATCTTGAGAGCCCGGTCCCCCACAGCCCAGGCACAGTGAGGGCTCTCAGTAAGGACAGAAGGACACAGGAGTGCCTGACATCCTGCCTCAGCCCACGCTTCCCTCTCTCCTTGCTGCTCACTCGGACCCACACCAGCTTCCTCCGGATACTTGCCCCTGCCCTGTGTTCCCTGCTGCCCGGCATGGTCTTCCTTTCTGTCCTTCCTCCTCCAGGGCTCATCCTGCAGATCCCTCCCCAAGGGAGGCTGCCTTCACCCTAGCCCCGTGAGCTCTCCATCTGGGGGCACCTCTGACACCCAGGACTGGAAGCCCCGTTGTGTCCCAGCATGCCAGCGGCATCTGGCACAGACTTTGCAAATAAATGCCGACAAAGGGTGGGAGGGGCATGACCTGTGTGGGCCCTGGCAGGGGGCAAGCCCGGGGGCTCCGGGAGTGGACCGTTCCCCACCCCTTATGCCAGGTTCATTTCTAGACACGTAGCTACCGTCCTGAGCAGGAGGTGTGTGCGGGGCAGTGCCAAGGTGGAAAAGCCAGAAGCCTCCGAACTCGCAGTGAACTGTACGGCCGGAGGAGGAGGAGCAGGGCCTAGAGACCCTGCTGTGGACCACCTGACGGGCCCCACCTCAGTGGTTTCCCTGGCCTGCTGGGGGCCACGGGGCTGCCTAGGGCAGCAGGTGGCTCTCAGGAGATCTGTGCCCCACCGAGGTCTGTGAGGAAGGTTGGAGGGACCCGGAAGGATGAGATGCCCCTGCCCATCCTGCTCAGCCTGGCCCATCCCTCAGGTGGCCCTGCTGTGCACGGTCCCTACAGACCGTCCGCACAGCAGCCTCCTTCCCATCCACGCTGCTCGTGTCCCGTGTTCTGACTTCTCCATTCAACCCTGCTAGGGGTTTGGGGGGAAAAGATTGGGCCCAAACTCTTCTTCTCTGTGCCCAAAACCGACTTTTATCCGGGCCCAGGAAGAAGAACCCAGCAGGCTACCACATCTTCCCCCGGGCAGGAGTGATTCTGTAGTGGGACAAGGCCACTGATTTCAACACCGTGCACTTCTGTGGACTTGAGAATCTGGTTTGCCAGCTGGGAGCCCTGAAAGCTCCCAGGAATGGATATTCCTCTCAGACCAGAGAGAGATACTAGCCAGGTTAGGGGGTTGGGAGAGCCTATCTCGTCAGAGCATGGAGACTCCCAGAGAGCAAATAAATTTGATTATATTGAGCACAGCAATTGATTTTTTTCTAAATAAACATGCAGGAGAAAATGGTAACAGGCATCTGTTTCTGACGAGAATCAATTGACCCCAAATTAGAAGAAAATCTAGAAACGCAAACAAGCACGAGAAAAAGTGGTTGGGGCCATCGAAGCTTGTCTAGTGAGGGAGGGAGGGAGACGGACAGACAGACAGACGGACTTCCCTGTGAGCCTTTCCCCACCAAGTAGCTTCCTTGTTTGTTGCTCTTCAGCAAATGTGGTTTTGGTCATGAGGAAGGGACAGTAGCTATCATTTTGTGAGCCCTTATTCGGTGCCAAGCCAGTGCTGAGCCCTTCATGTGCATATCTTATTTAATCTTCATAGCATCCCCATGTGGAAGGCACTGTTCTCCCCACCTCACAGATGAAATCACAAGGCACATGTTTAGGCAGCAGCAAACCCAGGACTCACGCTCAGTGGACTCCGGAACCAGTGCTCTCCAGCACTGCTTGATATTGACTCTCCAACCCTGAGCTGTTACCTGGTGCCCTCAACTGGCCTTGGACTTGAGGGGAAGAGCCCCAGGCCCAACAGTCCCTTCCGAGCAGCACGCATTGGCCTGGCCTTCGATGGGGTAGACAGTGAGGAGCCCACGCCCACACCCACTCCCCGGGACTTAGCAAAGCCAAGTGCCATAATGCTCCCTCCCCGGGGAGGTGGGGAAGTGGGAGCTCGAGGAGCCATCCTGCTCCGCAAACAGCCCCACCGCCTCAGCTATGGGCTGAGCCCTGCGTGGTGTTCACCCTAGTGGGCCCGTCCCCAACAAGATAAACTACATCCTGTCACAGTGCATCACAGGCCTCATTTGCCAGAACACCGAGTGGTTCTGATGCCATTCAGCAAGCATGCCTGAGATACAAGACCTAAGAGTCATGGGCCGTGTGCTTCGGTTATAATTTCTTAAAGCTCCCTTTTGTTTCTTGGTCATAGATTGTGTACACATGTTTGTTCTGAAGTAATCCAGCTCTGGGAATGTACCTAATTAACTTAAGCAGGGGCTTATTAGTCCTGTTAACTAAAATTCCCTAATCTATGAGGCCAAGTATTCAAAAGCAGCCTTTAAGGTAGGATTAAGGCAAAGACTGAGCTATTACAAAATAGAGCTGGGGCCAGTTTTCCTAAATCCGCTGTGGGGCTGCCGCTGTGAATTGCCCTAGCCCAGCTTCCCCGTTGTATCTGGCACGGTTGCTCCGTGTCTGGCATATAATAGGTGTTCAATAAATATTTGTGGGATGAGCAGACCGGCTTTTTCTAGCATGGGTATCCTGCAAAGCATATATTCAGTGCTTCACTGAACCCGTATATCGATGAGATGGATTGGCAGGCCGATGGACAGACAGGCCCCATGTACTCCAGGTGCGGCCTGCACTGCCCTTGCTAAATGCCCAAGACCCCCAGTGAGTGGGAGGGACAAGATTCTCTCGAGACCAACGGAGGAGCCTGGCTGCAGTAACCTCATGCTGTCTTCCAGATGACCCGTGCACCATGGCCGACTATGCCCACCTGAAGAATGTCCTTCTGGTGCTCCAGGCCCGCCGGCGGCCACTCCCAGATGGGGACACCCGACAAGACCCTGCCTCTCAGAAGCGCCTCCTGGTGGAATCTCTATTTGCGGACTTGGATGCAGATGGTGATGGCCACCTCAGCAGCTCGGAACTGGCTCAGGTAGGTACAGCGTATGCTGGAAAACCGAATTACAGAAGAGTCCGGTTTCCTATGCAGTGTGCAGATAAAGAGAACTGGGGAGGTCCATGTGAGCACAGTCGTTCATAACTGCCTGTGTAACGGGACACTTCGGAGGCCTCTCTCCTGCAACAGCAGCCTTTCCCCTGGGAGTCGGAGAGCTTGCGTTCAGTGCCTCTGAGAATCTCTCAGTGTTTTCCCACCCACCACCTTCAGCCAATATTTACAAACGAGCTTCGAAATGCTCTCAGCTAGCTGGCAAAATACATACTTCCGAGGGGCTAGCCTCGAATGTTTTCATCAGGAAGTAAGTCTTCTCTTCTTGGAATCCTCTACTTTGCTTAGCGGGAACGTTGAAAGGAAGTAGGTCTCGCTTCCACCGGGCAGCTTGGGGGCTCTTTTTTTTTTAAACAGGAGAAAAGTGGCTTTTATTTTTTAGTTTGGTAATTTGTTTTGAGAGAGAGAGAGAATGGGAGAGGGGCAGAGGGAAAGGAAGAGAGAGAATCCCAAACGGGCTGCACACTGTCAGTGCAAAGCCTGGCACGGGGCTCGATGCCAGGAGCTGTGAGATCATGACCTGAGGCGAAATCAAGAGTCAGATGCTTAACCGACTCAGCCACCCGGGCGCCCCCAGGACCTCGCCATTCTGTAGGGCCCGACCTGCTTTGCTTTGCAGGAAGCCCTGCCTCCCTCCGCAAGCACAGCACACATGTCCCTTTCTCCAGCTCCGAGGTGGTGCCCGGGCAGTTATTGTCTGCAGCAGAAAGTGAAGGAGTAACCCAGAGCACCAGCCCCTGCCAGCTGCTGAGAGGGCCTCTAGGATGCTGGTGGCAGGCAGGCAGTTCAGGTAGGCCAGAAGGGCCTGCGTTCCTACTCCCGCTCTGCCGGTCTCCCTCGAAGGGCCTGGAGCCTCACCGGGCAGGTGCAGAGATATGCAAGGAGGGTGAGGTCAGCCTCTCCGTGTAGGCTGGTGGGGTGGGGGCAGCTGTTCCTCAGAGCCCACAGAGTGCCCACCCGGAGGACAGGCAATATAGATGAGTCCCCACCTTCGATGCCACTTTAAAGACATCCTTCACACGGCACAATGACCTTATCAAAGCTGCGGCCAGGTCACTAGGAAAGACTGGGCTGCAGACTGCCCTGGCACTCTGTGTGCATCCACTGTGTGCATGGCACTAAGCAAGGCCCTTTACTAATGACATAAGAAACATAAGAGAGTCCCTTTCTGTGCAGTGTAGTAGCTAGGAACTCAGACATTCTGGTCAAGCTTCCTGAGTTCAAGCCTTGCCTCCCGTATCTACTAGCTAGTGGTTCTTAGGAGAAAACCTAACCTCTCTGGGCTTCTGTTTCTTGTCCATGACCATCACAGCGTCAGCAGGTGGACGAAAGGAGCTAAGGCGTGTGAAGTGTTTGACATGGTGCCTAGCACATGGTATCCTCTCGGTAGGTGATAGGTGCTCAATATCCATGCCATCATCACTGCCTTTGTTATTATCATTTCCCCCTTCAACCTTTTGGCCGTCCTCTAAGCTGGGAGGTACTCCTGTTATCCCCACTCTACAGATATTTTTAGATGAGGAAACCAAGGTTGCAAGAAATCAAGTAACTTGCCTGAGTTGTGGTCACTGTCAAGAACATGATGAACTCAGGCAAAACCCAGGTGGGCTGGGGCAGCTGGGTGGCCCAGTCAGTGAAGCATCTGACCTCAGCTCGGGTCATCATCTCACGGTTCGTGAGTTCAAGTCCCTCATCAGGTGATCACGAGTCCTGCTTCCCTCCCCCGCCCCTCATGAGATTCTCTCTCTCTCTCTCTCTCTCTCTCTCTCTCTCTCTCTCTCCCTCTTCCCTTCACTCACTTGTGCCCTCTCTCTCAAAAACAAACAAACAAACAAACAAACAAACAAACAAACAAACAAACCCAGGTGGGCTGATGCATATGCACCTGCTCTCCTCACAGCATGAGGGTCTCCCTGGGGGAGAATGGCTCCCACAAGAAGGCTCCACTTTGTTCTCCTAAGGTCTGTGAGGCCAGCAGGTGCCCACAAAATCCAAGTACAGAGCAGTCACCTGGAGGCTTTGCCATGCAGGGTCCCCCTCTCAAGGCCCTCTACTCCAGCCAGTCCAGAGGCGGCTTGCAGAGAGTACATTGGGAAGCACAGATTGTAAGGCACGTGCAAAACCCTGCTATGCTCCCTCTCCTGGGCAACACGTGCCAGTCCATCTGTACGTAGCCTGCCTCCCAGGAGGCTTGCGGCCCACGGCCTCCCAGGCACACACCATCCCAGCCCTGCCAACCATCATGTGACCATCTCCGGGAGTACTCGGCTCCCAGCTATGGCTAAGACCCCAAGGAGCAGGGCCAGCCACCCACAGATGACCCGAGCCACTCTGAGAAAAGCCCAGGTCCTGTCAGTTACAGTTACCTTGCAAGAACAACCATCTGGCAGTTCCCTGCACTACTGGCCATCCAGGGAGCGCTGAGAACAGGTGGATTTGGCTCGTTTTAGACAGAAGCGCCTGTGAGCTCTCGCCGCCCCAGCCCCATGTGGCTCCCAGGTGGCTGAGAAGTAAACAGAACCTTCCTAGGCATGTTGCTCTAACCTGGCAGGCACATGCCCCGAGGCACCTGAAGCCGTTAACAAGTATGGTAATCGGATTATGATTTCCTCTTTAAAACTTAATGTATTTAAAGTCCATTTCATAAAACTGCCAAGCAGAGCCCAGCTAAAGTGGGCCTTTCCTTGACACTGAATCAAAGGTGTCAGGGAAAAACTTGTCAGTCCTATGAAAAGTTAATCAATTTCCAATGTAGAAATAGACAAGGGGAAATTTCCATCTTTCGAAGATTGATTTCCGGCGTTCTGGTTGATCTCCCTTTTATTGAACACTTACTTGCTAGGTGAAGGGTCATTTTTTTTTAATGTTATCACATTAAATTACCTTTAACGTAGCAGGCCAAGCTAAAACTGTTAAATAAAGAAAAGATGTCTCTGTCCCCCTCTCCCCCCAAAATAAAATGAAATCATTTCCTTTCTTCTGAGATTTCATTCTCAGCATTTTCCTTACAAGACTTTAGTCCCGGAAAACCCAGCCTCTGGCTCCAGCTGAGTAAGGGTGCCTGGAATTTCCACCCTTAGTCACCTTTTGGCACCTGGCTGGTCATGCTGGCGAGGCCATGGCCAGAGAAAAGTTCATAAAGACCCATCCATAGCACCATGCCAGACTCCCAAAGGCAGACGTTTATGCCCCTGGCAGAACGAGGCAGGCAGAGCCATGGAGCTCAGGCCAAGTCAGTAGAATGGCAGCTGCCCCTTTCTGGGGGGACGGGTGCTGTGACTACCAGGTGCTGCCCTGAGATCCGTGAGGGCTTTTGGAGTGTGGGGGTCAGGCAGGCATGCACTGATGGAGAAGTGACCTTCCAGCTCTACGAAACTAGGAGCCTGAGAGACCTCGGCTGCGCTCAGCCACTCTTTCTTTGCTGAGTTAATCTGATCAGGCCCCTTCTCCTCCCTGTTTCCCCATCTGTAGCATGAAGGGGTAGACCAGGACCTGCAAAGATCATTCCCAACTGAGACCGTCTGGGATCTGTCCACCTGAACCCTCATCCCGACTCTGACCCGACCATTGTGTGACCCTGGGAAAGTCCCTGCCCTCCCTGAGCCTCAGTTTTCTCATCTATAGAATGAGAGGGTGAGGCAAGACAAAACCAAAGAGCTTTGGGTGCTCCCCATGGCCCACTGAGCTGTCACTGGAGTCTTCACACCTCCCTTGGGCGGTGATCACAGCCTCTCTTGGCTCCAGCCATGCCCGCAGCCCTGAACTCACTCCCTGCTCTGGCCTCATCCCTTTCCTCACCCACAGCATGTGCTGAAGGAGCAGGACCTGGAGGAGGGCTTCCTGGGATGCTCACCGGGCGACCTCCTCCGATTTGATGACTACAACAACGATGGCTCCCTGACCCTCCACGAGCTCTACACAGCTTTCCGTAAGTCAGCCCCAGTGAGGGGTGTGTGCGCGAATGGGCTTGTTTCCACAGGCGGGCTTGCGCCTCCCGCTTGCGGGGCTCTGGAGTCTGTCGTCGGTTGTCTCCATCATTGGTTTCTTTCATACATGAAATCAGTTGAATTTGTTTTGCAACAAGCCTGAGCTTTAAGAAAAGGGTAAAGGAGCGTGGGTGGGAAGAGGGAATGCACGCTCTGTTACTTTTGGGTAAAGGCCCTTCTTGGTGTCACTGGAGGAACCCAGGACTGTGATTTAAGTGTGGCTGGGAGGGCACTGCCAGATACCCGAGGGAGTCTATGACTCCAGGAGGCAGATTCTGCAGGAGCGTTCTGGAGGCTTGGCCGGGCAGGAGGAATGAGCTCCGGTAGAGAGCTCACAGAATTCAGCAGGGAGGAGAGGGGAGGGCAGTGCTGACCCCAAACTTGAGACAAGAGGGAACATTCTTGGCCTCAAAGAGATGAAACCCCTTTATGTTTCTTAAACATTCAGCCCCTGCTTAAAGCAGGTGATATGTGCATCCTGTGTGAGACACCCTTGGACATGACCTACAAGCTCACTGCTCCTACCAGCATGCCCTAGAATTTGGGGAATAGGTGTGAGACACCCCCCCCCACCCACCGCCAAGGTGCATTGAGTACTCTCAAGCACAGATCCTCACATCCTCTCCCCAGCCTCAACCTCTACCTGGAGTTCGGCTTCTCAGAAAAATATTCCTGCTTCGTGTTGGCATTTCGTGCTGTTAATGCAAACATTCACAAGGCCTGAGAAGCAGTCATGATTCACTGGCAGGAAGGGCTCTTGTGGCAGATAGAGGAGGTACTCATATGACATGAGGAGAGAAACGAGTGGGACTCTTCCCTGTGGAAAGTCCATGAACTTGACACGGGGGCAGGGAGGGCGGGAAGGGTGCCTTTCCGGTTCACAACATCCCTGTTGCCGAAGCTCAAAATCCAACCCCCAATTACAGGGCTCTGCCTGATGTACTGTGATAGGTACCCATCGTCCTTCTCCCTGCCCACTACTGAAACTCCTGTCGATGTACAGTAGTTCATAATAAGGTGTGAATGACTGGTAGGCTTAACCTGCTGTGGAAGGTGTTTGTCTTGTAGAGAAATTTATGCCTTGAAATAAATCTCTACATTTTAGGGGCACCTGGGTGGCTCAGTCGGTTGAGCGTCCGGCTTCGGCTCAGGTCATGATCTCATGGTTTGTGAGTTCGAGCCCCATGTCGGGCTCTGTGATGACAGCTCAGAGCCTGGATAGAGCCTGTTTCGGATTCTGCGTCTCCCTCTCTCTCTCTGCTCCTCCCCTGCTCGTGTTCTGTCTGTCTCTCTCTCAAAAATAAATAAACATTAAAAAATACTTTTTTAATAAATAAATCTCTACATGTTAGAATGTGTGGCAATATCAGCAACTCCCTAGACCTAGCTCATGAGAGCCAATGACTAGATTTTCAGCAATTTTGCAGGGAAACACTTGATAGCTTTAAATCAGCCATGGTGGGAGTATCTACACCACAGAAATTCATACCACACAAATGCTACAAAAGGGGGGGGCACTTTCTTCCTCTGGAGAGCCAACTGTTAAGCACTGACCTACACGTCACTAGACAAGACCCTCCCTCCTGAGTGTCCCCTCCTACAATATTCTCTCCACCTTCCCCACATAGGGACCCCCTGGTGATTCTAATCTCATAGAACATGAACAAGAAAAGAGCAGATGTCAAGGCAGATGACAGGGAGAGCATCCCTGCATGTCAGGAGAGGAGCAACCAGTGTCCTGGGCACAGCTCTGAGACATTCCCAGCAATGCTTTCTGTGCTCAGGCCTCTCTGCAAAAGATGGGAGGAAGGAAGAGGTCAATGCATACAGCCAGGTACCCAGACTTGACTTCAAGGACTTGGAGGATGCACCAGGCATCACTACTGAGATGTCCCACCATGACATCATTAACCAGAGAATGGCACCACTTAGAACAATCCTGGTACCTGGTACCGCAGAAGCCTCTGCTCCGTGAGTTCTGTTTCTGAGAATCAGTCGGGGCCAAGGAGAAAACTGGCTTTACTCTTGAGGAAATGTAAGCATGCTGGTTGCTCATGATGAAAAAGGCCTCCCTGGCCTCCCTAATGAAGGTCATTATAAACATGAGCTACCTGTGGAAAAGGAGGGATGTCATTACTTCACCTCCAGCCATACATCTCATGCAGAGCAATGTGGGATGTGTTTCCTTCGTTCCTGGATTATTATTTGAAAAGCTTTATAATCATCATTTTTAAAGCAAATTAGAATCTGCTGTTGCCTTGGACTTGTTTTGAACCAGGCAGCCAAACCATTCATCACAGCCCAGCCCCAAAAATAGATATGCAATAAAATGTAAACTCACAGCCATTAAGGAAGCCACAAAATGAGTTAACCCAGCCATAAAGGCCTGACACGCGGCCACTCGGAGCATGAGGCATCAATGGTTTTTCAAAGTCATAGGGACTCTATATGAAATTCCCATAGCTGTGGGAATGAATTTATGGTTCAGTGAGAATGTTAAATAGGTAATTGAAATGAGACATATAGGTACAACTTATTACCCAGAAATCAATGAACATTAAAGAAACCTCACTAAAACTAAGAAAGTAATATCTCAAACACTTCAGCAACAACATTTTGGATTTAATTTAAAAACTGGAGCCAATGGGCTGGCATGGGTTGAGACTTTGACATTATATTTTTCTTTTTTTGCCAGTGTCCTTGGGCACCAGGCAGGACGGGGTCTGTGGGGTACCTCCTGGCAAGACTTGGTCACTCTGTTAAAGGATGGGTCTGGAGGACCTCTGCCTGAGAAGGGGGTTGTATTAAGTTTTTGGTGTTGTGTTGGGCAGTGGGTTGGTGGAGGGGGGTGGGGTCTCCTAAATTGTGTCTTCTCATGCAGCTGGCTTAGCTGAGGCTGTGCCGGTGTGTGCCATTGTCTACAGCTGGCTGGGGGCATTGCCAGGAACCCCAAGGCTGGCGGCTGCCGTGCTCCGCTGAGCTGGTTCATGCTGGGGCTGCACCCTCTTCCTGTCTCTGTGGAACAAGTGACCCCTCCCAGGGAGGAGGGCAGAGGCCAGGTACCTCAGCCATGGGAGTCAGTCCTGTGCCTGACTGTCAGATGGAGCTAAATCTCCTACTCATCCGTCTCTGTACACTGGCGGGCATGAAATATAAGGGTGGCCTCCCTCTCTTTCTCCATCTATCACCTGAACATTCTCTTTGAGTAGGCTTTTGGCTTTCCATATCATGGCCTGATCTCGGAACTAAGGGCACAGTGTTCTCTCGCCACGTGCCCTCCACCCTCCCCAGCACCACCACCCCCTCCCTCTCCCCGGCCACACCAGCCACAGAGCCACCGCTCCTCTCCTTGAGGCAGAGGCCCAGGCCCCAGGGTCCTTGATGAGCAAGATGTCCATGCATCACAATAAATTAATCTCAAAGTTGCTCGTTTAAAAAGCTTTCCAATAATGCATGTTTCTGCACTTTTCTGAACGTTTAGATTGGGATCATGGGGAAAACATATTGTTTAAATGGGGATTTTTCTCTCGCTTTCAATACTTTACAAGCTTCTTGTGCTTTTTGGAAAGATACTTGTCCTTTTCATTGATCCTGTGAGGGCGACGTGTCGGCTGGGAATGAAGGGTTTGAGCCGCGAGCCGGGCAGGATGCAGGGCTTCACATGCTAATGTTCTGGGGCACAGATGCACCGTGTCACGGAGGAGAACTGCAGGGAGAGGCCTGTGTGGGAGCAGGACACCCTCCCTGCACTCCAGGCAAGCAAGACGGAACACAGTGGTTTCATCAGATTACCACACTAGCTCTGTATCCAGGGCAACTCTGTGAAACAGAGGAGATGGTCACCTGGCGAATTTACCGCTGCGTTTCTGCTGTCACTGCTACAAAATGGAAGGAAGGTGCAGCTTTACCTTCCATGCCCTCATCCTCTGGAAAAAGGGATGCCCGGCACAGGCCAGACACCGTGTCAGACACGCTACGTCAGGCAGCCCTCAAGCCAGCCCGTGCTGGGTGCTAAAGCTAAACACCCAAATCCATCTGGCTCCTTATCTGTGTAAGGGGAGTGCAGGCTCGCTTCACAAGGGTGAGAATGCCGCTTTACCCTCCTCCGTTTGGTCCCTGAGTTTTCAATAGTACCAACATTTCAGAGAGCAAAACTTTATCTCTTTCATTCTTGGCTTTGGAGAGCAAGAGATACCTGCGCACGGGCCTCAGTGCCAGTGGAGGCCAAGACCGCTGTTGACATGACACCCTTAACCCCAAAGGGAGAAACTGGTTGCCTCACAGAGGACTTGCAAATCACGTGTCCAAAAATTCGGATTTCGCTGCCCTTGGTCCCTCCTGCACTCAAGGGTATAAAATAGCTAACCTGGCTCGGCCAAAGGAGGAATTGAAAATCGGGAGACAAGAGGGGCTGAGAGGTGTCCCTCCCAAGGACAGAGGTGAGGGTGCTTTCTCCTCCCCTCAGGCATAGAGAGACGGCCTCCGTGTGAGCTTGCTATGTGCCCCTGAAGCCAAAGCCAGTGTGCCATCTGAATGATTTTGCTTGTTAACAACACTGGAGTTAATAGTGGATTCTTAACATCGAGTCCTATAAAATGACACCTCACATTAATCATGTGTCAGCACTGTGTATTATGACCCAGTTTTACAGATGAAGAGACAAAAACTCAGCGAACTTATGTGGCTAACCCATAGTCACACAGCAGAACCATGATTGAACGCAAATGTCTAGTTCCAGAAACTCCTCGTGCATTTCCACACACTTTACGACTCATCGGCATTCTCCAGTAACGAGAGTCTCACTGTCCCCACAGCGTGTTTCCCTAAATTTCACGTCTCAGCTCACTGCTCTCCTCCTCTAGGAAGTCTTCCTCGGTTTCTCTTCCTTCCACAGAGCCCCACACATCTTCCTGTGTGTGCTCACATCCCTGAGTTCACCTCTCCACAGTAACAAGGCTGTGGCCTGATGGTTCAGTGTCAAAGCTGGTTCAAATCCTCCTTCCGCCTCTTCCTAGCTACATGACCTTGAACAATCCTTTACCAGAACTAAACCTGAGCTTCACATTGCTCGTCTGCAAAATGGCTTCATGACTACCACAGACGTGTACTGAGCACTAGTAAATGCTAAGTGCTGAGTAATCATGAACCAAGTAGGTCAGGGACAGACGTGAAGATTTTTGCGTGTTTTCCCCGCAGCCCCCACTGCTCCCTGCCCCGTCACCCTGTGCCGTTGTCATTATTATCCTGCCCCAAATTAGTGTATAGGCTCCAGGATGCCAGAGGCTGTTTTGCTCCCCATGCCTATCATGGGGTCTGGCTCCCAGGAAACCCTTGGCCCATGTTTGTTTAGTGAGGGGATGAAGCAGACCTCTCTGCTTGCCAGAGGTCCAAACACAATGTAACTGTCACTAAAGGTCCCAGAGGGTCTTTGCACGTCTCCAGGGGAGCAGAGGAAGCACCTTGTTGGAGCCCCACAGCCAGGACCCCCACTGGGGAAGCACCAGCCAGGTTGGACCCAGCCAGCAAGGGCACCCCTGTGGCTTCCCTAGCAGCCCCAGACATCTCTGATCACCTGCATGAGTGACCGGGGTGGGAGGTGAGCCCTGATGCCCACATGGGCCTAATGCTTCCTTAATGAAGACGAAAGCTGCTTGTCCCATAAAGCTCCCATCCTGCTCCTGGGGCCACTAATTGGCCATTCAGCCCTCCTCAGGATAAGTGTTCTGTTAGGCTGTTAGGCTACCTGCCCGCTGCTTAATTACCTCTACCTCTGACAACTGTGTGTGGAGATAAGGGCTCCCGCTCAGGGCTGCCATGGCAGGAGCCTGCAGCCCACACCCCCACCCCCACCCCCCTCACACCCTGGCTGTGAGAGGACCAGGCACAGGCCCTCTGACTCCTGCCATTCCCACCAGGAGAGTGGCTCTCGTCTCCGTGCGAATCCATGTACCTTGGGACTTAATTCATCAGCATACAACACGGGGTTGTACTTCCTCTGAGTGTAGCTCCTGGGAACCTGAAGGACCCGCCAGCTCAGCCCCGGCTGGGCCCCCGGGGTCGCCTCCCTCCCTCCTGAGGCCACATCACAATGGCAAAGGCGACACCCACACAGCATGCCCTCCTGAAAACTGGAGACCCTGGCCTCTCGAGGAACCGCCCCCGCCTCCCCGAAGCTGGGCCCTGGCAGAATAGGAGGGCAGGCCTCTTGAGCAAAACCCCTGAGCACAGACACCCAAGCTCCCTGACTCAGGTCAATGCCAGAAATATCAAAGGAAGCAATACTATGACCGGATCACTGTGGGAAGACAGGGCAAGTGTGCCCTGAAGCTGGTGTGGGCCGGGCTCCAGGAAAGGAGGGACAGCACCTGGGCCGGGGGTGCAGGCCTACTCTCTCCGCTCAGGCACAGTTGGAGGGCAGTGTCCATATAAGGAGCAGGCCAGCTGACTGGAACATTTCAGGGGCACCAGGCCAGGGCAGGAAGACCACACATGAGGACAGGTTCAGAAGCAGAGACCAGAAGGGGAAGGAGGAAGAAAGCATCAGGTCGGGAAACATGCACAGAGCCTGCTCTCTGGCAGGCAACATAGCTGTGAGCAGGCCTTGCCCGCAGGGAGCTTGCAGGCTGGCACACGGCAAATAAAGCAGGAGCCGGGACAGGAGAGAGGCCACCTGGCCTGGATCTGTGCAAGCCTCTCGAGCCGGCTCCCGGCCTGTGAAGCACCTGCAGGTGTGCTGGCCCAGCAAGTCCCCAGGGAGGGTCCTGAGTATCAGCTAGAGCCATGCACTCAGCCCTGGAAAACCCCTGTGGCCACTAGAGCCTTCTAGTTTCCACTAACGATGGTCAGGACAGAAAAGCAAGCAGGGCTGCTGTGTAAGGAGCTGCCCCAGTGCCTGAGCTCTGTCCTCCCAGGTGCCTCTTCTCAGGGGGCACATAAGCAGCCCTCCCTCTGCCCCAGCTGTGCCCAAAAAGCCACCGGCAGCTGCTGGGCTGGGGGCGATGCTCAGTGAGCGCCTCCTCCCTGGGGAGCAGGGCTGGTGGAATGGGGACCCCCGTACATCTATCAGGGCTCTGGGGTGGGGCCATCTCGCCCTCATCATGCCATGGAAGAGTCGGCTCTGAATCAGAACTGCTGTTTGCTGGCCAATTTCTGCCTCTTGGGAGTTTGGAACCCAGACACCTCTTGCTCAGGTTTGCTCCTACCAGTTGCATTGTCGGCCTGCAGTTTCCCGCATTGTCTGGAGCTGAGTCTTCAAGCACTTTCCATTTTTAAAGATCTCAGCTGGAAGCTGTCAATGGCCTCAGTGCAGAGCAATTGAATAGTAGAAAATGAACTAATTACAGGTTGTTATTGAAAATCTATTATATACAAACTGCAAAGAAAACTCATTAAAACATGATACTTTGGTGCTTAAAAAAAAAAAAAAAAAACCCTCCTCGGAGGAAGATACAGGGGCAAGATGGCTGGATACATGTTCCTCATGTCCCAGAGTAACAATTCCCAGCAGGTCTGCAGATCAGGCTCTGGCCTCCTGTCACACAGCCCAGCCTGACATTAGGCACTACAGAGAAACCTGAAATTTTGCATGGTACAGAGAGTTCTCTGAATGTTAGTAAATACTCAGAAATGGCTGCAGAGGAAACAAAGAATTTCATTACAAAGATATAAAATGAGAACAATTTTAATGTCAGCTTCTTACCAGGATAGCACCCTATCGTCCTCATTAATGTCACTGTTTCTACAAAGCATTTGCGAGGACTTCAAAGGACTTCAACATGCAATTAAGCACTCAAGGTCACATTACCGATTTCTAAGCTTGCTCCATGGCACTGGAGTGTGGAGAAGCCTAGGGATGTGTGTGAATGGCTGAGCCGCCCAGAGCCTGGATCTCAAAGATGGCTCCTTGAATGCCGAGGCCTCTTCCCAGGCTCCAGGCAAGGGCCCAGATAGCAAGCTGAGGCCAATGCAGGGGTGCATCCCAGCCTGCTGCCTCCTGGGCCTGCCATCCGCGCTGGAGTCTCAGTGTGGGGGTGGCCCGGGTGGCAGGTGTAAGCTCTCTTAACACTCAGGGACCCTTAGTGCTCTGAGGTGTGGAGAAGGCTCACCCCGTGTGTTTCTGAAAAAAGGGCTCTCCCCGAGGCTGTACACTTGGAGCACAAATCCCTTGGCCTCTGCCTCTGGCTTCCCTGCTCTCTAGCCGCCTGTTTTCAGGCTCTGTGATGATGCTCCTCAAAACCCTTTATCACCACCACTATGCAGGCCCAGCTCATGAGCCATGCTGGGGAGTGGAGGGGCGCGTGAGGGCTCTGCTCACACGTGCATAGTGACTGAGTGCGTCAGCAGCATGTGGCCCACACTCGGGCGTGGGATTACTCACAAGCCCCAGCACCAGGGTGGCTCCTGGCAGGACGTAGCTGGAGAGTTAGGCCCTGGTGACAGGCAGGACCTGGAGAGACAGAGAGAGGTGTCTTCTTCCGGGAGAGGAAAAAAGGGCAGGAGAGGCCCAAGCTGCTGCTGACTGCCAGAGGCAGGCCTTCAAGTGGCAACCGAGGGGCTAGTTGGAGACCTCAGACCACAGCCAGTGACCCACCTTGGGTCTCTTCTGCGTCAGCAACACCCGCTGGCTTGTTGGTCCCTACCTTATGGTGACTGTTACTCATCAACCCTCCAGCCCCAAAGGCTGACCGCACCTCGTCCTGGCCCAGGGCCCAGCCCCTCCCAGGTTCTCCCTCTGGGCAGGAAAGATGGTAGACGGTTGAAATACGGGCAGACGCCAAAAGACCAAAAGCTCCCGAGCAAAGATCGCAGCAGGAGGGTCAGGACAGCCGCAAACCCAGGAGGCAGAAGAGAGGGAAGGAGAGGAAGGGCTGCGTCTGAGAGAAGGTGAAGTTGTTGCCTGAGGCATTTTGTTCCAGCTGGAGAACAAGGCAGGAGCAAGAGAGAGAGGAGCCTGGAGCTTTCCAGAAGGTGGATGTTCAGCCTGGTATATAGTAGGTGCTTGATAAACATTCGCGGAAAGAATTAAAGACCATGATGGATTTATTTGTCTGTTTGTTTGTTTGTTTGTTTGTTTTACTGGTAATAAAGAGAAAAGGTTCAGAGTGGTTGTGCAGTTCCCAGACAGGTGGTAGAGGCCATCCTATCCCCCACACCTGGTTAGCTGCCCACGACTCCACAGTGGTGGTGGGTTGGCAGAGAAAAGAGATATGCTGTGTGATCTGCAGCCCCTCCCTCAGGCTGGAAGGCCCCCACTCGTGCTCCCTTCCACTCACTGCTGTCCTGATGGGACTTGTCTCTCCCCAAAAGCTAGCCTTCCCCCTGACCGTGCCAAGCCACCCTCAGGTCCCCTTATAACTCTGGCATCTGACAAACCCTCACCAAATGCCTCCCAGAGGTTCCCAGGCTAGACACTGTAAGGGGTCCCAGGACCAAAGGGGGGACTGGGATTTAAATGCTCTTTGCAGTAAATCAGGAACAGGGGAGGTGTTGTCCACTGAAGAAGGAGGACACGTTCCGATTCTGGGTAGAAGGCAAGTCTGCTGACAGCCATCTGCTCAGAGCCCAAGTTCCTGTTCTGGCTCTCACAGGGTTTGGTAGGGTGCTGGGGGCTGCAGACTTGGGCCTCTGCTTAGGAAGGCTGCTGTCATCCTTGGGATCCAGGTTGGTACTGGGACGAGCAAACATGCATAACTAGTTGGTTAAACTTGGGCTGGACTCAGCAGGGGCACGGGAAGGAAAATCAGTTTCGTTCTCATCTGTGCAGACTCTCCCGTGAATCCCGAAGCTTCTGTTGCCTGTGGGGCTGAGGCGGGGGATGAGCTAGGACCACCCCCACATGTGGCTGCCACACAAAGAGGCCTTACTGTCACCCTTTAGAACACGGGGCTACTTGGTCACGGTTTCCCACACCCAGCTTTGGCCGGGATTCTAGCCATCTGGCACCGTCCCTTTCCTCGTCCAGCTCCACACTTGTGATCTGCCCAGGGAAGGTGGGAAGGAGCCTGGTGTGTGAGCTGCCCCAGGCAGCCCGCAAGCTGGGCCCTTGGAGAGCCATTCTTCTCCAGATGGCATGGGCGTTTTGTCTTCAGACAGGTGCTTCGGGCGCAACAACTGTTTGTACACTTGTCGGGATTGCAAATCGCATCCAGGTGGGACGGAAATGGGGCCCAAAGGACTCCGCCCCCTCCATGGGTAGCAGGAGGGGTAGTGCGGGCTGGCAGGTGGCTCCTCTGAGTAGCTACTCTGGGTTCTCTTGTCTTCCCAAAAGCTCTCAAGCCCTCCAGACAGGGCCATTCCTGAGCTGAGTGCTGGCCACATGCCAGACATTGCACCAGGCACCTGGCAGGTCTCCCTCCTCATCCCCTGAGTCCTAAAGGTAAGGAAACTGAGGCCGAGGGAGACTGAGGCCTGCCAATTCCAGGGTGCTGGCTACACACCCTGCTGTAACCGGGACCCTTTGGAGTCTCCATTTCTTCCCCTAGAGACCCAGTTCCGGAGAGACCACAGTCATCTGTGACTGAGGGGGAGGGCAGAGTGCGGGATCACTGAGGCAAAACCCTCTCTGAAAGCCTTCACCTTGTGCTGTTACAGAGGCCAAGGTCTCTGCACCTGCATGCCCAGTGTGGGTCCCCACATCCTGTTACAGAGGCCAAGGTCTCTGCACCTGCATGCCCAGTGTGGGTCCCCACATCCAAGCCTGTGTGCCGCAGGTGTTTCAGACACATTGACCCAGATCCCTTAGGACCAGTGAGCTTTAGCTCTGCAGGGAAACAGGACCCCCAGGAGCCTCCCTGTCACACAGAACAGGCATCCCCATGCTCCCTGAGTGATCAGGTCCCCCATGGAGGGATGTTTTCCTCTTAAACACAAAGCCCACCAAACACCCATCCCTTCTCAGCTCTCACAGATAAATGCACTCCCAGAGACTCCTCTTTTTAGCCCCATCCAGCCCTAGCGTTGGTCCCAACTTCAAAAGTCTGCCTCTGTGCAACAGTGCTTAGAAATGCGCTGACACTTGACAGCAGGTTCAAAGTCAGGGAGAGGACGGCTTGGAAACAGGAGTCACACGGTGCCTTTTGTGTGTGTTCAGACCGCCCCTCGCTCAGGGAAACCGGCTGACAGGCCACGGAAGGCTGACAGCCAAGGAGCCGCTGCAGGAAGCTCCAGGCTGAGTACTCTCCGGCCAGTGGCACATCGGTCCACCTGGAGGGGGTGCCATCGCTCAGCACACGGGGCATGGGGGGAACTGAACGGGTCCATGGAGGCCACCCATGGCCAGCTCAGATGTGACAAATGAGAGTGGGTCGAGAGCTGGACCCAGAGGAACCAGAGATCAAACAAGGGCATCAGGAAAGTTCCCAAGCTAACCCCTGACACCTGGAGATGCTGAGTGGACAAGTAGACCCAGTGACACTCCAGAGTCTCCATGGAGATGGTGGTTGTCTTGTCTCCTGCGCCATGTCCCCACCTGGAGAGAATGGGGTGCATGTGACATGTGGGCTGAATCGGGCATCCTGCCGTGTTGTGACCATGTCTGAAGCTGTCCTCCCAGGGGCCCTGGATGATGGAGGGCATGGGGCATATACAGAATCCTCATCCTGCAGAATAGTGCACAGTTGATGGCTAGCACTTCCTGATGGAGCTCAGCTGAAGGAGGCAGAAAATGGGAATGTTCCCCAGCATCGGGGGGGGGGGGGGATGGTTGCAAGGAAGATGGGGGTTTGGAAAGAGAGCAGCAGCAGAAACACCTAAAAGGAACCTTGGAGGCAACCAGTATGCCCTAACCTATGCAAAGATCTGCCCTGTAGATGTTCTGACTGCGCCCTACATGGCTCAGAGTTCCGTTCACGTTTCCTGGGACCTCAACTTCCCAGCCCCACCGTCACCGAGCACCTCCCTCCCCTGGCTGCCAGTCAAGGATGTGCACACACCTTCCCCGCCAGGAGAGGCAGGGCGGGGGCCAGGGAGACCATCCAGGTGCTGGTGGCATAGTCTTCAAGGCAGCAGCAGTTTCTGCTGGACAGAGAAGTGGTTGTCACCTGCACCTAATTGGAGGGGCATGTCAGTGTGCATCCACTTTGGATGTGTTTCTTGCATACTTTAAGTTAACAAGGAAGGTATGGGCTGAGCAGAGCTCCTAAACCCCTGGAGTCAGCTCTCCATCATTCAGAGGCTGATTGTCCACTCTGGATTATTCATGCCCAGACTCCCAGCAGCCTCCCAGCCTCTCTGCCTACCCCCTGCCAGCCACCTCCTGGTTGGATTTCAAAAGCAGCCCTTGAGAAGGGGAAGCAGAGACAGGAGGAAGGAACAGTCACAGCAGGTGGATGTGCTGAGGA
Organism: Herpailurus yagouaroundi; assembly: GCF_014898765.1. Taxonomy (NCBI): domain Eukaryota; kingdom Metazoa; phylum Chordata; class Mammalia; order Carnivora; family Felidae; genus Herpailurus; species Herpailurus yagouaroundi. Next base: position 20,446,228 of record NW_024412423.1, on the reverse strand, counting down.
TTAATGGCTCTGGGCAGTGGTGGTTTTAGAGAAGAGGAGGAACCCAGGGTTAAACAGACATAGGAGGAGGGCCGGGCTTATCCAACCATGTGGACCCACCCATCCCTGTGCACTCGTGTGCCTGTTTCCCTTTGAAGTCAGGAGAGGGTTTGGATCTTGCTTGGGTTGAAGGGCACAGACCCAGACCCAGCCCGTGATCCCTGGCCTCCAGAAGGCAGCCCCAGCCCCTCTGTGGGTAGCCCTGGCTGGGCAGTTGGGTAGATGAAATATTCACAAGCCCAGAGCCTAGGTGATTTGACTTTCAAAGGCTTGTGTTGGACTAGACTGGCTGCACCAAGCCTGGCCCTTTGAAGAGCAGAGGCCCTGTGATGTCTGCAGACAGAATGTGTGCCAGCGTGCCTGGGGTGTGGGAGGTGACCTTTATCACAGGAGAGCAGCATGGTCCTTACAACAGCATAGCCACGAGGGCCTTGGCCAAGGCCTCAGTCTCGCCACTGTACAGGGATGGCCTAGCGGGCATGTTCCTAATGCTAGGTCAGAGAAGCTCCAATGCCCGGGCATTTGCAGGGTGGGTGGCCTGGCAAGCAGCTGCCCCTGCCATCCCTGCAGAGGACGATAACCTTCCAGAGTGGACCGAGCCACCCCAGCAAGTGTCACATGCATCAGTACCGTGGCTTCGGTTACTGGAGGAAGCTTTCAGATGTAACAGCCCTGGCGTTGGAAGTCACAAAACCAACAGGTTGGGAAACTCTTAGGAAACGTGAGTTTAAGGAAATGTCCCACGTTGAAGCAACAGGCGAATGCTTGCTCTCAGGTCTTCGTTCATGCCTAGTGCCTGCTCCAGGCGAGTTCTGGGATGGACTCTGGGAACACAGTGGTGACCCTGACAGGCCTGGCCCTCTTACTTTGTCTGTAAGTTGCTTACTCAGGAAATAGCTGAGGCCTCGTGACAGGGAAGCCGTCCCATGATGTGTGGGCAGGCTATGGCAGCCAGCATGTGGTGCAGAGGCACAGGGCTTCGAAGCAGAGCATTACAGGGCCCACAATGTGGGGCAGAGCTTGCTTCTAAAGCCATGATTCATCTTGCCTTATAAGAGCATTAATAGCTGATATGTACTGAGTGCTTACTATGTGCCATGGTGCCGTCTAAGCGAAGTCATTAATCCTTACAGCAGTCTAGGAGGAGGAACTGTCATTAGCCCCTCTTCTCAGAAAAAAACCCAAAGGCACCAAGTGCTGGAGTAATTTGCCTGCATGTCAGAACTCAAGAGTTGCAGTCCAGGATATGAACCTGGGAGTCTGGCTTTAGGAACCAAACTAAGCTATCCTGGCACTCATTTGTGGGGACATTTGTGGTCCCCAGCATATGCTTCAGCAGGCTCCCTGTGGCATCTCAAATTGGGCCAGTGTTGGCCCTGCATGTACAGGTGGTTAGAGAGGGGGGAGTGTATCCAGAGAAGGGGACACTGTCGGCCCACAAAGTCCAGCCCATGAGAAGCACCCTTATTTATAGAGTCTGCCCTACCCAGCAGAGTCTGCACAGGACTGCAGTGGGGCTTTAGGGGCCCAAACCTCAGCGGGGCCAGGACTGATTTGGAAAGCACTTTCTGAGGCTCCATGTGTCCAGTCCCAGGCTTGTGTGGGTCTGAGTGGACAAGGAGCTGGGGCCATTGGGGCACACAGTAGTCACATGTAGGAGGCAGGCGGTCAGAAACTGTGACCAGTGGCTCTGCTATGACGTTTGTTATTACTAATAACATTTCTTGTTAATCAGTTCATCAGTATCTAGTGACAATGGTCCTAATGAAAAGAATACTATTCATCCCCATTTTAGAGCTGAGGAAACTGAGACATAGAAAGCTCAAGTCACCCACCTGGGAGTCAGTAGGTCAGGAATTGAAAACCAGGCACTCTGGCTCTAGCCCCCCCACCAGCACATCTCTGACAAAGTCGCGTGCACCTGAGTTGACGCTTTGGCTTGAGGACAGATTGGAGTTCCCACCTCCACTCCTGGCAACCTGAGGTTCCCCCGCTCTGTCTTTGTGCCCAATTTAACCACAAAAACTCAGTTTTCTTTCTTTCATCAGGGGGCTGATTTCTCTTCTGTCTGGCAGAGATGTTATAAAAATCAATTAAGACATTTTGCACAATGCTTTTGAGATCTGGCATGTGGAATAGGACACATTAGTGCAAAACAGTTTTTGGTGATGCTGTTTGGCATGAAAACTTGTACTCTTGTCTCTTGTATAGAGCCTTTTTTTTCCACAATGTTTTCCATCAAAGGGTGCAATTACTGATTCAGGAGGGCAGCCTGCCATGGTGGAGACAGGCAGGCTCATCCCACCCGTGTGGCCTCAGAGGTGCCCCTGAAGAATCTACAGCTGGGCTGGCATGACACCGCCACCACCCCTAGCCCCCAAGGTTGGCCTGCAGGTGAAAAATGCTCAGCCCCAGAGGCAGAGCGCATTCACACAATAGCTACTTCCCAGCAGACACTGTTCTAGGCCATTCAGATTCTGCAGGTTTCAAAAGACACAAAGTCCTCACTCGGGGGTTGGGGGGGCGGTGAAGGGGTGGGGAGGATACTAGGCATGAGGTCACCTGCAGAAGACACATCCTAGCCCCTCCCAGGTAAGAACAGGTCTGGAGACTGGGGTGGCATGGGAAGGAGGAAGTGAGGTCAGAGATCCTGGGGGACCCCAGAAGCTAGCATAAGGATTTGTTTTTCCCTGGGTGAAATGGAAAGCCTTTGGTGGGGGGGGGGGGTGGGGGTTGAAGTTGAAGAGTGACTTTATATTTGAAAAGAATCACTCTGGCTGCCGTTCTTTGAAAAGACTGGCAGGGCAAGGGTAGAAGCAAGCAGACAGGTTAATGAGGCTGTTGCAACAATCCAGGAGGGAGATACGGTGGCTAGGGTGGAGGTGATGGGCAGGACAGTGGTGAGAATGGTCGGATTATAGGGATATTTTGAAGGGCAGTACCAAAGATATTCGCTGAGAGGCTGGAAGTGTTAATGAGAAAAAGGATGGGGGGGGGGTTGGTATGGGAACTGGAAGACTAGGGTTGCCACTAACTGTGAGTGATGTAGGATTAGGCAGGGAAGAGCAGCAGTTCACATGGGAGCATACCGAGTTTGGGGTGCCTGTCAGACATCCAAGTGGTGATGTTGACTAGGCAGTTAGACATACAAGACTGAGTTCAGGGGAGAGGTTCAGGCTAGAGATGAAAACGTAGAAGTCCTCGGCATGTTGACAGTGTTGGAAGCCATGAGGTCGGATGAGGTCGCTGAGTGGGTAAGGGGAGGTGGAGAAGGATATCCAAGACTAAGCCCAAAGAGTCTCCAGTGTGAAGAGGTCAGTAGACCAGGGAAGCTAGCCAAAGAGAGTAAGAAGATGCTAGAGAGGGAGGAGGGCAAACAGGCAAGGTGATGTCCTAGAAGCCAAGAGAAGAATGAGTCAGGAAGTGGTGGGTTGTGCCAAATGCATCCCTGGGGGGCACCAGGATGGCTCAGTTGATGAAGCGTCGTCCGACTCTTGGTTTCGGTTCAGGTCATGATTTCACGGCTTCATGGGTTTGAGCCCTGTATCGGGCTATGTGCTCACAGTGCAGAGCCTGCTTGGGATTCTCTTTCTCTCCTTCTCTGTTTGCCCCTCCCTGGCTTTTGCTGTCTCTGTCTCTCTCAAAATAAGTAAACAAACTTAAAAAAAAAAAAAAAAGAGCTTGCTGGACAACACGTATACCTTGGAGACACTGGGGATTGGTTCCAGATTACCACAGGAAGGAGATTATCACAACCAAAATGAATCAAAGCAATTTTTTGGTTTCCCAGTATATATAAAAGTTATGTTCACACTATACTGTAGTCTATTAAATGTGCTATATAGCATTATGTCCAGAAAAGATACATACCTTAATTAAAAAATACTTTATTGCTAAAAAAAAAAACAAATGCCGTCATCAGAGTTTTCAGCAAGACATAATCACTGCTCAGAGATCACCAGAGCAAATACAATAATGAAAAAGCTTGAAACATTGCAAGAATCACCAATACGTAACCCAGAGACACAAAGTGAGCAAATGCAGTTGGAAAAATGGTGCCAGTAGGCTTGCTTGGCACAGGTTGCCACGAATCTTCAGTTTGTACCAAAAAAAAATACAGCATCTACAAAATAACAAAGCAAAACACAAGAAAATGAGACGTACCTGCGTTAGTTTGGAGATCTGTGGGAATGGTGCAGAGCAGTCTCCATGGAGTGGCGGGGGAAGGTTGCAAGAGCACGTGGGAAGAGAGAAACTGGAGAAACAAGGTACAGAGCACTCTTCTGAGGAGTTTTGCTGTGGCAAAGAACAGAGGAATAGGGTGGTAGCTGGAGGAACAGTAAGGTAGGGGTGGTGACAACATATTTGTATGTTGCTGGAAATAATCAAGTAGAAAGGGGAATGTTGATGCTGTGGAAGGAAGAGGTGATATGCCTGGATCGGGTTTCTTGAGTGAGCAGGGCAGGTGCAATCTAGTGCCCAGGTGGAGGGGAGCCTCAGAGAGTGGCTGGTAGGTCCATATTAATAGGAGAAAAGCCTGGGCATGTGAGCACAGGTACAGGTAGGTGGATGTGATGGGAATGTGTGTAGATGTCTGTTTTCTCAGTGCATTGGGAAGCGGTTTGAGGAGAAGGAAAGCGTGGAACAATTGTCAAGGACAGTGGGAGGCTGAACAGATGGAGAGAAGGTTGTATGGCCCCTGGCAACGTGAAAGGCCCCTTTGTGGCTCATAGTCATGAATTAAAGGGAAACCAGTGAGCAGGACATGTGCTTTCCCCAGCCGTGCTTGCCCACACGGATGCACAAAGCACAAAGTAGGCAGATAGGTTTAACCAGGGCCGGGATAGTGCCAAGGGCAGGCAGGGAACTGAGGGTGTGGGCAATGCATGGTTCCAGTGGTTTAAATTCCATGGAATTAAAGCTGGTGAGAACGAAGTGACATCAGGAAGGGGGTGATGGACAGTTCAGTTGGTCAGTAGATTGTGGGTCCCAGTGGAATTGAGGAATTTTTGGAGTCTGGACACCAAAGGAATAAACTAGAAGAGGCGGGAAGTGATCAGAGAGCAGGGTGCCTGAAGATAAGATGTTTCAGGCTGCTGTTATTGTAAGGACAATGTCTAGATTCCAGGACAGTCATGGGAGTGAGGGCAGATGAGGTGGAGAGTTGGTGGTGTAATCAACTCGGATGTTTACAACCCCTGGTGTTAACACAACAGGAGCATCGGGTAGGCTATTGTCAGCCCGGGGCCACAGCCCTCTGAAATGGCCAGTCGACTGCAGCAAAGAGGGATGGTGGGTGGTCCATGGATCATGCAAGGGTGTTTCTGCCTCTCTCTGGGAGCAGGTTCTTTGAGGTGCTGTCCTGTCTTTATCCTTGTTTTATGGACGAGGAACTGAGGTACCAAAGAGTCGGTAAAGGGAGGTAGAGCTGAAACTCAAATCAGGGGATGGGCCTCCAGAGTTGGCACCCTGGCCACCGCATGGCAGACCCTCCAATGTCAGCAAGTTGGATATGAGTGAGGTGTGGCCTGTGCCCCAGGGGGTTCACTCTCCTACGGGAAATGAATACATGTGCAAAGACAGGCCGAAAAGCTATCTTAGAAAGTGAGAAGGGTGTTAACACCTGTAATCACAAAAATGCCACAAGTCTTCCGAGAAGGCTGGCTGGGCTGTCATAGGCAGATATGGGAGTAGGGAAAGACATCCCAGCCAGACCTGGGAAGGCCCCGGGCCACCTAGCATGGCCAGTTTCTCCCTTGTGTCACAGAGGAGCAAGAGAGAAGCAGAAGATGATGCTGGAAGGAAAGATTAGAACCAGAGCAGCAAAGACGTGTGTTGGTCAGGGAGGCTAAATGCAGTCACAGACACACCCCAGATCTCAGGGCCTTAACATGGTACAGATTTATTCCCTTCCATGTAACGGTGGAATGCTGAGGCTCCGTCTATGGCCACAGGCCACACAGTGACACGGGGGCCCAGGCATCTTCAGCTTTGTGGTTCTGTCATCTCCTAGGGCCTCAGATTCTTTTCCTGGATGCCCTGTACCTGATCAATATAGAGGGACAGAGAGAGTAGAGGGCAAATTGTGTAGGAATTTTTTTTGATGGGGGGAGGACAGCCAGGATTGGTAAGCGTTCCTTCTGACTTCTTGCATGGGCCAAAACTCAGTCACATGGCCACCCCTGATGGCAGGGCCAGCTGGAAAATGTAATCGAGCTATGTCTGCAGCTGGGAAAAGAATCCAGTTCGGTGAACACAGAGCAGTTCCTGCCACAGGCCCCCAGATCCAGGCCCTAGAGTTTGGGCTTGTCACGGAAGTCATGGAAACTAGGGAGGCAGGGAGGACCATAATCAAAGCCGGCTTGAGAAGGACGCCCACAGGGGAGACTGCAGACTAGAGAACTCTCAAGGCAATAGGTGTACAAGGAGGCAGAACTGGGAGCAGAAAGGGTTGCTGTTGAGAGGCCGCTGTGACCTCTCGCTGGGGAGGGTGTCTGGGGCGCAAAGGGGCTGACCTGTGAAAGATCGCTCAGATGCTTCCCGGCGGGGCCAGCATGGCCTCCTGCTTCCCCATCACCACAACCGGGGCACCGAAAGGCAGGCCCCAGCCCTGGGAAGATAAAGTGGCTGTAGGTGGCCTGTGACAGTCCTCCTGGATCCACAGCCTGGCCTCAGAGAGAGGGGACAAAAGGACCTATTTTAATTTTCTTCTTGGGCCTCCATATGACAAAAGAGAAATATCACCCAACATTATTATCTCTCAGAAAATACTCTCTGGAACCATAAAAAGGGAAATACAGTGAAGCCAGACCACAGCGGCTGCCCCTTAAATCAGGAGCCTCTAAATTATCGTGGTGGTGCTCTCTAATTCCTCTGGATGAAAACATTAAAGATGACAATGTCCCTTTAAATCAAATGCCCTGGGAGTTGCTGTAAAAAGTCAGCGGGCTTTTTTTTTTCCCCCTTGTGAGGATTTTTTTTTGTCTCTTTTCACCTTGTAATAAAATATAAATCATAACTTGTGGGGGCAGGCTCTACAGAGCAAGCTGTGAACATGGATTCTCTGAAAATGAAGGTGTTTTGTTAATGGGAATCATCTCATCTCGGGAAACGTGAGAGTTTCAGTGATGAGTTTGCTACTTAACTTCACACTCTTCTCTCTCTTTTTTTTTTTTTTTTTTTTTTGGATTCACACGCTGGCCCCCAGGCCTGGCTGTGGCACCATTGTGATGAATCACGATGGCATGTTCTAGACGGCCGGCAGGCAGCTCGACCCCTCCTGCGCCAGGCACCCGGAGACCCCAGAGCCCATGTGGTGCAGGCAGGCACAGCCTTCGGAGGGAAGGGCTAGAGGTGGGGAGCTGGGCTGAGGCCCTGCAGGCTAAGCTCCTGGGTCACGCAGAGAACCCAGAAGCCAGCACAGCCCTGGGAGGAAAGGATGGGAGCCACAGGTCAGAAAACCCTGCATGCAAAGCCTCCACCATGTGGACTTGTCTTCTGGGTCCTGGTGCAGAAAAGGGGTGAGCGATGGGGAAAGAAGCATCGAGCTGACCCAAGCAAGTGCCAGGACGGCAGAACCTGCAGCGTTCGTTCGGTCTGTTTCTCTCCTCGCTCTGCCCTCCATCTCTCATTTCCACGGGCCTGCGCGGGGACTACAAGGCCTGGCAAGGCTGCCTCTGGGAAGGGGGCTGGGCCGTTGTAACCAACGTAGGAAAGCAGACTCAGGTATTTCGGAGAAGTTTTCAAGGCTGGGGTCTGAGATACAAGGGTTTGCTGATGGCCCCAGGCACCCTACTCCCTGCGGGCCCCCTCTCCTCACTGAAGCAGCTAATCACCTTAAAGGGGCCTTCTCTCTCTCTCATCAACACTATGGCCCCACTCCTGGCTCTCCTGCAGCTTTTCTAGTTCCCTCAGCATTTCCCCCACACACATGTACAGACGAGGAAACTGAGGCTGCTAAAGGTTACCGTGACATATCCAATGGATATGCCTCAGTCTTCAGCAGATTTGGCCTCTCTGCTCCATCAGGCCCTGCTGACCTCTCCTTGACACATTCATTTGCCTTCCCCCTCTTCAGCCACCTCTTCACCATCTCCCCCCTGCGCTCCTGTGCTCCGCCAGCCCCTTGAACCTTTTCTGTAGAGGGCCAGGTAGCAGGTATTGTAGCCATGCAGTACATACAGTCTCTCCCCAAACTGCTGAATGCTGACATTGTGGCGTAGAAGCAGCCGTAGACCAAGGAGTGTGGTCGGGTTACAGCAAAACTTTGCACAGACGCTTACCTGAGCTTCTCTCTTCAGTCACATGCCCCCCGGTGGGGGGTAGGGGGACAGGAGGTCTTGTCCCAGCCACACCTCCAGACCCCGCTTCAGCAGCCCTCTTGTCCTCCTGGTCACTCCCTGCAGACATCACACTCTGAGTGTGCCCAAACTCTCTGTCCTCCCCCAAGCCCACCCCCCCCCACCTCACCTCTCTTCCTCACACACACTCACCTTCTCCCTTAAACCCACCTCATCTGTGACATGATTGCTACGTGCCGCGGAGTGGGTTGGCCAGGTCTCTGAGAGGCTGCACTGTGAGTCAGTGGGAGAAGGTTTGGAGGCGGAGGGGAGACCGAGGGCCCGGCGGAGAGACTGACGTGCAGGGACACATGGCACTAGAATGAGAAGCAGGGTTTGCTGGGCCCGGCTGCTGCCTGGTGGCTGCTGAAGCCAACCAACCAGCCAGGGTCTTGGCATCTCCACGGGGTTCCACAGAGTCGTGTTGAAGGAAAAGAAGTCCTTGAACGCAAGTGCCAGGCGCAAGCAAGACAGGTGAAGGGCGCGTATCCTGGAGCCGTGGGCGCCTCTCACGGCCTGCCCATCTCAGGTGTGATGGTCCCTGCTTCTCTAAGCCATCTGTGAGTGCTCCAGGGAGGACTGTTTAAAGCCACAGGCCACCCTTCCTGTGGTTTGTGCCTTGCCTCGCCCCAGTGAGCCAATGTGACCGAGGCCCAGCCATAATGTCTGCTGCTGAAATTCAGATATCCACATCAAGATCCCTTGCGGACCCTCCTCTCCCAGGGCTACCGACTTGCCAGGAAGCCTGGGTGTTGGGCTCAGAGAAGATTCAGGCTTGAGGCTTTTTTCTGTTTCCACATAGAAGAAGGCAGTAGGCTTCCCAAAGGCTTTGCAGGAGCTCAGCCGGATGCTGGTGCAGGAGGAGTTAAGTGGCAGGTGTAGGCGTAGAACATGCCCTCTGATTGATGCAGCTCTAAACATTCCGTTCATTTAGAGCACCACATACTTTGACCGGCTTCCCACCCCATGCGTTCAGAGATAAAATTCTGTCTTACTCATTCACCCTGCTCCTCACAATTCCGGGCTGGGGCATGTGATAATCACTGAGCTGCCTTTGCGAGGGGGCACACCCGGCCCAGAGGACAGGTCCCCCCCGGCCAATGCTGCGCCTGTGCCACTGCTAACAGATCGACTGCGAAGGTTTGTTTTAGGCCTCATTTTTCATCCTGGCTGCTCTCTCAGGGAAGGAACGCCATCATTACCCCTAGGTACGCAGGCCCCGCTCTTGGAACCCTCAGAAAACACTGAAATTTATTTTGCCCATTTGAATAATGCAGTGGAGACAAAATTCTTCTTGTTTCAGAAGCCATTGCTCCATTTGTGTTTCTCATCGAGTGAACTGATGGCCAAGGAGTGTAGGAATAAACAAACTTGTGCTCAGCGTGCAGGTGAACTAAGTCCCCCACACCGTGCTGTGGTCATGTTGCCTTACCAGCCTATGGCTGGTGCTGAGCTTTGGGCAGCTCTGGAGGCGGAACAGCAGACTTGGACTATATGTGCACCAGGACAGGCTTTTGGATGGCCCAGGAGTTGGGAAAGCCAGGAGACAGGTGCCCCCAGCTGTGGGACACCTGCCCCACCGCCCTGTGGTCTCTCACTCATTCCTGGAGTCTAAAACACAGTCTTAGAGGGCTTTTCCTCCAGGAGAGATTCTGGGGAAGGGAGCCATGCCCAGTCATTCATTTGGGAGGGGAGGAAGTGATGGTACAGGGCCCTGCACTTTGGACCTCCCACCCCAGCTGTGGAGATGAGGCCCATGGGCAGAAGGAAGTGCAGGAGTGTAGAATGCAAAACCACGGGGTCTGAGTGCTAGGCGCTTTGGAATATCTTGAAGATCAGCTGACTTCCTGGAAGAGGATGGGCTTGATGAATGCAGATGAGGTAGATGTGACTAGAGAGAGAAGGAAAGGGCTCTTCCTTGAGGTGAGAGAAAGGTTCAGAGGAGGCATTAGGAGACAGGGTTGAAGAATATATATTGAATGTTAATCGAGTGCTTACCGTGTTCCCGGCCTCCGTGATGCAGGACTGAAGCTGGGCAGCTCTGTGGTGGGACATTCGGAGCTCGGCCTCCAAGGCCAGGCTGGGCCAGCCTCCATCTCTGCCCTACTCTACCCTGGAGCTCCAGAGCTGGCAGCCTCCAAGGTCCCCACTGTGACCCCAGCCCCCAAGGTGGCAGAGGGTGTGCTCACCCCATGGGCAGAGAAGAGGGAGCTGGGTGTCCCATGCCTGACTGTGCTGGGCCTTCTGGGACCATCAACGTGTTGGCAGAATAGCAGGAAGGCCAGTGCCACTGAGCTGACATTGTCCTGTCGGGTGCTCCCTCAAAAAGGGGTAGTACCTGGAGCTCCCTTGAGCAAAGGGCCTCTTCCAGGCCTTGGTGCACTTCCCTGAGCCCAGGCTTCTGGGACGGAAGGGTAGGGCAAAACACCACCTCTCAGACATGGAGAGCAGCTGCTGCAGGACCTCATATTTGTCTTTGGAGGGAGGGCAGGGCGCTATTAGCTAGTTGGCAATGAGACCCAGAGAGGCTGGGTGCCCCTCAGTCCTCAGATGCCTCCTTCAGTGATGTCTAGCTGTCCTGATGCGGATGCTGCGTGGGTAAGTCAACAGAGGTGGGCCACAGTCCTTCCCATAGATACCACCAGACCTTGGGTACACCTCAGCTCTTCAGGAACAAGGGACCCTCCAAGAAGCTTCTGTCCCAGCATCCAGGGCCATAGGGCACAAGGTAGGGGCTTGTCAAAAACCTGCTTTTTTTTTTTTTTTATGTTTATTCATTTTTGAAAGACAGAGAGAGACAGAGCACAAGCAGGGGTGGGGCGGAGAGAGAAGGGGACACAGAATCCAAAGTAGGCTCTAGGCTCTGAGCTGTCAGCACAGAGCCCGACACGGGGCTCGAACTCATGAACCGTGAGATCGTGACCTGAGCTGAAGTCGGATGCTTAACTGACTGAGCCACACAGGCGCCCCAAAAGCCTGCTTTCTTTTAAGTTTCTCGCTACAGGGCTCTGAGCCAGGTTTTAAGCGACTCCTGGCTGGACAGTTTCTGTGTTTGGTCTTGTGAATACTAAATGGGCCAATTTCCAGAGAAGCAACAGCATTGCCATGGACAGCTCTCTATAGGGAGTAGGCCGGAATGGGGCCTGGGCAGACCCAGATGGGCCCTGGGAGGGGCAGGCAGTACCGCTCCCCAGAGGTGCCTGTCCCCAAGACTCTCATTTAGGGTCCACAGACTCCACAAGGCTCCAGCCTCAGAGAGGCGAAGTCACTTGTTCTCAGGGCTATGCAGCCAGTGAGAGGTGGAGCTGGGATACTGAACGTATGTCAGTGATTTTCGAAAAGGGCAATAACTCTTCTTTACTGAGCCATTCCTCTGTGCCAGGCACTACACTAAATACTTCATACGTTTTATGTTGTTCATACCGTGGACAGGTACTGTTGTTAACCCCATTTTACAGATGAGGCAACTGTGGTCAGGCTGTAGCAGAGGTGGCACTAAAACTAAGCAAATTCAACTCCATAACACAGGGCTTTACACTACACTATTCTGCTTCCCAGGGAGAGACCCAGAGTGCTTGTGGTGTGGCAGTCACGGAAGGCTCCTTGGAAGAGGTGCCATTTGGCATTTGAATGGCTCCAGAAGATATGTGTGACTGAAGTAAATGGCAGGCAGAACAGCGTGAGCAAAGACAGGGAGGCTAGCGGACACAGAACGCGTTCCCTGCCGTATCCTGGAGCGCAGGATGCAGGCCGTAGGGGGCGGTGGGAGTCATAGCGGTGAGGTCAGCCAGGGCATACGGGTCTCAAGTACCAGGCCAGGGAAAGCCATCCAAAGCTCTGGGCAGAAGAGAAGCGGGGTGAGGGCTGAGCCGGGTGGCCTCCTGTGCCATGTCTGAGAAAAGGCAATGAGCCACACAGCTTCCCCCGTCATAGGCTGGGGCCCCCGTAGCATCTCCCAGCCAACACTGATTTAAGGAAGGTGGTTGGGTTTGTTAAGTCTCCAACCCCTGCAGCACTGATCCCTTCCTCTGCAAAACAGTTACTCTGTAAAGCCTCCATACACTTGAAGCTGAGGGTTTCTGACTGAGAAGCCCTGGTGTTTGGCCTCGTGCATGTGAAGATGTGATTGCCAGTCGACACAACCTGGAAAAGTGGGGGCCGCCCAGAGTCGAGGGATTGTTTTTAAGTGAAAGAGATGGAAAGAAATTTAAAATCAATACTTCTGGAATTAGGTTTTCCTTTTATAGGATTAAAAATGCTCCACCGAAGCCCAGAGGAGGAATGTGGTCTGTGGGCAGCATCAAGGTGATTAGTGTGTCTTATAACTTCCAGACGCTCACAGACACTTTGAGTAAAAACCAAGAGAACCACAATTGCTTCTACAAAGCAGCCAAGAAGGCCCACCTGCTCGTTAGGATCTGCCCAGTCTCCGTGGGCCAGCTCAAATGTCATATCCTCCAAGGAGATGTCCCTCGGTGGCCTCTCTCTCGCCCTTCCTTGCTTTGATCTCATCCCCAGTGCCGTGACACGGCCTTGAGCTGGGACACTGTCTCCAGGCCCCAGAGCAGCCACACGGCTTTACCTCCTGCAGCCATAACTCACCAGTCTGTGTTTCTCTTTCCGCACAAAAAGCAGCTTCTCTGAGTTGATTTTTTTTTAATAGAAAAAATTAAAAAGCCCTTTTGAATCATGGCCTACCTATGGGTAAGAAAGTTTTCTGTCAAGACTGAAGAGTGGATTAATTGGTAGTGGGTGGATATGTATCTAGAATGTGCTTCATAGAAACGAGATCTCTTTGGGAAAACACCGGACCTCAGTAACACGTGTCTTTACGTACGTGACTTTGGAGACCTGGGAAGGTCTCCCAGAGCTCTAGGGTCTGCCGTTCCTCTGTGACGGCCATACAAGCTAACAGGTGTGCACCACGAGCCTGGCACAATGCTCACTACTTTTCACATGGTAAACCCTCACAGGATGTCTGAGGCAGATCCCACTCTGATTCCCATTTCTTAGAAGAGGAAACCAAGGGCCAGAGAGGTAAAGGAATCCATCCAAGGTCGCAGAGTCAGTAAATGGTAGAGCTGGGATTAGAACTCAGGCTCCAAAGGACTGCTTGAGCCCACACCCTAGGACACTCAGCAGTTGGCCTCATTAATGACCTTGTCACACACATCCGCAGGCTGCAGGCTCCATGTAGGCGGGCCAGGATGCGTTCTGCTGTGCCCTAGCACCAGGAGAGGGCCTGGGGCGGAGTGGACTTATTGGTGCCTGGGGTGATGCAGCCACTGTGCTGGTGGTCAATGCTGTCAGCCCTGAGAACTCAAGCCAGGTCTTCACAGAGTCTGCTCTTGGACATAGCTGTACCCACGGGCCATCCCAGGGTCTATGGAAAGCTTGTTGTCACTTCCTGTTTCTGCTGCCCCTGTGGCGTCCCAGCCCCAAGCTGTGTCCGGTGGTGCTGAGCTCCAACCAGCCAGGCCCTGTCTGGAGGAGAGAGACCAGATGAGCTGGAGGTCCGGGTGTCTCCCTGCAGTGACAGCACATGCATCCCTAGGACTTGGGGGACACTGGGAAATGATTCCTTTGGAGCCACGGAGGGGGAAGTGGGAGAGTTCAAGACCCCACCCCGTGGTAGTTCTAAGGATAACGTTTCACAGCCAGGGAAGGGGGCGCGTCTCTCCTGCCCAGGTCGGCGAGAGACCATGGTGCTAGAGGCAGCTTTAGGGAAAGGGCTGGAGGCTGACCCTTGGCTGGACGTGATCTGAACCTTACTCATTTCCCCTCATTTTGCGAAGACACTGTTCAAAACTGAAATATTCCCCCATTGCAGGATTTAACTCAATCCCATCTCCATCATGAGCACTCTTTTGTTTTCTCATTTCTTTTTTTTTTTTTTTACTGTTTATTTATTTTTGAGAGAGAGAGAGAGACAGAGAGACAGAGAGACAGAGAGACAAAGAATCCGAAGCAGGATCCAGGCTCTAAGCTGTCAGCACAGAACCTGGCCCGGGGCTCAAACCAACAAACTGCAAGATCATGACCTGAGCCGAAGTCGGACGCTTAACCAACTGAGCCACCCAGGTGCCCCTGTTTTCTCATTTCTTTCATTCATAAACGTTTCTTGGTTTCTCTCTTTTCTCTCAGAGCTCTTCCTGTTTATAATAAGAGGGCACAAGAACCCACGCAGACCTCCCTGTCCCGCCATGTCTGGTTGGCATGGGGGGGGCAGCATCGAGGTGCCGCGCTCTGAACACTCCCACGGCTCCCTGGCAGGGCTCCCCAGGCGTCACCCATCACCTTGCACTCACCCACTCCAGAGCCTTCAATGGCTCCCTTTTTCCTGCCTCACTGAGTCTGAACGCCTCTGCCTGCTTCTTGGGTCTCATGCCCCAGGCAGCTCTGTTCGCAGTGCCCTGACTCTCCTCGGCCTATGTCTTCCCATCGGTCTTTTTGCATCCCCTCTGGCATCCGCCCAAGAAAAGCTTATTTGTTCAACGGAAGGAACTGTGTCTGATTTAGTTGTCTCCCTTGCATCTGACACTGGACAGCCTCTCAGATTTTAAGTGTTACTTTATTAATCATTTCAAAGCAGGCAGAGGGATGGAGATTGGTGGGTGGGGGGCTTATCCAGGTGTTGGATGCCTGAGTCTTCTCCAAGAGCACGGGCCAAGGACTTAGAAAAAGATCTTGTGCCCAAAGTAGAGTCAGGACCCCGACTCTGTGTGGTTATAGAGCCATACATGCCAGGCAGAACCGTGCCCGGTGCTGTGTCTGCACAGGCCAGGCAGAGTGGCAGGGGGAGGTCCGACCGGTGGGCAGCTCTGCAGATCTGCGGGGACTTCAGCCGCACCCTCCAAAAGCAGGTCTGCTCATCTCACAGCGCCCACTCCCCCCATCCTTCCCCCAGCTTCTGCCCCAAGAGATACAAGTCTTAGGATCAAGAGGGAATGTCACACTCCAACAATGGAAGAATGGTCTTTTTAATTGCTCGAGTCTGTTCTAATCAAAGGAAACAACACTTTGATTAGCAGCGGCCTGACCTGGGAGCATGGACCCGAAGTGTGCTTGAAGCGCAGCAGGCGCAGATGGTCTCCCCCAGGATGCGAGTGGATCAGGGTAGGACACAGGCCATCACCCGTGGCCTCTGCCACTGCCGTGCAGATGGGACTCTCACAGACGTGCTCATACAGCGCCGTGAGCCAGCACCCCCGGCCCCCCTGCCTCGTGCACAGTCTCTGCAGTAGTCTGCACGAATGTCTACCGGCTCCGCTCTGCACCCTCTGGCCAAACACCCCAAAGGCCCGCTCTCATTTCCCTCCCAGCAACACCTAGAATTTGCTTGCCCGATCATCTGTCACCCGGGGTCTGTATGGGCCGCGTGACATCTGACATCATTGGAGCGAGGAGCGGAGAGGGAAGTTGGAGGCAGGCTGCCTGCCTGGATCTGGAGTTTACAGTAGGGTTCTCTCACGTGGAGCTGCTGTGGCTTGTCTGTCTTATGCATCCCTTCCCACCGGCCACAGCTTTCCAAGACAGAGCCTACACTGCTGTCTACCACCAGGACAGCCAAGGGCCAGCCCCACAGCTGGATCTTCAGGGCACCCCATTGCCCTGTTAGAGCCTTCAAGAACTCCCTCATACACACACACACAACCCCACAAGCTGGGCTCAGGGTCCAAAGGCCTCCAGGAAAGGCAAGTGGGACACGCCTTTAGTGGAGAAACGGTTTGGGATTTTTAACCCCTCCTTCAACATCTGTCGATGGGGAGCGGTCCTCAGAGGCAGGTGGCAGGTGAGAATATGGCACCTTTGCTTTGACGGGGTGCACCTCACCCACCCAGGGCCCCAAGCTTGTGCTAATAGGCATTCCATGCCCCTCTGCTCCCTAATTACTTCTCGGAACTTGATGAGTGTCATCAGCTGTCTCTTTGAGAAGAGGCAAATGTCAGATGAGCCTGGCAAGACCGTGGTGTTTATTTAAAGACAATTATCTTCCTGGCAAAGGGGCTATTTGTTCTGTGTGGTAACTAGGTCAGTATGGAGCCTTCCAGAGCAAGATTCAGGGCCCCAGAGGACCTGAGTGAGTGTGACAGATGCCTGGTTCAGTAGGCTGAGCCCAGGTGAGCGTTCAGGGCTGGCCCCGCCGACCGTGCAGAATCAGCAGGCTGCACCCATGGGCCGAGTGACCCAGGTGTCTGCTTGGGGGACCACAGGGCTGCCCTAGCCCTGGGGCATGAAGGGGGGACGTCACCTGGTTAGAAGGCTCTATTTCCGCCTGTTGGGAACCACTGCTGAGCCTCCAGTCTTCTCTCACAAGAGGAGTCATATGAGGAGAAAACACACCTGCTGCTAATGGGGTTAAAACGCATTATGAGTTTTCCAATTACATATTTCAGTTATTCCATGAATGTTAATTGGAACTTGACAATGCAACTGTGAGTTGGCAGAAAATCAGAAATGGCAGCTTCTCTCCCGACGGCTACAAGTTCCCTACCCCGGGACATGCACGGATGCATCAGGCAACATCTCTTGGGCCCCAGATGTTTAAGGAATGTCCACCTTGCCCTCAGCACATGGCTTGGTGCTCCTGCCACTGCTCTTCTACACTCACAGCAAAGCACTGGGCCTTTGCACATACTGTTTCCTCTGCTTGGAACCCCTCCCCTGGCCCCGCTCTCCCCCATCCTCTGGTCAAACTCCTTTAAGACTCAGCTCGGTTGTCCCCTGCTCAAAGTAGCCTCTGAGTACACAGAACAGATGCCCTGCCTGTGTTTCCTCACTGCCCTTAGTCTCCCATGAGAAAGAAAACTCCTCCCTAACCATTTCCCCCTCAGTCTTCAGGCCCAACACGCTCCTTCGATCTTATAGTGTTGTTACAGTCATTCAGCTCAACCCTCGGGAGAGCCCTGGAATGGGTCTCCAGCAGCCTTTAGGGAGCTCAGATGGGGAGTCCTGCGGAGCTGGTTTTCCGGTCCTCTCTGAGCCTTGGTTTTCTTGTCTGTACAGTGGGAGTCATAAGAGCACCTGCTTGGTAAGATTGTTCTGAGGGCTCAGGGAATTGTGTGTGAAGGGCTTAACCAAGCGCAAGATAGAACGCTCAGGGATAATAGCTTTTATTACTACCAGTATTGGCCTCCTGGATCCAACCTATTTGGGAGTGTTTTCCTAGAAAGGAGAGTCCACCCAACAGTCAACAGGGGTTGTTTGGAGACACTGAACTCATGGCCTTCAGTGGCCCTCAGGGCCGTGAACACAGCTCACAAACACCAGGCAAATGGGAGCACTGGCTGGCTCAAGGCTTTAGAATGGGGGAGAGGGGCAGGAGGGGCTGGTGGAAGAAGCAGGACGCAAGTGATGTCCCCCCTTCAGAGCATCCCTGAAGTATCCGGCGTGCAGGCCTCACTCCTCATCCACCGAGGGTTTTCCCAGCACATTCCATGTGCCACACACAGGGCAGGCTGCTGGGATCCAGTGGTGAGCAAAACCACATGTGATTCCTGCCCTCAGGGAACTTACAGTCTTTGAGGAGAGAAACAGGAAAACAGCGGCGATCCCCTCGAAGTGGGGCAGTTGTGGGGAGGGGGCGCCCCCGTAAAGCATAACATAAGAGAAGAGAGCTGAAGGAAGGAGCCAGCTGTGAGTCCTGGGGAGAGGACACAGCTCTCACGGAGACCCCAGGGGTAGGATAAGCTTGCCGCGCTCTGGGAGACTCAGGCAGGCCCTCGAGGCTGGAACGTGGTGCTGAGGGTAGCTGTCAGTGAGGAAGCATGGAGGGTAGATTTTACTCCACCTGCAGTGGCCAGCTGCTTATTAAGTGGGAGTGTAAGGTGCCAGGCCCTGTGAGACCAGGCAGCTGAGGTCCCTGCCCTGGGGAGCCTCCCACCTAATGGGAACTGTCTTGGAGTTCTCCCTGGGGGCTGGGGGCTCGGCTGTAATCTTGGCTCTAGTTCCCAGCCCCACCTGCCTGCCAGCCACATGGGCAGTCTTTCTGTTCGCAGGTGTTCCAGGAGGGCTCTGCCTCTACTGGAACCTTCTTCCCCACATACCATCAAGGCTGGCACAAGCTTATCCTCCCTGCTTTGTCACAATTCACATGTGTTTTAATGTTTGTGGAGTTTTCACAGCAGGTGGAGGATGACTTTCATGTCTTGTTTGTACCACCAGGCTCAGTTCACCTTCTGAGTGGCATGGGCCGTGGCTGGGAGTTTGGGGTGCTTTCAGGAACGTGGCTCATGAATAGTCATGTCTGGGCTCCAACCTAGAGACCTGTGAGCTAACTGCATCTGCACTGAGTGGCTGGACTGAGCCAGTGGCTTGAGAGTTCAAGGTCTCCTTCCTGTGCGTTCTCCCCAGGCACGCTTGCCACTTCCCACCTGTGCCACCGTAGGTCACGTGGCCGTCGGAGGCCGAGGGCAAGGAAATGATTGGCCAGGGCTCACAGCCTGTGGCTACATACAGGCCTGGAAGGTGTCGCGGCTTGATTTGCCCCCTGAACTCAACACAGGCCCTGTAGAAGTCTCATAGGACTCTCATGACAAACTCCTGCAATGTGGCTCGAGATGATGTAAATTTACTTTCTCATAGTCCAGGAGGCCAGAAGTCAGCATTCGAGGTGTCTGGGGGGCCATGCTCCCTGTAAAGGCTCGAAGACAGGACCCTTTCTTGCCTCTTCCAGCTTCTGCTGCCTCCTGCCGCTCCTTGGATCATAGCAGTAGAACTCCAGTCTCTACCTCCATCTTTGCACGGCCTTTTTCCTACTTTTTCCACGTCCTCTTCTTATAAGGACACCAGTCACTTGATTTAGAGCCCACCCTAAATCCAGGATGATGTCATCTCGAGATCAACAAGTAATTATATCTGCAAAGATCCAATTCTCAAATAAGGTTATCTTCTGAGGTTCCAGTGGATGTGAATTTGGGGAGGACACTATCATCCCACTCTGGCCCCAAGGACGATGCCCGTGGCAGAGAGCTGGTGTGGGATGCGTGCCGTGGGCCAGTTTGGCCCTCACAGATACATGCTAGCCATGCTAGCCATACAGGCTAGCCTCACTGCTGACCACTCCTATGCTCTGTGGCTCCCACTCTGCCTCCATATTGGGTCCATGCAGGGGCCCTCCAGACTTCCTAGGAGATGTGTGATGTGGCCACCTACCCACATTCAGTCTACACCTCCTCACCAGGCTCTTAGGAAGCCAAGTGGCGGTTACAGTTTAGGATACTGGAAGTCCAGAGAACCCACAGCCCTAAAGAACATCTCCACAGAAGTTAGCACCTTTCTGCATGAACCCCCAGGATCACGGCAGCACTTGAATTACACCCACACAGTGTGAGTGGGTTGGCCAGAGCTGCCGAAGGGCCTCGTGGCCCATGGGGGTCAGACCCTTGTGTGGCTACATCTTCAGGAGACAGTGCCTGGCACCCAGAGACCTGAATCTCAGGCTCAGCAAGGCTGTTGGTGCCCTGTATACCTGAGGATCCCTTGTTTTACTTATCCATCAGAAGAGCAGGGGGCCAGGTGGCGTTCAAGGGCATTTCCCTCCCTCATGGTCCTGGGTCTACAGTGTAGCAGTGCCCTTGCCCAGCTGTCAGGGGATCATTTGTGTCTTCAAGGTCAGAGTGACCCACAGACCTGTCAGAACCACCTGCCAGGGAGGGCCACTCCTCTGCAGCATGCCCCTCTGAGCCCCACACTTAGGACCCAGTCTTTTCCTAAGAACTTCCTCATATTTCTGATGTTCCCCAGGCGGCTCCTGATGCCACCTCTGCTGGATGGCCTCCTAGGACAGACAGGAGAACAGGTCCGGGCTTCCCTTAGACTGTATTGGAGGCAAGGCGTCATTAAAACACATGTGAATTGTGACAACGCAGGGAGGATAAGCTTGTGCCAGCCTTGATGGAATGTGGGGAAGAAGGTTCCAGTAGAGGCAGAGCCCTCCTGGAACACCTGCGAACAGAGAGACTGCCCATGTGGCTGGCAGGCAGGTGGGGCTGGGAACTAGAGCCAAGATTACTGCTGAGGCATCGCAGAAGTCCTGGTGAGCCAGGGTGGGGGGCGGGAACCAGTGCAAGAGTTACACAGAGTTACAAAATCCCTTTTGCTCCAAACACACATGACATGTCAGACCCCGGAGCTCAGGGGGGCAGACCTTTGGACAGGGTGTGTGCGCCCGACCCTCCGGTGGACTGCCACCTTGTAGCCAGCAGATGGAGACCTCTCAATGCTTCTGGACATCACTGCACTAATGGCATCAGCCCAGCGGCACTTTGGACAGATTGTGAGACCAGGTCTCCTCCCATATGCTGGGGATGCCCTGGGGGAGCCACGCAAATCTCTTAAGGTCCCTGGAAAGAGTTTTCCCGTCTGTAAAATAGACACACCTTCCCACTGTTGTGGAGGGCCATGTGGTCTCGGCCATGGGACTGAGCTCAGGGGGGTGCACAGGTCTGGTCACGGGGATGAGCGGGGGGTGATGAAATCTCTTGTCACATTGGCATCTTCGCAAAGAGGGCCCTACCTTATCCAGGCTAGCTGTCCATCTTTTGCTTCACAGAGCACCAAGCGTCCTTGGTACAAACCGCGAGTAACAGTTCATAACAGGCTTCACTCAGTCACAGTCTCTAGAACCCTCCAGGGACTCAGCCATGTTCATGGGCTGCTTTACCCAGAACACTGGAGTTCACCCCAAGGGACAAGTCAGGCACCGGAGGGTCCTCACCTCCATGCAGGCTCCTCTCAGGACTTTCCCAGGGGAAGGTAGGTGGCAGCTGGCAGAGAGTAACAGTATATTTTTTTCCTCTTTATATATTATATTTACTGATTCATGTGGTAAAGTTTCTGTCGGGGTTTTTTTTCCCACTGTAATCGGCATGCTCCACACAGAATGTGCACAAATCCTAAGTGCACAAGTTTGGTGCAGTAGCCATGGACAGCCCAATTGACTACTATTCCCAGAAACAAAAGGAGCATCACAGCCCGGACATCCTCCCCCGACGTGTAACTATTAACCTGTCTTTCTAACACCCTAAAGCCATTTTGCCTGTTTTTTAACTTTTTATCAGTAGACGCATCTAGCATGACCCTTTTGTAATGGTCTACTTCCTCCAAACTCTGTTGGTGAGTTTCCTCCATTGTAATTTCACCTACAGCAGAGATCTTACCCTTTCACTGGCATCTAATATTCCATCGTACGAATATGCCACAGCTGACATACCTGGGTTGTTTCCGGTTTGGGATAATTAGGAAGACTGCTTCTGTGAGCATTCTTGTGTAAGTCTTTGACATGCCTTCTGTTGGAAATACATCGTGGTGTAAAGGTGCTGCCTGCATAAACTAAAAGGACCTGCTAGTCTGAAATGTGCTCCTGCTGTGACATTAGGGACTTAGATGCGGGGAGGCTGGCTTTAGCCCAAGGCACCTGTTCAGGGTCAGCCAGGACACAGCCTGAAGGGGTCATTACTGTTCCCACACCCCCACACAATGGCCCCTGAGGAGACCCTGGGTGTTCCTACAGGCCTCTCCCTGCCTTGGGGCCAGGGCCACTCTCCTGGAATCTGTAACGTAAATGTGACAGTTCTCTGGGAACCAGGCAAAGGGATGTGGAGCAGGAGCCAGGAGGGGAGCCAGGCTCAGACTGAGCTCTGGGGCCTTCAACTGCCAGCCTTTAGTCAGCTACCTGCTTGTGGGCGCCACCTGCCCTCCTGTCCCCTGTACCTGCCTTCCCTCCCCTCCCTGTCCCCTGGGGTCCAGCATCCATCCTGGATGGGCTTTGTCGGCAGCACTGAAGGGGCAGGGCTGGGAACACCTTCTGTGCCTCCTCCCTCGGGGGACAAGAGATGCGTTTCCCTGCTGGAGGGATGCACAGACCCCACTTCAAGGGGAAATGTTGTGGTTTCTCTCTGCTGACTTAAATTACGTTTAGTATAACGTTAGTTAAATACGTACAAACATAAAAGTAGGTACACGTCCCTTATGTGTAGGGCTCTTTTACAACCATAAAGCCAAAACAAATTTATAAATGAAATAAAAACAAACTGCAAAACCAATACACTTCAAATTAACTACATTAATTTAATGGCACAAATGACATTGTGTTCCTGAAACCACATCAGCGCTCACAGCATGATTCTGGGGTAGCCTGCTGCCCTTCTCTGGTGTTTTCTGCTGCTTCACCATGTGCTGGGTCATGACTGAGCCCTCCCTTCAGACCGCCTCGAAACCTGTGTCAGTCCTGGTAGTCTCCGAACCTCTTTGAGCCTCTGTCTGCTCATCTGTAGCATGGAGAGAGCAGTTGTGTTTGTTGAGAGGTTACTGCCAGTTCGTATACAGACAGCACACGGCCCGGGGCCGGCCGCGGGGGCAGGTGACCTAGGCAGGCCTCTCTGCTCGGTAGGGCTGCGTTGGTTTCATGCCCTGCCATCACCATCTTGGAATCCTTAGTGCTTATGTGAACAAGGGGCTGCGTCTTCATTTCGCACTGGGCCCCCAAATGATGTAGCAGGACCTCGTCACAGCATAGAACGAGGCACACTGTTGGCACTCAGTACCCACTAGCTGCTATTATCGGTGCCCTGAGCTTGTTACTGTGTTCAGTTTCTTCGTGACATTTTCCTCCAAAGCCAGTTTCATCTTCATATTATTTAGTATGGACTGGAGACAGGGGGTATGTGTGTTTGGTTAATTCTCGGAGCTCCGTGTGCATGCTGGGGTGAAGGCACGGGTGTCTCGACAGGGAGCATTTGCATCCTTGGTCACGTGCAGTCTGAGCATACCAACCCCGTGCAGAGCCCTCTCGCCCAGGAACAGAAGCCCAGGCTTTGCTGACATTCAATCACTTCTATCATCACGGGTACAAAATGGGGCCAGGCAGCATACTGCTATTTCCCTGCAACCACTTAAGGAGGGAGCCAGAGTTTAAGGTAACAGGTTATGGAGCTGAAGACACTTTAATGGATTAGAGGTTCACACCGAGTTGCTAATTTAATTTCCCTTTTTTATTGCTGTTCTCCTAAAAAAACAGCACACATAGCCCTTTTCTGAGAGAGAGATATTAATAATCACAGCATTCTGCAAGAACAGGAAAGGGCGTTAAGATGTTGCACCGTCTCTCTATTTGTCCCTGACTTCTCAAGGCTCCTCGGCTGGCTCATATAAGGGACAGACCCAGGGGATTAACTGCTCAAGGTTCTAGAATGTGGAAATGGCACTTGACTGCTGTCACAAGACTCAAGTAACATCCCGCCTGTCCAGAGCACGTCTCCGAAAACAAGACTCTATCAGCACCTGTTCACTGCCCTGGCCGTGAGGAGTCTGCCAAAGAAAGAGGAACACTTAGGCCTTGGAGCGCAGGCATTAATATCCTAAGTGGCATCATCATGGAGGACTTTGTTCCCCAGGGAAAGTAAATCTCTCCTGTGGGACACAGCAGGCTGAGGACAAGGCTTGCTCCTTCGGCAGGGGGACTCCCCTGGGAGGGGCTCCCCTTGTATGCACCTGGGCTCATGCTTGGCCAGGCACAGGGGCTAAAAAGTCGATGTGGATCCTTCCCTGTCCACAAGCCCTAACGTGGTTCTCTTCCTTCCACCCACAAACCTGGGTTTCCCTTTGGCCACACAAAGGCCCAGGGACAAGTTCATGTGGTCAGGGGAAGCTGTTTCTTCCCACCAGTCACCCCTTCCTGGGCCTGCTGGGTTCCTGCAACCTCAGGGTAAGATGAGCCTCAGAGGTCATCAGTGGCTGCTGTCCCCTATGAGAGCATCTGTCCCCTGTGGGAGCATCACCAACTTCTGCAGACAGACCCCCAGCTAATCCTGACCCCAAGCAGTTCTGTCCTCAGTTTAGGGGAGCCACAGGCTCAGGGAAGCCACAGCCTGGTTGCACGGGGCCCGGGCTTCAAGGTACTGGAGCTGCCCGGTCCAAGGCAGTAGCCAGTAGCTGTGTGTGGCCACGGAGCCCCTGAAATGAGGCTACTCTGGAGTGAGATGCGCACACTAGATTTGGACGCCTTCAATGGAAAAATAAAAGAAAGTACAAATATCTCATTGACTGACTTTTACATTGATTACATGCTGAAATGATATTTTGGATCTGTGGAGTTAAAGTATATTATTAGAATCAGTGTCACCTGTTTCTTTTTACTTTCTGTGACTAGTAGGAAATTTAAACCAGATATGTGGCTTGTATTACATTGTATCACACTGGCGTTTCCTTGCCTCACGTTTCTCCTGGATAGCGCTGCTCCAGAGAGAACAGAGGAAGTAACTCAAAAGTCAACCAGGAAGGTCCAGAATCCTGACAAGGAGAGAAGACACTAAACTCTCCCCTAGCAGACCCACAGCAGGTGCTTCCTTTAGCACCTGCTTGAAGTAAGAGGCGGTGGAGATAGAAACTTCTGCCAAGGGGCCCCCAAAGGGGGAACTCCGAGGCCACGCTATTACAAATACTATCAGGATCAGAAAGTCACACTGGGTTTTCGGGGGCCACCTGACTACTAACAGATGGCCCACACTTTCATACTCGCTTCTGAGCCTTAGTACAAAATCTGGAGAAACAGTCACAGATCTGCCACCACCCCACCAGCACCCACAGACATTGACCACTCGCGGCATCGTCTTTAGTGCTAACGCAGCGCAGTGGTTTGCAGACTAATAAATCGGAAGAGTTATTATTCCTTTAAAATGAAGACATATCTAGGGTATCCACTTAACGATGCACATGGAATAAATTACTTTTGGAGATGACACTTTTTAATTGAATTGAACTAACAGCTTAGTAATATGTTGCAATAAGAAGAATATTAGGATGATTAAAAGATCCGAAAACTCTCACGAAAATTAAATGATTAAACGTAATGCTGAGTAAATGAACAAGCCTATGTATATTAATCAGTGGTGGGCCTCAGCAAATGGCCGTGTAACTAAATGCGCATTACAGCCCTAAACACGCATGACTTCCCGCTCGCCCCGCACTGGCTCTCCATCATGCACTCCTTACCGCCACGCTGGGCCAGCCGCTCCTTTCACAGATAAACAATATGCGGGTAATTTAGTGAGCATGATGGCTGTAAGAGCTATTGCTTCTTGGCAAATACTTATTCCTTTGGTCGCATGCTTCAAGGTACGGACCTGTAATTAATTTTCAGTCTCTGTAACTGAAATGAAACTTTAAGGAGCAAACAACGGATAGAATTGCAGCTTCCATTCTGATAATAGGAATCAACCTCCCGGACCGTCTCCCTGTTGTACGTGTCTCTCATTTCCTGTTAAGCCAGTCCCCTCTTGGGCTTTGATTTTGTTTCCCCGGGACTGTTAGGTTAGTTGGGCACATTGGTCTTAGGAAGCAGAGGATAGAAATGTCATATTGGGAAAAAATGCTGATTGCAGAGGCCCCATGGCCAAAGCTGGATGTTCCCAGGCGGGAGGGGGAATGGGAAGCTCTGGGAGTGTCCCAGGAGGATGTCTCCCAGTCCTTCCCTCACTCAGCTTGGTGAAAGGACAGACCGGCCAGCCAGCACCTTGCAGGTGCCTTCGGCATGACCTAGAAAACTGATTAACTCACCTCCTCGACTCATCCCCCGCCTGCCCAGAGATAACGCAGGTAATTTCTTTTCTGATCATATAAATCTTTCATGCCCGAGTCGCACTCATAATTAGTTGCATAAAAATTCAGGTTATGACTCAGGCTGTTATTAGGAAACATGAAAACAGTGAAAAGTTTTGTTTCGCTCTCTAATACAAACTCTCAAGGTCTCTTTTTGAGAGAACAGAAGGGACATGGCATCTCATTAGGGGTAAAATTCAATTCAGATCAGGTTCTCATGGGCTGGACTTGACGATGAATATATTTTAAAAAAGAAGAAGAAGGAGGGGGAGGGGGAAGAGGAGGGGGAGGAGGAGGAGGAGGAAGAGGAGGAGGAGGAGAAGGAGAAGGAGAAGGAGGAGGAGGAGGAGGAGGAGGAGAAGAAGAAGAAGAGGAAGAAGAAGAAGAAGAAGAAGAAGAAGAAGAAGAAGAAGAAGAAGAAGAAGAAGAAAAACATACCACTCTGTGCTTGCCCACACCCTGCAATGCCGTGGCGGCATCCCCCAGGCTCCTTCCCTCAGCGGGGCTCAGAGTCCAGTACTTCCTAATGCAATGTTGCAAGAAGCCCAGCAGAAGCATCTTCTCAAATGAAAATATATTCCCCAAACCAAAGTGCTGGCCAAACCTGTTCTGCAGCACATCGCGCTAGAAAACAATACAGTGGAATTCTATCAAGTGGATGGCTCCTAACGAACAAGTCAGCTTTCTGAAAAGTTCCAGATAAAGCACTGCAATTGTTTCAATGGCTTAGCATCATCGACTATTAGGGGCGCTGGATTTATCTTCCCCAATTTGGCAAATTCTGAGCCCTAGAAAGGAATCGCATTCCCATAACGACCCGGGAGACCAGGGGGCTCTTTGAGGCCAATACTGGCAAGGCTTCCTCCCTCTGCAGCCACCATCCCTCCATCTGGCCCAGCTCAGATCTGAAAGCCCAGTTCACAAAACAACGCCAACCAGACTCCAAGTTAGAATTTAAGACACCCCTCAGAGTGCTAAGGGTTTCAGTTTCTCCAGAGGCTCCCTGAAGACCCAGGCCCAGGGTGCATTCCTAAACTCATACTTTCCAGATGGCACAGTGGGCCACACCTACCCAATCCCAGATCCAGCCATTCAGGTAGTCTGGGCATTGGGTAATTTGGGGTATTTTACGGGCTGCCAGGCAGGGGAGTTTGGGGTGGTGGTGCCCTTGCCTCACAGAATGCCAGGCGACCCCATCGTCACCTCAAGTGCAAGACTCACACCCTCACCTCAATAGATTTCATTCCTTACTTTTCTCCGGGGCAGAAATGCTGAAAACATTAATTTGTCAAAACTCTGAAAGCTACGGACCTGAGCCAACAAGGAGAGAAGCAATCAAGACTTTCTCATCAGAGGAGGCAGACGGCCCCAGTGTCCTATCAAATTTAGTCCAGAATGTATTTGGCCATTATCGTAACTATGCCCTTCAGCTGCCACACGGTTTCAGGAATGGAGCACTAATACATTCTGCGGCATAGTCTCTTTATGGGGAGGACAGGATCTTGGTGCCCCTTGACAGAGAGAGAAGAATGTAGCATAATGCAACAGAACATTTTTGAAATGCTAATGCACGCTCCCCGCAACTTAATTTTATTTTTTTCTTATTGGCTTTTTATATGACATTTCACAGTCCCGTAGCCTCCACAGCTAGGTCTGCGTCGTAAAAATGACAACACAGTGATTTAAGGAGGAGAGCCCATCAGAGTGAAATGGATGGTGGGCTTTTAAAGTATCCGTTTAGCACCTCTTACCTGGGGTCAATGTTCATTTTCAATACATCATTAAAGCATCCTGTTAAATCACTCAGAGAGTGTCCGCGTTCTTCCTCCCCACATCCATGTTGGATCACGGAGATAATGAAGTGGAACCCTGCAGGAAGGGCCATGTGAGGCGTGCACGCTCTGTTGGGTTGGGCGCTTGCAAGGAAGGTTGACCTGATTTAAAGACTTGGAGAGGGAAGGAGAGAGAGAAGAAGACCAGGTGTGTGGGCAGTGAGATTTCCGTCCCGAAGTCGCTAGTGAGTGACTGATGGCATCAAATGCAGCCTCCTTTCTCCATCAGCTTTACAAGCACAGTGTTCACCAAGCCACTATTTATAAACATCCAAGCTGCACTCTCCCTCTGCAGCCAGCAGCCTAGCAAGATGGGAGAGGAACCACTGTGCCTTATAGAACTCTGCAGACCCCAAAGGCAGCTCTTGGGCAAATGGTGTTATGAGGTCCATCAGGGCAAAGGCCTGACTTCTAGGGACGGCTTGGACCAGGGCATCCAGCTGATTGTAAACCCCCACGTGGTGTAGGGAAGGCACAGCTTTGACCGGCTCTGTGTTTAAAATCCATTTTCTGCACTGTAGCCTGATGATCTCACAGCCCAGAGCTCAGGCCACAGCAGATCAAACTCCCAGGAACAGTGAATCCAGCCTCCATTCTTGGTAAACTGTGCTCATTCTAAGGCCCACTGAGTGGATTTTTCCTGAAATACCCTTTTGTTCCAATCACCTGATTATCAATACCAGTGTTTCTGGCATCTGTTCCCAAAGCAAAGCCCCCCTTAAAAAACTTGACTTAAGACCAACTGGATTTGTCAGAAACTGCTGCGTATTGACTAAGATTTGATCTGAGTCCACTGAACTGATTTTGGTGCTTTTTTTTTTTTTTAATGCAAACTTGTTCACTCTCAACTAGACAGTTGGTCCTAGTGAAAAGAAGTCCCCCTCCCCCACTCCCCACCCCCCGCCCACATAGCTGGCAGACACAGCACATCAGTGACACTGTTCTGTTGTTCTGGGTCTGGGTGTGGCCCAGACGCCTTCTCAACACAATGCAGTTTGGTGCACACGTTGAACCACTGGCCATCCCTGCCACCGAAGGCACAGTGAGCTGACCAAGAGGTGAATGCTGGTGTCCCGGTGTCATACCAACACCTACAGTCCAGGTTTCACAAACCAACTTTCTTAATTAAAAAAATAATGTATTTTTAATTATTTTAATTTAAAAAATAACCCTGAGACCTACTTTAGGGTTGCCACTTTTTCATTTGGCCAAGTAAGGACAAGTAGCTTTTACTATTACCAAAACCTCATAAAAAAGTGTAAGTTAGGGGCGCCTGGGTGGCGCAGTCGGTTAAGCGTCCGACTTCAGCCAGGTCACGATCTCGCGGTCCGTGAGTTTGAGCCCCGCATCAGGCTCTGGGCTGATGGCTCAGAGCCTGGAGCCTGTTTCCGATTCTGTGTCTCCCTCTCTCTCTGCCCCTCCCCCATTCATGCTCTGTCTCTCTCTGTCCCAAAAATAAATAAATGTTGAAAAAAAAATTTTTTTTTAAAAAAAAGGTGTAAGTTAGAAAGGAAATAATTTCAGACTAAAGGAAAAGCACACACACACACGCGCGCACACACACACACACACACACACACCCACACACCGTTGGGCCTGCTGGTTTGGTTAGTGGAGGGGAAGGCCTCGCCTGGCCCAGCCAGCTTTGTCTCCTGCCTCGAGTGCCTGGCCTCTCAGTGTGGCCCCGTCAGTTTGCACAGCTGCTGGTGGCTGCAGAGAGGGCAGGTGAGCTGGCCAGTGAGTTAGGACTGTGCACCGTGACCTTTACAACAGTAAGGAGAGCCTCTGAGACACACATGTTGGAGCCATGCAGGTGCTTTCTGGAGGGTTAGAGCATGTTTTGATTGAATTCAAGCATTCTATCGGGTGGTTTACAACAGTCAGCAAACAAAGATAGCTTTTAGAAATACAGGCAAAGCTTCGAGAGGCCGGGACCTAATCTAGAAAAGCAAATATCCCTGACATCATTCGGAGCTGCGTTTGGGGTTCCACAGCCCGGAACACCTGGCTCACGGGGCTTGAGGTGCCCATTGGCACAAGTGTGGGGTGTGAGCTACCCTCCCCAGGAGTTGTGGTTGCACGTGCTTGCCCAAAGGAGCCCCAGCCCTTCGCACCCCAGCCAAGCCAGTGAAGTTTGAAGGTTTGGGAAGGCATCTCCTGTGTCTAGTGACCTTCCTGGAAGCTTCCATTCTGTTCTCTGGACCCCCTCCCCTGCCCCAAGCAAACCATGCCCCCACCAGCTAGAAGTAATCTAGCAGCACCCTGAGTGTTAATGACGGATAGCCATGGTAAGCTTTACTTTCCCAGGCTCACTGCAACTATGAAACGAGCCTTCAGTGATAGACTCAGACATCTGTTGGCAGGAGAGCCCTGCCCGACCACAGGTGCCTGAGGCCTCGCTGCGGCCCTGCTGCCTCCCTTGTGCTGAGTGGCTGAAGCGTCTGGGAGAGGATCCACTCTAAAACCTTTTCCAAGTAGCAGCTCCTCTTTTGGCCTGAGCTACCTCCCCTGTGAGATAAGCATGTGCTCCCTACCAGCCCCTTCATGGGGCTGACGTGGCTATGGGTGTGGAGATGCTCTGCAGTGCAGCATTATCACCTGGCCTGTGGCCCTCTGGAGCCTGGCCTGGGAGAGGCCCTGTCAGCCACCCCATTAAGCTCTGGGGTACCTAAGCCTATTCTCCTCCACACCTGCCCCCTTGCCTTTCACTCCTTTCCCGCCCCTCCCTAGCAGGACCTGTTGAACCAGAATCACCGGGTTTCCTGCTACTACTGTCCATCTTCCAAGGACAGTGGTCCTGCAGTGGGGTCTCAGGGCTAGAGCCAATGCAAGGACAGGAACTCACCTGCCCAGCCAGCGGATCAGACCCTTCACCTTTGGGACTTATGGCAGCTTCCATGCTCTCCAAGGGCACTGGGGGAGGTGACACGCCCACCCCTTTCTCATTCCTACGGGGGTGAGCAAGGTCATGGCCTTCCTCTAGCCATTACTCTGCACCAGCGACCCCCCACCACCACCACTACGACTTCGGCTGCCACAGGCTGACCATGGGAGAGTCCTGGGCCTGCTCCAGAAGGGAACATGCCCAGCTCCCAGGCAAGCAAAGGGCAGGGATAGATGGTGTCCTTTGCTTTCCATCACCAGGGACCCCCTACTTCTTGGTCAGTGAGGGGCCAGGAAGAGATGGGCCCCACCCCCCCTCTCACAGAAGGACAGTCCTGAAGCCCTGGCCCTACTGAATTTCCCGGGCTCTGCTGACACCATTGCCGGCCCACTGCCTTCTCTGTGAGGGGAGCCAGTGTGGAGGGTAGCTCTGGGGGAGGGGGCTGAGGCCGGGCTGCTAAGTGGACCCTGTCCAAGCCAGCCAGGCCCGTGGCCCACCAGGCAGCTGCCTCGGCTGCTCTTTAGCCAGGAGCGGGCCAGGCCTCCTCCTGAACCACATACATTTAATGGGCACATTTCCCTGGTTCCCGCCCCTCGTGTGCAGGAGCTCATTAGACCGGGTTATTTCAGGATAAGACAAAGCCGTTCAGCCCACAACTCCCAGCCTATCTGCAGTACTGCCGTGACAAAGGAAACTCATCTTCAGCCCCCACAGTCAGTCAGTGCCCTGGAAACCATGCTCAGCAGCCACATTGACTGCACGCGCTGTGGTCTGTGAAATCTGTGTTTGCATGCAGAAGCCCCTTCCCCCGGCCACATGCTCAGACAGTTCCATCCAGCATCCGGCAGGCCCACGGTGCTATGTAGTCACACCCTTAACAAGAGGTCACGTGCCTCATTGGGGACCTGGGTGGGGGCCACATGACCAGGATTGGCAGGGCTGCTGGCAGCCTTTGGGGAGAGCACATTTTGGCTGGAGTCATTCAACGATCCCCCTTGCGGGAGTGAACATGAAAGGGGAGGGAGCTACAGCAAAATGAGGCTGCTCGGTGTGTCTCCACCTCACTGTTGGGGGCAGCATGGTCCTGCCATGGATAAACCAGAGCTCGGCCGCCCTGCAGCCCTGAGCCATTCCCTTCAGGTCTCTGAGCCACAGGATCAGGCTCCTACCCTACCAGGTGTGTAGCTGAGGATGGGCTCCCTCCTGTGGGGCCCATGCACAGGGGCCTGGAAAATCCAGGCGGCCACGGTCCACGGCCTTCTCCTGTCTCTCTGCATCTAGGCTGCCTCTTCGCCCCACTTCGGTCAGCAAGCTCATTACCTCTTGACTCAGCTGATGTTTACTGGGATGGATGGGTCTGTGTGGGATGCAGGTGAAAACCAGGCAGACAGAGTTCCCACCGCTCTTGACCTGCCTGCCCTCACCCCTACGCCACCGCACCCCAATTGGTGCCTCCTTCTCAGCTGACATCGGCGCATGTGGGGGCCTGTTGATCTGGTCTCCACAGAACGTGGCACGGGGCTTGCAATCGTGCTTTGTTTCGAACATGAGCTGCAAGAGGATATGACCACATGGGCAGCCTGGGAAGCTTCAGGCAGGTGCGGCAGGCAGAAGGGCAAGGGGCTGTGTCAGCTCCCCTGGGGGCTCCAGACTGTCCCCAGGTGTCGGTGAGTGCCCACAACGCGGGTCTGGAGCAGGCTTCTGGCATGGCTCTGGCCTGTGGCTAGGGGAGTGGAGGGACAGCCGAGCTAAAAGGCTTGAGGAAAAGGAGGTGACCACACCCTGGGGACAAGAGGCTGAAGGAATGAGAAAGGACGGTGAGGGTTGGGCCCAGGATGGGGGACTGGCCGGGGAAGGTGAGGGACGGTCCAGGCCATCTAGGCTGGAGGTCCCGTAGTGATCATTGTACCAGGGCCACAAGAGCTCAGGCTAGCCCCAGCCGGGAAGAGCCAGGGGTCAGGCCACAACCTGGGGCTGCACGGGGTCTGGCTCCCCACAGGCACTGAGGCTGCGGGCTAGTGTGAGCCACCGTAAGAAGAGGTGGATGGATTTCCATATTCAGGTTTGCTTTCCAGCCACACCATATCGGTGTAGCTGAGCACTTAGCTGGGTTCTGAGGCAGAAATTCTACTCTCCTGAAGCACCGTGGGCTTACCAAAAGGAACTCGTGGCCACCGATGACTCCCAGTGCTTCTCAGGGACTGCTGTGCTGTCCCTGTGGTCTGCAGGGAAACCGTGGTGTGCGGCGTCCGTGGGCCTGAGGGCAGATGGAGGCCTCCTGGTGTCAGGGTCACATCCCCACCTCCGGCCTTCCCGAGACCCCTGCAGATGAGGGCTCTGGTGCACACCGGCAGGGGTGCAACCAGAAACAGCTGGGACCAGGACCTGCTGTCAGCTGCTTGGCATGAATTAGTTTCTCCAAACCCTCCCCTTCCTCATGGGCTGAAGGGGAGGTGGGAGGTGAGGCTGTGCAGGGTCATCTTGCTACAGATGGGGTTATAGTGGGCAGGAAGGGCTGCCTCACAGGGGTGCTTCAGGCAGCCGATGTCAGCATAAAGCAAGACACCTCGGGGGGTGAAACTGGGGTGTCTGGAGATGGAGAAGTGGCGACGGGGCAGTGCTGGTCCTGGGGTATCTGCATGGTTTGTTCATCTGTTTGGCATAAGAGACACAGTCTCGACTCCCTAGAACCCAGATGATTATTCTATCCCAAAGACTTCCACCTTTGAACCTGAACCTGAGCCTGTTTTCGCAATGCACAAAAAAGAAACCTTGCCCGGCCTTGCACAGTTTTGGCTGCAGGTTCCTGACGTGGGCTGCATCCCAGGGACAACCCAAACACGTCTCCACACTGGGCTTGCAGGCCTCCTGACATGGGAGCCAAGTGTCAGCATGCTGGCTTCCATTGTAGTGTCCCCCCACCCCTGAGCCAGGGGTGCAGGGACCACTGCAGCAGCTGCAGCCTGCATGAAACTGTTCAGTTGTAAGTGTAAAGTCATTCGGAGCTGTAGCCACAGTCAGAACACACATGAGACGGACATCAAGGGGTCCCTACCGCTGCTAGGAACACTGGTGCCAGGACCGAATCCCAGAGGCTTCTCTTGCCCACCTCCCCCAGCCTGGCTGAAGAGCTCCGCAGAAGGGTGCAGAGACACTAACTCTTAATGTTTATTTATTTTTGAGAGAGAGAGATAGAGCTCTAGAGGGGAGGCGGCAGAGAGAGAGAGGACACAGAGGAACCAAAGCAGGCCCCAGGCTCTGAGCTGTCAGCACAGAGCCTGAAGCCGGGCTCGAACTCACGAACCATGAGTAACATCATGACGTGAGCCGAAGTCAGATGCTTAACCAACTGAGCCACGCTTGGGCCCCACGTTTAACTCTTAAATTACCTTTCTCTGACCTGTTAGCTGCTAGATTTTCTTCTTGTATTTATAACTGCTCCCCTCTCTCTCTCTAACCCCAGTGCACTAAAACGGGGCACCAGGAAGTAAAAAGCAGTGTGCTGAACTACGGGGTGTCATTCCTGCCACCGTTAAGTCTCTGGGCCTCGGTTTCCCTGTCCGTCCTTTACACGAGGACAGCTCTGCCAGGGGCCTGAGACCCAGGGCTGCCCACCCTGCAGAAATGCTGGGTGGTTTACCCTCCAGGCATCTTCTGCCAGGGGACGGCTCCCCTACGTGGGGACTGCAGGCCAGTTCTCCGATTTCAGCCCAGCGAACTATGCTTTTCCTTAAGTTGCAGAAGGTAATATGTAAACCTTTCGTTTCTTTGCTATCCTTGTGATTCCTTGTTGGAACCTCTCCATTTTCGAGGGTTTGTGTGCTGAGGCAGCTCTGCCTCCGAGGCTCTCAGGGACCTCCTCTGGGTCCCGGGCAACGGCCACACCCATTTCACCCTCAGGCGCCAGAGATGTATTTGCATAAGGCTGAGCTCCCCCGTGAAGTGGTGCCAACACGGCCGGCAAGCATGAGAAAGCCAGGACGCTGGTGGAGCACGGCAAGGAGTTCCTTTGGACTCAAGCTAAGGGCGGGCTCTGGAAGAGAAGGCTGGAAGTCAGGTGCCGGTGGGGCTTAAATGCCAGGCAGGTGGGAGGGAAGGGGGCCTGCACGTGGAGACCTTTCCCGGGAAGAGGCTGATGTTTCCACCAACAATGAGGTCCTACATGGAAGCAGTCCCGAAGGAGACAAAGAGAAAGCAGGGGACGCAGAGGGGCTCCGGGAGCAGTTTGGCTGTAACTGTAAAGATGAGGAGAGGTGGATGAGATTTTGGCTCATTCATCCCTAAAATGGACCGTTCACTCAGCCAGCCTGCAGCCCCGCGTGTGCCTGGCAAGGCAGGCGCGATGTCGGGCGCGGCGAGAAGCAATTTGCCGTGGGTCAAGATGTGGAGATTTCCAAACTGACAGATGGCAGAGGAGTCTTTGGAGGGGAAACCAGAAGCATTTTTCTTACCGAGATCTGTCCTTGGACAAAGCA
The DNA here is from genome assembly GCF_014898765.1 of Herpailurus yagouaroundi. NCBI lineage: Eukaryota > Metazoa > Chordata > Mammalia > Carnivora > Felidae > Herpailurus > Herpailurus yagouaroundi. Next base: position 20,411,061 of record NW_024412423.1, on the reverse strand, counting down.
TATATTATAGGGTTCTCTCTGAAAGATAATTTAAAGAACCTACCCAAGACAAAGAGAGAGATAAATATCCTATGCAAGGAAAAGAGATTTCTCACATCCAGATATTTTGGTGCCATGCATCTTGCCTGACACAAGGAAGGTTCCAGCAAAGGCAAATGAGTTGGTTTCTGTGTCACAACTACAATGATCATAACAGCCACTCTTTTGAGGTTTTCCCCTCCCCCTTCACCTGCCTGCATCAAGACCCCACCACCACCACCGGGCGCAGCAGGCAGGTCCACCAAGGCTGCCGTTGGCAGGAGAGCATGATGGCCGAGGCCCTGTGTAAGGTTTGGCCTTGACGGGCCAGGGCAAGGGAAGAAGGGCTTCCTCTAATCCCGTGGTATAACCACTCAGGTGCAGATTCAGACAAGACTGTATCCTCACGTGCCTACAGGCCCTGCCTAGGACGGGCCAGTGGGAAGACACACATTGTCAATAGATAAAATATTTGAGGGCTGTACCGATCCCGTTGTTATTGCTAACGTAACTTTTGACATGTGGGGCCACTTTTGACATATGGGGCCGGATAATTCTTTATTGTGGGGACTATTCTGTGCATTGTAGGATGTTTATTTAGTAGCATCCCTAGCTAGTAACCACACTAGACGCCAGCAGGGAAACACCACCTCCCTCAGTCCTAACAACCAAAATTATCTCCAGACATTACCAAATGTCCCAGGGCGGGGTTTGCAAAATCACCTTAGGTTGAGAACTGCAAACCTGTGCCAAATGGGCTTTCTCTTGTCCTTCTGCCATGAACAGCACTTCCTTTCATCTCCTTCTGCAGCCCCCTTCTGTTCAGAAGCACAAAGCCTCTGCCTTTTCAGAAGCCAGGCCCCCCACTTACTCTCTGGGGGCTCCCTGCTCTCACTCACCCAGAGGCTTTTCTTCTAAAAGCGCCCCTCCTCTCTTCTGCATCATGCATTTCTCCCTCTCCATTTGTATCTTCCCCTGGGCTCACAAACATGACACCTGGGGAAAAAAAAATTCTTTCCATTTCTCTGCCCCCCTTCTTGACAGAACTCTTGTAAAGAACTCCTGTTCACTCCCAGTCCATTCCAGAGATGACTTTATTACCTAGTGCTCCAATGAAATGTTAGTGATTCCAAATGTCCAGGTCCCAAAGGCCCTCCCTGTCACCACAGCCCGTGATCAAACCTGAGTCCTGGTCTGACCAGAGCTCCTGACAGCACCAGACACAGGGAACCCACAGGTTCCTGCTCAGGGTCTGTGTGACGCTGCTTATCCTCCTCCATGAAACCTTGGTGGGTCCCAGGCCTTCAGGCCCCTCCCCTCTCCCATTAGTCCCCTGTGATCTCTCTTGGTCCCGTGGTTTTAAATATCACTTAGACATCGATGGATCCCAACATCTTATCCCTGGGCTGGACCACTCTTCTGAGCCCCAGACTCATGCAGCCAACTGCCCACCCCTCCATCTACCAACTGCCATAAAACAGAACCTGGGTTGTACCTAAAAGGTCTGCTCTTTCTCCCTCAGCCTTTCAGCAAATGGAACCAACAGCCGCCCAGTTTTTCAGGCCAAAACCCCAGTAATAATCATCCTCGATCCCTCCATGCAGTCAGTTGGCAGATCCGTTGGCCCTGCCCCCCAACATGTGTCCCAAATCCGTCTGTCTCTCAGCACCTCTGCGGCCACTGCTGTGACCCAAGCTACCAACCCCCAGACCACAGGCCCCTAACAGATCTCCCTGCTTCCTCTGCTGCCTGTTCTGTCCGCCTGCCACCCCTTCCTGAGTCCCACCTGGCCCACCTCCTCCCCCAGCACCAGGCCTCCCCAGCCAGTCACAGCAGTTTCTTGCCAGCATGTGCTCTAGGGGTGAGCGCGAGACTCAAATCTGGCTAATGAAACCTGAGGAGAAGTCCACACGGGGCCTTCCTTGTCCTTATGGCTCACACACCAGAAAGAGGCCCTCCTCCCACCGTACGACGTAGTGCCTGCCTGCGATGCCCAGAACTGTCCAGTATGGCCGCACACTGTGGGCTGAGGGGCAGAAGAAAGAGAGCCCGAGGGCCTGATGACATCCTGGACACACGAATGAACCTACCCAGGGCCTCCCCCTTAGGGAGATGACAGCCTTTCCTTATCAGTCAGTCCCCTTTCCACTCAGGGTTAACGTAGTTGAAGATGTCTCAGCCTATGCACAGATTGTCTTTAAAAGCATACATCAGGGCCCTGGGTGGCTCAGTCCGTTGAGCTTTGACTTTGGCTCAGGTCACTATCTCACAGTTGGTGAGTTTGAGCCCCACATGGGGCTCTGTGCTGAGGGCACAGAGCCTGCTTCAGATCCTCTATCTCCCTCTCTCTCTGCCCCTCCCCCCATCATTTTCTCACTCTCTCTCTCTCTCTTTCAAAATAAACTTAAAAAAAAAAAAAAGAAAGCATAAATCAGACCAGTTGACTCTCCTGCTTAAGATGCTCCAAGGGCTTCTCATGCAATAAAACCCAAAGTCCCCACCATCGCCATGAGGTCCTGCCAGCCTGGCTCCTGACCTTCAGCCTCACCTCGTACCACTGCCCCCTGAGGCCTCCTTTCTCTGTGCTTCCCTTTCCCTGCCTGTGCCCGTAGCATCACCATCCAGTGAGGGGCAGGGCTCCTCCAAATTCCAGCCCTGCACCCCCTGTGCCAAGGCCCAAACCAGGCTGCTAGGGGCCAACACGCCCCCACCCCACTGACCTCCTTTCCTTCCAACAGTTGGATTCACTGAGCTCTCTGCCATGTTAATACTCAGTGACCAAAACTATGGCTTGTGCTTCTCAGATGGGCCTTAAAACTAGAACAAAGGGGGTTACCCAGGGGGAGGACAGAGTCTGTCTATAGTTCACCCTGGACCAGGAAGTGGTGGGCCAATGTCCTCAGGAGGCCTGCTGGTCAGGAACAGAGGCTGTGAGCCATGTTTCCTTTAAAAAAATTTTTGTTAATGTTTTTATTTATTTTTGAGAGAGAGAGCATGCATGAGTGGGAAAGGGGCAGAGAGAGAGGGAGACAAAGAATTGGAAGCAGGTACCAGGCTCTGAGCTGTCAGCACAGAACCTGACGCAGGGCTCAAACCCATGAACCACGAGATCCTGACCTGAGCCGAAGTCAAACGCTTAACCGACTGAGCCACCCAGGTGCCCCGAGTCATATTTCCTTTAAAGGCAGAAGCTGCCAGGAGCTCCATGGGTGCTGGGAGCGGCAGAGCCCTCGGCCAGGCTCAGGGACCGCCCCCCCCCCCCCCCATCAGGAATTCATCAGAGCTGTGGCACACTCAGGAAGATTGGAATTGAAACAAAACAAATACACTGATGTAAGCTGTTCTCCAAAATGGCTTGCTCGTGCCTGTTTACCCAACGCAGCCATGACTTAGCGTTCTCCGGAGACTGGATAATTAAACAGAAAACGCACTATACTTATTTACGCTCTCACAAGACCCGATGGCTTCTCCCTGTTGCACGTGTGAAGCCGGGTTTATGCTCAGAGGCCGTGGCCCACACCACAGGGTGGAGGTGGGTAAGGCACACATCAGGGTTGGGCACCCCCCCACTTCTGTCTGGCTTCAGCCGCTTGGACTGCCTGCCGAACACTCCTCGGCCCTCAGGGTAGGGAGAGCAGCCTGGACAATGGAGACTCCTGTCTGGCCCTCATCCTGAGGCTTTTTAGTAACAGGAATGCAATTGTTAAGAAATCCCCTTCAAGCCTTTTTCACTGAAGGGGCCAAGGATATGATCATAATCTACATTTCAGAGCAAATGCCTGAGGAAGGGTTAGAGGGTTATCAGTCAAGACAGAAAGAGCACATCAAGGCTCCAGCCCACCCCACCTCAGGAAATATCATTGTATTATGCAAGAGGTCAAGCGAGAAGCACAGGAGGGAGTCAGTCCCGACACCCCTTTCTCGCAGGGTTCTTCATCTGAATGGTGACACCCCTTTCGCGGGGCTCTTCATGTGAATGGTGTCTGAGCCCCGTCCCTTCCTCTACCCTCCTTCCCCACACTCACCACCTGCCTCTCCCTCAACTACAGCCCCAACTTCCTAAATGGGGTCTCTGCATCCTTTCCTCCCCCGCAGCGGCCCATTGGCCTGGAGTGACCCTTCTAGTATGCAAAGCAGATCACATCCCTCCCTGACCCAAAATCCTCGAATTACCTTCCATTGCCTTAAATGAAAATCCTCAGGTCTCCTGCTAAGAAACCGTGGCCCTGCCTGTTCTGCCTGGCTGCGCAGCGCCTCTCTCACTACAGGGGTGCCACACACCCCCACATTGTTCCCTGTGCTTCAGACACACTGGCCTTCTTCAGTTCCCAGAGCACTGTAAGCCCCGTCCTACCTCAGGGCCTTTGCATGAGCTGTGTCTCCGACTACGCTGCCCTTTCTCCTATTCTTGGTCTCTCTGGTTTCTCCTCTCAGGGATATCCACTGAAATGGCTCCCACCCAGACTTCTCCCACCACTCCCACTCACATCTTATTAGGCCTCCTTGCTCTTCTCTCTCTTGGCATCCTTCCTTCCCAGGCACAGCACATATTATCCTGTGTCATTTATTTACGCATTCTCTCCCAGCCTACCGCGAAACCCCTCTCCCTTGGACGCTAATAGCGAAAGCAGTAGAAACAGCTGTGGGAGGAGAGAATAAGGTCTCTGGACAGAAGCTGTTTTGAGGATTGGAACACGAGTCAGATCTCCTCCTGTCAGAGGATTTTGAGGGTTCCTGACCTGAATGACAACCTCTCCAAGGCCCCTTCCACATCTCATGACAATTTCTTCTGTGGAAATACATTAACTTACATTTCTTTGTCTTCTGAAGGGGTGTATTAGGTCCTCAACACCAAATGCTGTAGAGACCCAACATCTTAGTAGCATGATGGAGTGAAGACCGATCTCTCATGCTCATCAGATCTGGTGGGCTCAGGCAGCAACAAAGAGGCTGTGTTATTTGCTTTCACAAAATGCACGACCGCATGATCTCCGTGAGAGAAGAGAAGAGAGTGTGGGTAATGACTGCATGAATCAGAGCGCTCCAGAGAACCAGAAACCAACAGGATGCATGGATGGATGCATGGATGCATGGAGAAAGACGGTATTATAAAGAATTGGCTCACAAGATTGTGGAGGCTAACATCCCAGCGTCTGCAATTGGTGAACTGGACACCCAGGAGAGCCGGTGCGTTAAGGCCCAGTCTAAAAGCCACAAGGCTCGAGACCCAGGAAAAGACGATACTTCAGTTCAAGTCCAAAGGCAGGAAAAGACCCATGTCCCATCTTGAAGGCAGTCAGGGAGAAGGAACTCAAAACACTAAGCACTAATACTAGTAATAGTAAATGAATATAAGAATACTCAGTCTTTTTGTTCTACTTAGGTCTTCATTTGATTGGATGAGGCCCATGGACCTTAGGAAGGGCAGTCTGCTTTAGTCAGTCAACTGATTCAAATGCTAATTTCAACCAGAAACATTCTCACAGACACACCCAGAATGTTTAACCAACTTTCTGGGTTTCCCATGGCCCACTCATGTGATACAGTTAGCCATCACAGTGATTTGGGGGTTGCTTGATGAAGCATGTTCACATCCCCCTGGTCAGAACCATGGGGTGCCTGGGTGGCTCAGTCAGTTAAGCGTCCAACTTCACATGAGCTCATAGCTCATGAGTGCAAGCCTCGTGTCCAGTTCTGTGCTGACAGCCCGGAGCCTAGAGCCTGCTTCACATTCTGTGTCTCCCTCTCTCTCTGCCCCACCCCCACTCATGCTCTGTCTCTCTCTCCTTCAAAAATAAATAAACATTTTGGGGCGCCTGGGTGGCTCAGTTGGTTGAGCGTCCGACTTCGGCTCAGGTCATGATCTCATAGTTCGTGAGTTCGAGCCCCGTGTCGGGCTCTGTGCTGACAGCTCAGAGCCTGGGGCCTGCTTCAGATTCTGTGTCTCCCTCTCTCTCTGCCCCTCCCCCACTCTACTCTGTCTCCCTCTCTCAAAAATAAATAAACATTAATTAAAAAGAAAAAAAAGGAGAAGGTCACATCACACAGGGGCTCCTTGGGAGTGAGTCATGGGTCTGTCTCCTGCACTGGGCACACAGAAAGGGCTCTACCAAGAGAGGGCAGTCACGCTGTGCAGGAGCCAAGGTCTCTCCATGGGTGTCTGTGGGCAGGCTTCAGGTACCTTCTCTCCCCACCCCACTCCTAACACTTGTCCTCCCTGCTATGCCACAAGCTCCAGGTTAGCGGGCACTGAGCCTATTCTGCTTGCCGGTATGTTCCCACTATATCCTGGCACATAGTAGGTGCTCAATAAACAATTATTGGCTGAGCACCACCCGAATGGTTCACTTGCGTAAAACTACTTATCAAGTCCCTTCTTTGTGCCAGGGATTATATTAGGCACTCTGAGGATCCAAAAGAGATAATAGAGGTATGATCTTTGTCTGCAGCTTACCAAGGTGTTTGTTTACACCCAAGAGCAGAGTTAATAACTAAACTGTAAACAGTGGTTGCAGCAACACCAAGCAATGTAAGTCAATTGAAAAAGTAAATTACCCACAGATCTGCCGGTAATTAACAAGTTTATTGCCATCCCCAAAATTAAGCAAGCAGGAGGGAATATGACAATGACAGAAAAATTGAATCAGATTATGCCTGAAGAAACAGGATATTTTGGACGCATGCAGGTCTGGCCGGTCCAGAGCCACCTGTGCAGGCCAGACATGCTCCAGTGCTCAAAATGTGCATGTCAGAATGAAAGGCCCTAAATAAGCAACCAGCTCCCAGCTCCCCCCCCCCCCCCGCCGCACAGTTTCAACAGATTCGGGCAGAGAGCTCTGAGCGGCAGGCTCTGGTGGAGGGAAACAGAGGAGGACACAGCACCCCAGAGCACCTTCCCACAGGGCAAGCCAAAACAGCCCTACCCTGTACACGCCTGGTGAAGCTATCCGGTCCAGGAGGTGCTGAGATGTTGCCTGTCCCCTACGCGGTCAGGAGGTGTGCACCCTCTCCCTTTGTTTCTGTTCCACCACCCCCCCCCCCCCACTTCACGGTGTGACCCTGGTCTCAGGAATGAGACCAGGTCAACAGAGTTTGCCAAACAGGTGCCACACCTACTGTGGTGGCTCCCAGGTCACCTGAGGGGATCTTACCAGAAGCACATTAATTTACGAGGAGAACAGGGTGAGAAGAAGCTGCAGCTACAGAGATGTGTCTAAGCGTCCGGCCGGGGGTCTCCCAGGTTATCCTGATTCCCAAGTAGGCTCCTGAGCCTGGGTTGGCCTTTCGAGGGTATTTCGACATGCAGGCAGGTTGATTGAGCTTTTGACAGAGGCTTTCCACCAAGAGCATCATTTGAAAAATGGCAAAAGTCCAGGTAGGAATGTGTTCCATTAGTGCATTTCTAACATAAGAAAACGAACGCGGACTTGACAATAATTCGAGAAATTTAATTTCTGTTGCTGTGAAGCACCAGAATCCTGCTTGAGAGGGTGCTGATGGTTTTATGAGTGTCTCATCGAGTTCAAGTCAGTGTGAGAAATAGTGCCTGAGATTAAGCAAAAGCTGTAATAGGAACTAAAACCCAATTCTCCAGAGACTGAAATTTTATGGCCGCCTGCCTTCGGGAAGGGTGTTAGCCTTGCTTATGGTGGGCCCATTAATCCCCTTCGGCCTTCTCTTCTCTCCAGGCTCCAAGGAACAGGGAGAGCCTGTGTGCAGGGAGGAGGCTGAGGGCTGGTGTCCACAGCGCCTTGTGTCTGGGCAGCCAGGTGTTTTACTGCTCTGGTTGGAAGGACCTAGAGAGCCAGGCAGGTGTTTCCCCAGAAGACTGCTGTCAGCCGGACTTGGCCTCGAGCCCACCTACTGTGTGCCAGGCACCGTGCTAGGCACCAGGGCACCAAACAGCCCTGGGTTCACACTTCCGGACACGCACCTAGTTAGTACACCGGGAAGGTCTGTCCTGTGCTAAGCAAGCCATGATGGTGTCGACGGTGATTTCAACGCAACCTGTGCCACCTCATCCATGGGAAAACAAGGGGAAGCCACGGATAGCAGAAGGCCTGGCCCATAGGGAGGTAGATGTCCCAGGGTGTGAGGAACCCCCCACTGCCTTCCCCTCCTGTGATTCCCTACCAGCCAGCCCTCCAGGGCCAGCTCTTTTTTTTTATGTCTGTTTATTTATTTTGAGAGAGTGCACACGTGCACCCGCGCAAGTGGGGGAGGGGCAGAGAGAGAGAATCCGAAGCAGCCTCTATGCCCTGCGCAGAGCCTAACACAGGGCTCAATCTCATGACCCTGGAATTGTGACCTGAGCCAAAATCAAGGGTCAGACGCTCAACCGCCTGAGCCACTCAGGCGCCTGTTGGGTGCCAGTTCTTACAGCAGGGACATCATCTCTCTGTGGGTGCCTTTCCCCAGCTGTGCCAGACGAGCTCCCCCTGGGCCCCTCGGACCCGCAGCCCAGCCCTCCTTCACTGCCTCCACGCACTCTGGGCACGGGGCAGATCTTGTTGCCTGGGCCCCCAGAAATCTTGGCAAGCTTCCCTAAGAGTAGCCCTTGGGACCGCAGGTGGTGAGGCGTGTGGGAGCGGCAGAGCCACAGCCAGCAGCCGGAAAGATCCCTGGGCGGCCCCCGTGCGGGCCGCTGCCCCGGAGGGCTCCTTCACTTCCCTCTCGCGTAACTCTTGGCTCCACAGAGCAGAGTGCAGGTCTGAGCGAGGCTGGGTCCCCTCCTGTACGCGTGTGCCCGGGCAGGAGTGGTAGGTGTGTGGTCACTGAACGCAGACGAGAGCCAACTCCACAAATTGCAGGCTGCCTGGTGTTCCTCTCATCCCCATCGCAATGTGAGGCTCAAGAGGACCATGGAGTCCCCTGTGCTGGGCCATGGCACCACTACCAACCTGTCCCCCCATAGCTCTCCCAGAGAAGGGCAGGGTCACAGACAGGCTGCAGCAGAATTCTGCTGATTCTGTCTCCACAATGTCGTCACCGTGCACCATGACGAGACTTGGGGGGGTGGGGGGGGCGGGAAGGGGCAGAGGCAAGACGAGGCCCTCTCTGCATCTCTCTAGCGGTCATAGGATATCGATCTGCCCAACACGCACATGTCCTTTCTGTCGGGACATGTGTTCCCACCTCAGCACACCCAGCAACCGGTCCTGCGGTAGCCACAGGGTGCAGGCCTCGCATGTCGGTCAGTCCTGTGACTGCATGGTACTCCACCCACCTGGCCCCGGGGATCACTTCGTACAAGAACCCAGGAGGCAAGTCTGACGATCACAGTTCTCTCGGATGCCTGTTGCCAGGCCTCTCAGGAAATATTGGGTCCCTTTCTCCGGGATCCCATGCACAGGGACACTGTGAGTGTGGGGCCACCACTGGGCATCTTGCAGCCAAGTGGAGAGTGCCTTGTTGGGAACCCCAGATGTCTACTGCCTCCTCCATCTGCCTTAGATTTCCCAGTTATGAGAACCAAGACCACCCTCCTTTCTTTTTTTCTGATAAATTTCAGCAGGATGGTGTCTTCCAATCTTCAACAAATACCTAAATGTCCATTTATATTAAACTTCAAGTGGCACCTGGGTGTCTCAGTCGGTTAAGCATCCGACTTCGGCTCAGGTCATGATCTCACAGTTCATTAGTTCAAGCCCCACATCGGGCTCTGTGCTGACAGCTCAGAGCCTGGAGCCTGCTTCGGATTCTGTGTCTCCCTCTCTCTATGCTCCACCCCCACTCACACCCTTTCTCTCTCTCTCAAAAGTAATAAATAGACACTAAATAAATATATAAATAAAACCTCAAGATCCCAGAAACATCCCATAAGGTCATCTCTAGGGGCCAAGAGAGCAAGGGTCTCAGAATAAACAAATGGGCTAGGCACCAGTGGGCACCATGGTAGGTAACGTAGGAGGAGAATGGGGGAGGGGGGGGCGGGTCAGGGACTGTTCTGACTTCTGTGGTGGTGGAGGCTGTGGGCGGCTTTTGAGCAGCGCTATGACCTACCTTGTGCTCATGAGAACAGGGAAGATCTGGAGGGGTGAGCACACAGGAGGCTGTTGGCACCTGGGGTGGAGAGGAAGGCAAGGATTCAGGTGGCATCCTGAGGGAAGCCGCTTTGGGCTTGGCAACCGTTCGTGTCACTTGTACCCCTGCAGGCACATAGGCCAAGAGCAGAGGCAGATGGCCCTGGGGGGCAAGGAAGACACAGCCGGACAGCGCCTGACAGAACAGAAGGGGGACGTCCACTTAGAACAATGTACTCAGCGCCCCAGACCTCAAAGCAAGATGGGTCCACAGAACCCTCCCAGCCCCAGCCCTCATTTTAGTGATGTCTGATCCGAGTCTGACTGACAGGAAGGGACCTGCCCAACGCTACTTGGCATGTCACCAGCAGAGCCAGGCCTGAAGGCCAGATGTCCAGAGCCACAGTCCAGAATCTGCTCTGCTCACTCGAGCCCCAGCCCGTGATTGATGCCTCATTTTTCCCCCTGGGAAACGACCATGGGAGGTTGCTTAGCAGGGGCGTGGGGCCTGCCCGGGGAGGGTGTGTTGAACAGTAAATAATTGGGAGTAAGGGCAGAAGGAGAGCTTCGGTTGCAATAAATCTTTTCAGAATTTTTAAACCAGTCAGGGAATATTGACATGAATTAAATCCAATAAAACATTCATTTAATTAAACTTTAAGTGATCCAAATATTTGCTGTTTGGTTAATATTTGTGTAGCTGACAGGAGCAGAATTATGATGGTTCTGTCAGTACTCACGCATTCTAATTTTGCATGAGCCTTTCCTACACAAAGTGCACATCTTCACACACACAAGTGATCAGCGAAATCACTCCGGAAGGATGCCGGAACCAATCATCCCAGCAGCTGTCCCACTTGGGGTTTTGCTTTTTGTTTGTTTGGTTTTAGCCCTGTGCTAAACTGTTTGACGTCTATGACTTTTTGCGGGTGTGTGGGTGGCTCAGTCAGTTAAGCGTCCAACTCTTGGTTTCGGCTCAGATCATGATCTCACGGTTTTGTGGGTTCGAGCCCCACGTCGAGCTCTGCCTGTCAACATGAGGCCCACTTGGGATTCTCTCTCTCCCTGTCTCTCTGTCCCTCCCTTGTGCCGTCTCTGTCTCTCTCAAAACAAATAAATAAACTTAAAAAAAAAAAAAACTATGACTTTGGGGCCACGCGGAGGATCCTACATTGCACATAGGTCTTACATTCCAAATGAGAACCCAGCCAACCAGAATACCTCACCTCCCCATCCTCCCCCCTCCAGACTCTCCCTTTCCATCCACCCAGACAGTCCCCCCATCTTTTAAGGCAGCAGTTGTCAGGCCTCAGGGTACCACGGACACCCAGGGGTGCTTGCTAAAACCAGAATGCCCACCTGCCAACAGAGAGTCTTGTCAGCCTGGGGTGGAGGGGCAGGAATCTGCGTTTCTCTCATTTGCACCCCAGATGTGATGCCGATGGTAGGGGAACCACACCTGGAGAAGAGGAGCCCTGAAGCCCAGGGTGGCCCTGCTTCCTCCAGGGGATGATGCCTGAGTGCCCAGTTCGTCTTTCCCTTGTAATTTGACTAGCATTCCAACATACAGAGAAGCTGTAGGTTCCTTTGGTAACATACCCAGCTTGTTCGCAAGCCCCACCCACCGCCGTTGGGCAGGAAATAGAACTGAATGTTCAATGTGTCGTAAAGCTTAGTCTGAGCGGGCCATTCTAACAGTCCACATAAAGTAATGCTCTAAGAAAAATGCCTCCGGCCTCCAGTCCCCAGCCGGCATCCTTAGCTGCTTCTGAACCCCAAGCTGACTTCTGACTGTGGACAGAAACATGCCGCTGTCCTAGGCCACCTTCGGTCCCCCATGCAGACTCCCAATTGCCCTGTCTCAGGTTCTCTTGGCTGAGGTCAGCCCAGGTTCTCCTCATGGTCTGGGGTCTGATGTTCGCCCAGAACTTGGCCTCCAGCAGCCCCACTGGCACTACGCACCCTTGGAGGTTCCAGGGACATTTCCTTAGGGCCTCAGTCTGGCAGTCCAGCACAATCTTCAGGCACAGAGGTACACAGCTCCTTATGGCCCAGCCAGCATGTGGCCAGGAACCTTTGGACCTCTCCACACCACTAGAGAGCCAAAGGGGCTTTGGCAGATAAACCGGGCTCTGGCTCTGTGCCAGGGTGTTGTGCTCACCCCGAGGCGGGGGGTAGAAAGGAGGAGGCTTTAGCCCCCTTCCAGAGCCCCCTCACCTACATGCCAACAGGCACACCCTTCTCACCAGCTCCCTATTCTCACAATGCCCTGGGACAAGGAGGAGACGTTCCATACCCCTTCCTGTTTCCACAGAGCCTCGTGGCCAGGGAGCTTCGTGGGTCACGAGATGAGGAGAGGTACCTCCTTCTACACTCAGGGCAACTCTGGGTTCTGAGTCCTGAGGGCCAGCACAGCGCAGAAAGAGTCAAACCAGTGTAGCAAGTCTTCCCTCTCTCTCCCTCTCTCTGTCCCCTCTGAATCTCCAGAGCCTGGGTCTTGCTCTAGAGTACGAGTGCCTTCTCTCTCCTGCCCTGAGCAATGAGCCTCATGACTCCGAGGTGGGAGGGCAGCAAACAGGACGTGATTTAAGAGGGGACTTGAAATGCATCACTTTAATGTTTGTAAAATATTATGCCGGTTGCCTCTACATCAATCACTTGGTGCTTATCTTTCCCCGTGCGGCTCCTTCCCTGGGAGTCACATTTTTCCTGTGCATGGGTGCCCCCTCTCCGCTGGCCTGTTGACTCCTTTCCTTCCCATCTCCATTTTCTCCATTTTTCATCCATCCATCCATCCAACAAGCACTGATTAAGCACCTAGTGTATATCTTGTTCATCTTCATGGGCTCAGGGCCGGGCCACTGCTTGCTTGTGGCAGGGAAAGGGCTTTGCTACTCACGATCTACCCTGACTGCACTTGCTGTCGGTTCACCTGCTTTGCAGGACATCACACCTGTCCCGGGTTTCACTCCCACCGCCCCACCTTCTCCTCCCCACACACATTGGCAAGAGGGCACTAGCACAGACATGCTGCCTGGTCACAGCTCAAAAGGGTCCCACCGAGTCAGCTCCCAGCTCTGTGCCTTGCTCCACACCTGGCAAAGGGCCCCAACATTTTTGCTGGCATCCCAGAATAAACACAGATGGCTCTCCAGAGCCAGCCAGCCTGCCTCCCTCAGCTTATGCCCCCTCCGGCTGCTGCCCCAAGTGCCCTGAGTTGTAGATCTGGGGGAGCAGTAGGGAGGAGGCAGTCCCGTCAGTGGGTCGCTGACTCTCCCTCCAAGCCTGATCCCATTTTGGTATGTGAACAGCCTGAGTCTGATGAATTTTCTCATAAATCCTGAAAATTTCTAAAAGCCTGTGATTGCAAGCAAATATTTTAGGCCCTTCCCATTTGCCTAAAGAATGGTCAGTCTTAATTCCAGTTATCAAGTATAAAATGGCACGGATTAATAATTTGTACAGCCTGAAGTGCGCTTCGAAAAATTAAAGGCTACAGTGCATGGTTGCTGAACAGAAATCCAAATCCAAGTTCAAAGAATCCTCAGACAGAAACAAACCTTCAAAGGTCAGCCAGTTCGTTCCCCAGACTTCAGACACTGCAACCTTTAAATTGCCCCCAGATGGATGAGAAACCTGTCAGCTCAGCCAGCAGACCTTGACTGCACTAAGCAAGGCCCAGACTTCATGAGGCCCAGGAGCACAGAGCAGGGTGTCCGAGGCACATCTGGCTCTCTGGTCTCTGCGTGACAGCCCACGTTCTCGGCTCAGCTCAGCTCATAAATCCGTTGCCCAAATGGTTTCCCTGCACCAGCTATGGCTCCTGACTTCTTCTGATTCACAGAGCCCTTTGAACATTTCACAGAAGTCATGGCCTCTCTCCCACGAGGAGCGTCCATCTGTACACTTAGCACATTGTAGACAGTTGCCAGGGAGCCGCAAAGCCTCCGGGCCGCTACCCTGCAGGAAATCCCTGTAACCATTTGCCTTTGAGTGAGAACTCCGCCCACTGGCTGTGCGTCTGATGACTTTCTCCTTTTCCCCTGCAGAGGTGGTTCAGCTTACGCTCGCCCCTGAGGATAGGGTCAGCGTGGCCACAGTGACCGTGGGGCTGAGCACGGTGCTGACCTGCGCCATCCGCGGAGACCTGCGACCACCCATCGTCTGGAAGCGCAATGGGCTTACCCTCAACTTCATGGCCTTGGAAGACATCAATGTAAGTCGCTAGGCTCCGACCCTGAACGCAGACCTGCCCCAGGGACGTAACCTGCAAACTGCCTGTGGCAGTGGCACAGCCAGAGGGTTTCCTTAACGTCCCATGTTTGATGCCTTTCAGGCCTGTTGTCTGATAGCCAGAGGGACCAAAAAAATCCAAGTCCCACCCTGCAGAGAATAGACTGCATGTTGACTGCAAGCCTGCTCGCCAGATCCACAATAGGAAAGGGGCCTACTGACTGGGGAGGCACGGTGGGCAGGGCGGGAGGCCTTGGTGCAGGCTGCAGCAGCGAAATCGGGCGGCAGGCGTGGGATTGGGAGGGGAGAGGTGCAGACTGCCTGAGGGAGCCCACCGCGAGGAAGGACCACGGGCCCACAGAGCAAGCATGTGGCCAGGGTGCGGGGAGGGCAATTGGTTGGAAGAGCCAGGGAAGACTGGAGACCCCACAGCTGAGCAGGATGCAGACGGTGGGGGCAAGAGGGAACGGGGATTCCCTCTGGAGGACAGAGGTGAACCGCCAGGCTGGGTTGGCTGGAGGGCAGGGACCCCATCAGGCCAGAGTGGCCTGCCCTGGGGGCCTCGTTGGCTGGATGCGGGTGTGTGGATTTGATGAAGCGAGCAGAAGAGAGAGCAGCTGAGCACACACAGCCTACCGTGACCTGCAGGGATGCTTCTGTACTCTGAGGGCCCATGCACCTGGGCCGGGCTCCTGGTGTCACCCCCAAACCAGCCTCATGACTTTGAGCAACTTCTTACACCAATCCTATCTCTTAGAAAAACAGCCTTAGCAGCACCTCCCTTCCATTGGATGTGAAGAACAAAGGGAGTAATTCAAGTATATTTATGGGCCCAGGTTTGGCCCCAGGAGTGAGGCGGCTTCCCAGAAGTTCATTGAGAAGACGGTGACGTCATCCATGGAGGGCACTGCCAGGACAGCTACAGTAACAGGAATACAAGTTTCAGGCAGAAGAGGGGGCAGTCAGGACAGGCTCAGGACAGGCGAGCTGGCCCAGAATGGGATGCTTGGCCCAGAGAAGGAAGACCTTGTGGTCTTGAGTGGTGAGTTCTGGGTAACTTCGCTGAGGTGGTGAGGGAGGTACTAAGGCAGCAGGAGCCAGGCTGGGCCATGTGACCCCATGAGCTCAACAAGCACAAAGGACCAGGGTGCTCCCCTAAAAGAGACCAGTTTGGACTGCTGAGATGGAACACCATTACGGCCATCCTAGCGGCCCCGAAACGGAGTGAGCCGTCAAGGAAGCAGTGAGGTCCCCATTACCAGAGGCATGCAAACTCAAGCAGGGCCGTGGTCAGCAATGCTGGTAGCCACACAAGGACAGCTAAACCCCATGACCATGAAGATTCTTTGCAACTCTGAGACTGCTTTGTGGGGAGAGAGCCCAGCCTAGAATTCTGTTGAAACTAGGTTGGGACTCTGCTACTCACTAGGCCCTTTAGCTGCACCCTGAAGATCACAGGGAAGCAGGTGGGCAGAGGGCTGGTCACCGTGGAGGTCCTGTCTTGGGCACAGCCTGGCATGGAACACCCTTCTCCCACTCTTGTCGTGTGGGGCAGGATTATTTCCTTGCAGCTTCCCCGCGGTGCTACCAACACCACCCTGCTGGGTGCTTGATAGACAGAGGCTGATTGGGCAGAGTCCTTTGTCGTCCGAGCCTGAGATGCCCAGGTCTTGTCTGAGATCTTAGCAAGGAGAGGTACTGTCCTGTTTACAAAAATTTGGCGGGGGGGGTTGGGGTTCACGGGTCTGTGTGTGCAAAATCTCTCAAGGTGGGGCATCAGCTTTAAACTGAGTTTGGCCAGTGGTGATTAATTCCAAAGTAGGACGGGCCTGCCCGTGTCTGTCTGAACATCCATGTGCATTACGTGATGATCTATTTAAAGACACCAGAAATAAAGGTGGAGGCAGAACTCCTCTTAATGCACTTGCCATCGGTTAATTAAATTACTTTGAGTGTTTTTCCCCTCCCTCGAACATGCCTCCAGCATCAACTCAATTGCATTTCTACTTTTCACAGTGAGGTTAGCAATTTGGGTTAATTGTGGGTGCAACTGGAGATTAATGGCCTCTTATTACCTCCCTGGAAACACTTGCTGCTTGTGGTCAAGTCAGCAGCCCAGAAACAGGCAAGGCCCTGTGCTGCCCAGAAACCCCCACGGGAGGGTCCAGGGCACATCAGCCCCACAAGGATGCCCACCCGATGCATGCAGCCACACCACCACACACACACACACACACACACACACACACACACACACACACACACTTCCCTTCACCTCAGGAGGGAAGGGAGGCACAAGCCCTGCTAGTGAATAGCACAGGCACTAAGGTCAAAGGGACCCCAGTTTAAGCCTCAGCTCCACCACATACTAGTTGAGTGACCTTGGAAAGGGCACTTGACTTCTCAAAGCCTCAGTTTCTTCCTCTGTTAAATGGCGATAATTAACAGCTCCTGCCTCATAGGGTTATAGTGAGGATGAAAAGACACATGTGATGTGTTCGTATGCAGCATCCCATGCTAACTATGATCACTGTCCTTACCGTTATTACTATTACTGATATTGCTACCATCGTTATTATTATTGCTGCTGCTGCTGCTGCCAAACAGCATTCTCAGCACCTTGCAGCCCGAGTCCCCGACGTCAGCCCACGGTAGCCCAATGAGTCTCCCCAGGCAGGGAGATACGACCCTGAGGTGTCCACGTCAGCCTGGGACACAGTGACATTTGCCTCCAGTACATCCGGAGCAGCCCTGGGTGAGCTGTTGAACTTCTCTGAGCCTGTGGAGAAACGAGGATGACAATGTCCGCCTGAGACGGGCATTTTCAGGCTGAACGTATGTGTGAAGTGCCTAGCCCGGTGCCCGGCACACAGCAAGTGTTCATAAGTGGCAGCCCCACCTGGGGACAGTGATGACAGCAGCCCACCGAGGAAATCAAGCCAGGGATGGATAGAGCCAGGGCATCGGGATTCACGGGGCATTTTTAAAGCAAGAATTGGTCAGGGAAGAACACACTGGGATAGGCGGGTGGGGCCGGGCAGCCCCGTTGGAACAAAGATTGGGGATTGAGGTGTTCTAGAGTTCTCAGCCTGTGGCATGCCCACACCCACCCCCGTCCCCTGCAGCCAGAGATGAAACGCCATCGCCGGCTGTAATTAGCGCCTGGCACGGAGCACCGCACCTGCGAAACCCAAGGCAGGCAGAGGAGAGAGCACCGAGGGGTGTGGGCCTCCTTTCTTTGTCATTTGTACGAGACATCTTGATTGGCAACAAAATATTAATCACTTTTTCACTACTCTCTTAATGAGAACCTTTCATGGGCAACAAAATATTAATTTGTCTTGTCTTATCTGTTAAGAATTCTGTTAATGAATTCAGTCACAGAGCTATTACAGAATGCCATCCTAATGACACATGTAATTAAACTTTTCTGACTTGCAAACATCAAGGATGCCTCGAGCATCAGAATAATATTTGATCAGAAAGTAAATGTACCCCTCTAGCCTGGAGCCAAGTGAGAAGGAGCCTCTCGGATTCCCCCGTGAGCACTGTCACTGTCAGGAACACTCACGAGTCACCCGATGTGTGCATGGCCGTCCAGATGGCGTACGTGGGGCATCATCCCCTGGATTCACTAAGCGCTGGCGATTCGCAAGCCCTGTACCAGGGTGTAGAGCAAGGACACTCTCCGCAGCCTCCAGGGGGACGCTGTATCCACAAGCACAGAATTACAACACAGCATGGCCTGTTCTATATTAGGAGGAGGGAGCCAGTGCTGGGGGCCCGAGGAAGGAGAATTTCTGGCTTCAGGGGACAGGGATAAGCAAGGGAGAGGTCTAGAGTGGCAGGATGGGGCCAGAACTTGACAGGTTTGGAATATTAACATAAAGGATCATGGCCTGTGGGAACCACAGGTTTTTACTCGGGTATTGACATGGTCAGACGTCTGTCCTGCAGGAGACCTGAGCCCCTTGTGGCCTCAGACCACATAGGCAACCAAGGAGGACCCCCAATACATCGGACCCAGAAACAAAAGGAGCCCACTGGCTGGGGTCGGGGAGGAGTCTTCCTCCTTGGTAACCCCCCTAGGGGAGCGGCACCCCTGGCTGTGCAGGGCTCCCGGCTGAGCGCCGTCCCCTCTACTTCTCAAGGCTGCCGGAAAGGTCAGCGTGGACCTGGTGCGCCCCCTGGCCCTGCCTGAGCCACCCCTTTGCAGGAGGCCTCAGCTTCACTGCAGCCCAGGGCATGAGGGATCCTGTCCCAGCTGCACCCGGCAAAACAACCTCCCCACCACCCCGCCTCCGAGGAGAGGGCAGCACAGGGACCAAGGGCGCAAAGTCCCCAAAGACGGGCAGCAGCACCAGGAATTCTGCTGCACCTCCAGGCAAGGGGGCCTCTGGCTTATGCCTCCTCCTGCTTGTCAGATGAGAAATCATTAGTTTCTATTGAAGCGCATATTCCCTAGAGCTAACGAAAAACCACCTGAAATTTACTTCCTGGCCAACCGCTGGTTTGTGTAGTAAGGCAGCTGTGAGTCCCGGTGCCTTCAGACCTGGCCCTGTGGTCTCCCACCTGGGTCCCAACCCTCAAGGATCCATGGCCCACTGCCCCACCTCAGCAGCACCAGGGACTTGGTGGTGGGTCCAGGCACAGCAGCTCTGCCTGTCCTGGCTTTGGGCCCCAGCGTGAACTCCGAGCCGCCGTCCAGGAGTGTGCCCGTGCTGCTGTGATAGAGGATAAGCCCTCATCCCACAGGCTCTTCCAGTGTGAGCCTGTGGTCAGCCCACCCTGGCCTGTGGCCCTGCTCTGCCCAGGTAACACATAGTCACATAGGGGAAGGGCACTCCCTTAGTCCGGCGCTGTACCCTGAGCCCACAGGGGAAGCTTGTCCTCAAGCAGTGAGATGCCTGTCACGGCAGCTATCCAAACAGACGAGACCAAGGAGGCGCGTGTGGTCATACAGTCCTGTGATACGACAGGGATCTGTGGGTCATGGGAATCCCACAGAGAAGCCAGGGACACCCCTGACCACACCTAGACCCTGGCTTTTGCACCTGGGCCACAGAGCCTAGGCCATCCCCAGTGAGCCACCCCCCAGCCCCTGTCTCCTCAGGGCTCACTGCCAGGCTCTGGGGGCCCATCTCAGAGGCATATCCATGCACTCGCTCCCCCACCCTACCCTCCATCCTAGGTATTCTGGGGGTAGAGAGGGAAAGGCTGACTCACTTTCTGCAAGAACTGAATGTGCAAAGCCATTCCAGGCCTCGGCCTTCTGCCCAGACTGTGCAGCAAACCACTCAGCATGAAGTGAATGTCCCCATAGCTAGTCTGCACGTCCTGCCTCAACCTGTCACCTGTCCTCCCCTCATAACTGTCTTCCTCCCTGTCCCTTATGATACTGAGGGACAGGAGACCTGCCCGTGAGGGGAGCAGAAGCAGGAAGATGACATCGGCAAAGTCACACTGCTGAATCCTTCCTAGGGTCAGTGCTGGAGTCCTAACCTGTTTCCAGGGAGACCCAGGTTTAATGCCGGCCCTTTCACAAGTATGGTCTCATTGACTCTTCGCCCCAAGTCCATGAAGGAAATGGGGTGAAGCAACTCACAGGGCTCTGCACTTGCAGGGCCGGCAGTCAGCCTTGCTCTGGGGACGCAACACCCAGCACCCAGCCTTGCCAAGGCCTCCCTCTGGGGCTGGCTGGCCCTGCCTCCTGTCCAGCAGTACCCACTGTGGTGCCTGGGGCCCCAGCGGCATGTGTCCATCCTAGATGTGAGCCCACATGGACGACACTGCAGGGTTTCATTAGCCCACTGGGCTCTGCCCCAGCAAGAGCAGGGGCTGGAAGGCTCTGAGTGCGGCACGCGGAACTACTTGGCCAGGAGACTCTCAGGAGGAGCAAACATGTTTCTCTTGTATTCAGCTTTTTAAAAAGCGGGGGCGGCCCCGGGGGGGTGGTATAACAGACCCAGTATATCTCAAACGACTTGAAAGAGCCACTCTTTTCTTTCACTGAATCTTGCTATTTGGGGCTTTCAAATGTCGGTAGGCGGAGTACAGTGATAAAAGCAAAAAAACAAAACCCATTAGAAGAAAGTATTTGTGGCAGTGTTTGAAGGATGTGTTAAAAGGTTCGCTTTTTTTCCCATGCCTAAATGGTGTAAAACCAGGAACAAATAACTCTAATGAAGCATATGCTCTCAGCCAGCTCTGCTTTGGAAGTAAGTTATTAAAAAGACCAAAAGAGAATGATTTAGGAGCTCATGACTCATTTAATTTTTATTGTCTTTATATGAACCAGTCATGAATCCATTGTAAAAAGATGAGAGGCGTTTGATTAGCATGGAGAGCTGTTTGCAACACGAAAGACAGTGGTTATAGGTTCTGCATTAAAATAATCTCATTAAACGCTTGGGTACATTTTGTTTTAAAATCTTGGAAAACAGTATACTTGAAGCCCTAGAAGGATTTGGCCAATTCTTCCTGGCTTGTATCAGAAACCCCGGTTGCAAATGATCATCTGGCTCTTTTGAGCTTTGGGTGAGCTCAAGCCACTGGGAGTATTGGCCAGGGCTCCCGAAGAGATGGGTCCCGACCCAGGATACACCAGCTTGTACAACTTGCTGGGGCCTCTGCCCCACCAATTCCCTCTACTGGGCCTTTGACGTCTCAGTGGCCTCTTCAGGGTCACCTCTCTTCCTTCACAGTACTGACTTCAGAGCCTCACTTGTGCTCAGTGACCACTCACGGCTCCATGTCAAAGGTACGTGTCGCTCAAGGAGGTTCTGATCTAGCTTCTGGACCCTGGGTGCAGAGCCCCGAGCACCTACCCTGTGTGGGCTCTCCTCCCCAGCCCTACTCAGGGGAGCTCACGCTCAGACTGTTTGCAGGCTTTGTTAAGGGCAAGCAGTACTGCAGTAAGCAGCTTTTACACACCTCTTTGCACATGGTGTAAGTAGGTCTGTAAGATAAGTTCTCAGAAGTGGAATGACTACCCTCTTGCACTGCTGGTGGGAATGCAAACTGGTGCGGCCACTCTGAAAAACAGTGTGGAGGCTCCTCAAAAAATTAAAAATAGACCTACCCTATGACCCAGCAATAGCACTGCTAGGAATTTACCCAAGGGATACAGAAGTGCTGATTTATAGGGGCACATGCACCCCAATGTTTAACAGCAGCATTATCAACAACAGCCAAATTATGGAAAGATCCTAAATGTCCATCAACCGATGAACTGATAAAGAAGATGTGGTTTATATATACAATGGAATACTACTTGGCAATGACAAAGAATGAAATCCGGCCATTTGCAGCAACGTGGATAGAACTGGAGGTATTATGCTAAGTGAAATAAGTCAGGCAGAGAAAGACAGATACCATGTTTTCACTTATATGTGGATCTTGAGAAACTTAAGAGAAGACCATGAGCGAGAGTAAGGTGAGGGAAAAAGTTACAGAGAGGGAAGGAGGCAAACCATAAGAGACTCTTAAATACTGAGAACAAACTGAGGGTTGATGGGGGGTGAGGGAGAGGGGAAAGTGGGTGATGGGCATTGAGGGCACCTGTTGGCATGAGCACTGGGTGTTGTAGGGAAACCAATGTGACAATAAATTATATAAAATAATAATAATAATAATAAATAAAATATAAATAAATAAAAGTAAAGGAAGTGGAATGACTATATCTGAGGGTGAGCACGTTTTCAGTTTGATGGATTTCACCAAATCTTCCTCCAAAAAAGCTGTACCAGTTTACACTCTGCTCCAGGCATACCTTGGAGGCAGATATGGCGAGTTTGGCTCCAACTACTGCAATGACAATGAATATCCAATGAAGCAGATACTACAGTAAAATGAGTCAAATGAATTTTTTGGTCTCGGTACACATAAAAGTTATGTTTACGCTATACTATAGTCTATTAAGTAAGCAATAACATATGTCTAAAAAAAGTATATACTTAATTTAAAAATACTTTATTGCTGAAAGAATGCAGACCATCATCTGAGCTTTCAGTGACTGGCAATCACTGATCCCGGATCACCATAACATATATGATATTGAAAAAGTTTGAAAGACTGCAAGAATTACATGTGACACAGAGACACTAAATGAGTGCGTACTATTGAAAAAAAGGGCTCTAATTGACTTGTTCTACACAGAGTTGCCACAAACCTTCAATTGGTAAAGAAACACAGTATCTGTGAAGGGCAATAAAACGAGATATGCCCGTATACGGTTTTAAAACAGTGTATCCGGAGAAAATTCCTGATTGCAGGCCTTCCTGGTCCCTGAAATGAACCATGGAAGGAAATTTAATCAAATACTCCCTGGAGTGTTTCAAGGACAGCAAGAATGCCGATCGGCTCTCTGGGCTCTGAGTGTGGTTCGGGTCAGAGGAGCTGATAAGGCCTTCTCAGACCGGGGCTTCATGACGGAGCATCTCCCTTGAAGGGTTGCAGGTTTCCCAGGTGCAGTTTCGAGGCAGTGTGGAACTGCAGGTCGTGGCTGCAGTACAGTGTATCACCAGAGTCCCCTCCTGCCCCAGCCGGGCACACCAGGCTGATCAGGTGAGGACCCAAAGCCTGCAACCCACCAGAAGGTCCCGTAAGCCGCCACTTATCCACATGATACCCTGGAGTCCTGGAGTCAACAGGTGTCTGCCGTCTGGGCTCTGGGGATGGACACACTGGATACTCAGAGCACAGGCTCTGACACGAGCTTCCTGTTCCAAGTGCCTAGACACCCATGTGCGCTTGGACATCAGGTTTGCCCCCAGGCCAAATGCTCGACATGCACACAACTGGGTCAGGATCCCCCTGATTGAATTTTGGAACCGACTGCAAAGTGACAGGTAGCAATCCACACAAGCCCTCCCTCACTGTGACCTCAATTAGAAGTTTGGGGAGTACACAAAACGACCTGCAGGCTGAATAATTTGCCAGAAGTTCTCGCAGAACTCGCTGAGAGCTATTATACTCGCAGTTGTCGTTTATTACAGTGGAAAAGCATAGATTAAAATCAGCCACGGGGATACCTGGCATGTTCAGCAAGGTCTCTCCATTCTGGATGGTCCAAACCCCAACTGTTCTCAACAGTGTGCCATTTCTGGGATCTCCACTTCACTCACAGACTCCCAGGATATGAGATCTGCAAGGCTTTGCAGAGTCTCACCCTGAGCATCTATAAGTTAGTGTCCAGCCAGTGATTCAGGGGCCCCCCTAAGAAATTCCCTTCAAAGCCCCATCCTCTCTGCTACCCCAGCTCACAAATTCTAGGTATCTCAAGAGACCTGTGTTCTGACCTCTTTTTCCATTGCTGCCGTTCTGTGAGTGCTGGTTGTCTGTGCTACGGTTTGGAAAATGCCCTCAAACAGAGAGCTGGAGACAGTGTGGACATCATCTCATGTTTTCCTTTCTTAAAGATCAGAGACTGCGTGTTAAAATGTTGCTTCATATATTTAATCTATTTGTAGAGTTATGTTGGGTGTAAGTCTGATATCTGTTTCTCAGAATTTGAACTCCTTTATCCTTTGTTCATCGTTTCTTGTGTGGAAGCATCTGTCTGTACCATAGACTGAATGTTTATATCCCAGCAAAATTCATGTGTTCACACCTACTCCCCACTGTAAGGTATTTGG
Source organism: Herpailurus yagouaroundi (assembly GCF_014898765.1). Classification (NCBI taxonomy): domain Eukaryota; kingdom Metazoa; phylum Chordata; class Mammalia; order Carnivora; family Felidae; genus Herpailurus; species Herpailurus yagouaroundi. Next base: position 20,387,153 of record NW_024412423.1, on the reverse strand, counting down.
TGGTGGGACCTGTGGGAGGTGAATAGTTCGTGAAGGTAGACCCTCATGAATGGGATTAGTGCCCTTATTAAAAGGGAGAGTCCTGACCCCTCCCACCATCTGTGGTTACAGCAAAAAAAAAGAAAAAAACAACCTTCCAAGAACCAGGAAACAGGCTCTCAACAAACACCAAATCTGCCAACACCTTGGTCTTGAACTTCTGAATTTCTGGGGTTTATAAGAAAAAAAAAAATCAGCCAAGAGAGGAAGCCTCCCTCCACCAACACCGCCCATGAGGCAGAATCCAGGAGGGTCCAAACGCGGCACTTCCATTGTCCATCGGTGCAGTCATGAACGTGTCCTTTTCCCAGCGTTGCCATGTAACAGCACGCACAAGGTATCGCCAGCCAGGGAAGCTTACCCAAGCCTGGTGTCCAGAGCTTGACCACGTGTTGCTCACGTGGCTGACCTCTACCTCCTAGCCCCTGGGAGACAGAGCTGGTACTGCATGGCCAGAGCCCCCATCAGAAATCACATTGTTAGGCAGTCTAGTGGCCAAAGCCCCCAGGCGAACAAAAGCCAGACCGCTCTCTGGATAACATTACTTCTTGACTACCCTTCCCCTCAGGGCTCCCTGAGAGCCAGCACAAGTGGTTAACACACCTCCATTCGTTCAGCAAACACCAGCTGAGCCACACGTTGGGGACAATACGGTGGTACACAGAGAGATAAGGTGCTTCCGCTTTGGCAGTCACAATCACGGGGGAACCTTGAAAATAAAAGCCAAGTCAGCCAGTGACCACGTACTCCCTGCAATCCCGGGGAAGCCAGGAGCTCTCCCCACGGTGATTCCTCTCACTCCTGTGGCTCGCTGGCCTGGAGCTGGGAATAAGCAAGAGAACTGACCAACTTTGGGTTGCTCACACTGAACGTGACTGTCCATAGCAGCTCCACCCTACCCTAGATGTTCAGCAGCTACTTAGGGATTGCTTTAAGTTGCAGGGACTTCTTAAGAGAACTCTGAGCAGGTGTGTGCGGAGTGGCAAGAATGTTCTATAAGGGTCTGGAAGGAAGTGACCAGCACGGAGACCCCAGTGTGGGTCAGGGTGGTCAAGTCAACTACAGAGGCATGGGGGTGGGAGGGCACATGAGGGCACACGCACATGCTCATGTGTACTGTGTGTTGACGTGGATGTTTCTGTGTGACCACTGTGATGCATCTGGTCCTTGCTTGGTCTGGGTAATGGACATGTCTGAAGCCTGGTCACCACCAAGGGGCTGCATATTGTTCAGTGTTTGGGTCCTTTGTGTTGAAACGTTCATGCAGGAGGGACGCTGGGGTGAGTGGTTCTGGGGCCAAATCGAACCAGCATGGGACAAAGATCCTCTCCTTGACTCTTTCCTCCCCAAAGAGAGCCAGGGCAGAGGGCTCCTGAGAAGGACTCCGCTACTGAGAAAGGCAGGGTCGGAAAAGCTCTGAATAAATGGTTCTAAAGTGAGTCTTAACTTGTAGCGTTGACAGTATCATTAACCTAAACTCTGAAATCACCCTGGAGTCCTTGTGTTTCACATCTAGTCGCTAAATATTCAGTACTGATGGCTCATTTTCATATTACTTGGACCTGAGTCATATGTATCACTATGACAACCTGCCCCATCTACCCTCTGCTTAAATATTGTTTAATACTTAAGTCTCATTTAATTACTTTCTTTATTAAGGGCAGATACTTACAAAATAGCTTTTTAAAAGACAAAAACTATGCCTTTTAGTAAAATTGTCTCTTTCCCAAAGACAGATGTGCATCAGTACAAAGAATGGTCTAATCTGTCATCTGTTTATTTCTGGAAGGAACCTTGATTTTGCTAATACATTTTTGTGCTTCAGAACAACAACAACAAAAAAAGCCATCCATAAAAAGACAATTACAGAGATGCAATCAAGCATTGATAGCAGCATTCAGACACATCTCAAAGAACATTCAGGAGAGGAAGGATTGCAGGTTTAGTATTATGTAGCTTGTTATAAATCAATTTTTAAAGTAATTTCTTCGCATCCAATGAGGTAAATTTGATTTCAGTAGCCAGTATTCATGTTCCAGAAAACAATATGCATTTCGTTCTATGATTATATGATGCCTATTGTTTTAGCCCTGAGACATTATTTTATTTATTGCCCAGTCAGCTTCTCCCCAGGGCCTAAGTCACAGGCTGGTAACGACTTAGGTGCTTGAAGGAGAGCCATAACGTATCCAGCATCCCATCATGCCCTTGAAGAACTGATGCACACCCCTCAGCACCTGAGTGATCGCTCAGGAGTTGTGCCCCTGCTGCCAGCAGAAATGAGGAAAAACAGAGGTTAAATGACGTCGTTAGGGGCTCACCAGAAGTCATCAGCCGAGCCTCAGATGGCACGCATGGGCTTTTCCGTGTCTGCCTGCTGCTCTGGGTAGAGCCTTCTCTTTGGTCAATCCCAGCCTCTGTGGCTGGCCTGAGGAACGCAGCATGGAGAAGGAGATGGGGTGGGGAAGCAGAGGCCACCCCATGCTGATCCCCCATGCTTGGGATCAGTTCTCTGCCTTCCTGCCAGCCACCTCGTTTGGACCCCATGTCTCTGAACACTCAGGTGGATGGGAAGGCAAGAGGTGGGTGCCCCAGTTTGCAAACCCAGAGAACCAGAACACAGTCCCTGAGGAAAGCCTCACTCAGCAACTTGTGCAATCCAGTTGCTGAATCACTATTGAGGGCCCAACAGATGCCAGGCCCGTGCCAAGCACTGGGGGCACAGCAGGGAGCACCGTGCAGCCCCAGAGTCCCTGCCCTCCCTGGGGAGCTCACATCCCAGTCGGAGGGAGACATACAAATGGTATGCTAAGTGGTAGTAAGTGCCAGAAAGAGAGAGAGAGAGAGAGAGGGAGAGAAAATGGCAAGTGAGGGTTGGGGGTGAAGGTTACAGGGAGGGCTCTCAACCCTATCTCAGCAGTTAACATTAGAGCAGACTTCAAGGAGGGGGTGCCAACCAGACTGAGCGCCTTCAGGAGGATGGGGCAGGATGCCTGGAGTGCGAGCAGGAGGCCACAGTGCCAGTGTGGAAGGAGCAAGGGGGAGTGGAAGAAGGTGGGGATGGCAGGCCATCCCTGCAGACCCTCTAGGGCTGTGACTCGGAGAGAGGGGGGAGGGTCTGGCTGCCGTGTGGAGGACAGAGCAGAGGGGAAGAAGTGGGGGTCCCTGCTGTCCCCCAGGTGAGAAGATGGTGCTTGGGCCACCGGGTGCAGTGGAGGTGGTGAGAGAAAATCAGAGTCTGCAGACCTTGTGAAGGAGAGCTTGCTTCCTCGCCCTATGGGGACTGGGCTTTTGTTTCATTCTCTATTAAAAAAAAATTTAATATTTATTTATTTTTGAGACAGAGAGAGACAGAGCATGAATGGGGGAGGCTCAGAGAGAGAGAGAGAGAGACAGAGGATCCAAAGCAGGCTCCAGGCTCTGAGCTGTCAGCACAGAGCCCAACGCAGGGCTCGAGTCCAAGAACCCTGAGATCATGACCTGAGCCGAAGTCGGATGCTTATCTGACTGAGCCACCCAGATGCCCCTTGTTTCATTTTCTGGTTTGGGAGTTTTATTTCTGAGGATTATACAAGGCAATGTGTATGAAGCTTCCCAGCACAGAGCTAGGTCTTGAAGACTGTGAGCTGGTGTTATGACCAATCCATCACTTTGCGGTTGATCTGTGAAAACCTTGGCCTTGGCGCGCTTCTCAGCCTGAGCAACCTGTCGTCCCCATTGACTACACAGCCTCATCAAGGGGGCACCACAACCCGAGCCTGGCTTTAAGGGCCTTCCAGTGAGGAAGGGCTGTGGGTACAAAGGCTCAGGGAAGCAGGAGAAGGAAAGTGCCAGGGGGTCCCCAGCACCAGACCCCCTGCTAACAGCTCTGGTGTTGTTCTTTGGGATGGAGTCTGCCCTAGACCCAAGCAGGTGAGATATTGAGGGGCTCTCAAGGTAGGGAGCGCACCCTACTTCCCTGCCCTCTTTTCAAGATGCCATCTTGCCACCAAGCCTCCAAGCAAAATCTATTTTCCTCCAGACTTAGGTTTTGACACACAAACAGCTTAGACTAGAAATATGTCAGCCCCAGAACTGACTAACCATTAACTTTTCATAAGCAACTCAGGTATGAACCCTTTATGACTCTGTTATGACACAGGACAAATCAGCTATCTGGTGTTTTATTTTTATTATGGAAGTGATAGGAATGGGGCTTTTTTAAGCAGAGCAATGCTTCAGAGAAAACTCACTGGGCTCTAGCAGCCCTCTCCAATATTTTACTCCATCGGGAATGCTGTTGTGTACTTTTTTTTCCCCCTGAAAATGAAAGCAGGCTGCCTGCATCCATGACCCACCTTCCCCGCTGTGCCCTACCCCAAGCCTCTCTCTGGGCCTGCACTCCCTCACTGGGATAATTAGCCAAAAAACATCTTGACGGGTTTCATGATGGTTGTGGTGGGGCACCCTGGATGGTGAGCAAGGCAGAGGGTCAGCGTTTCCGGGAGCTGCTCTGCGGCTGCCCTCTGACAACACTTCGTGCCACGGTGATTGATAGCCTTCCCTCCCTCCTGCCACCAGATTGCTTCTATGGAAAAGGGCACAGGGAATGGCAAGAGGGATGGTTTGGTGTTGGCTCTAGGAGGTCAAGGGGAGTTTTGCATATGCTGTTAATAAGACGAAGAAGGGCGCCTAGGTGGCTCAGTCGGTTAAACATTCAAGTCTTGATTTCGGTTCAGGTCTTTATCTCACAGTTTGTGATTTCGAGCCCCGCATCGGGCTCTGTGCTGACAGTGCAGAGGCTGCGTGGAATTCTCTCTCTCCCTCTCTCTCTGCCCCTCCCGCATGTGTGCTCACTCTCTCTCTCAAAATAAATCAATAAAGTTTAAAAAAAAAAAAGAAGAAGAAGAAAAGTAACACACCCATGTACGTCACACTTCTCACACTGGGAGAAGTATTCACGTGTGTTCTCTTGCCAGATCTCCCCAACACCCCAGGAGGTGGGCAGGGCACACGCAGGTGGAGAAACCAGAGCCCAGAGGGATGAGGGGACATTTGGTCAGTGACAGAATTCAACTAAAATCCGAGTCTCCTGAGCCCCGGTGCCAGACTTCGATCACTGCACAGCCCCGTGTTCTCGCCAATAAGCCAGGACCTCCTCCATCCTGTCAGTTCTGAGCCTCACCCCTCAAAGATGCAGAGTAGCTAAGTCCAGACCTGATGAGGGGTGTCCCAGAAACACCCGGCAGTACCACTCGCCGGCATGTCTGTATTTGGTGTCTGGCCAGGGCCCACACGGTGCCTGGTCCTGCAAGAGCGAGTGCATCTGACCTGACAGGCCCTGCGGCAGGCCCTCCTTGCCCATCGGATGCTCCTCAGGGACTCCGACCTGCCAAGGCCGCCTCCTGCCCATCCTCCCCTCTACACTGGCCTAGAGGATCCCACGCTGTGTGGCTGCAGAGGTCATAGAGTCTGGGCTTACTGAGTTTTTTCTTACTGAACCCCTGGCATCAGCCCCTCCTGGTTCTCTTTTATGTCCCTTCCCTAGTTTTTTGTCTGCCTCATTTTCCTCAGGGTTCTATTCCCCTTCTCAGGTTATCTAGGTCTCTGTAAGCTGCCTGGAAGTCTTTGGGGAAGGTGGATTTGAACCAGGGGTAGGCCAAGTCTCCCTGCAAGCCAAATCTGTCCTCCTGCCTACTTTTTAAAATAAAATTTCACTGGAGCTGAGTGGTGCTCATTAATGTATGTGCTGTCATGATTATCTTTGTGCTACAAGGCAGAGTTGAGTATGGCCCACAAGGCCGAAAAGATTTGCTGTCTGTCCCTTTAAGAAAAACTTTCTCGGTTTTTTTTTTTTTTAATTCCAGTTAACGCACAGTGTAATATCACTTTCAGGTGTATAGTAGAGCGATTCAACGCTTCCATACGTCACGCGGTGCTTATCACAAGTGCCCTCCTTAACCCCCATCACCTATTTCACCCATCCCCCGCCCACCTCCCCTCTGGTAACCAGCCGTTTGTTCTCTATGGTTAAGAGTCTGTTTGTTGGTTTGCCTCTCTCTCTTATTTTTTCCCTTTGCTTGTTCATTTTGTTTCTTAAATTCCCCATATGAGGGAAAGCATATGGTATTTGTCTCTCGCTGACTTGTTTCACTTAGTATATATAGTCTCTAGCTCTACCCATAGTTTTGCTAATGACAGGATTTCATTCTTTATGACTGAATATCCCACTGGAGACGTGTACCACATCTGCTTTATCCACTCATCAGGTGATGAACACTGGAGCTGTTTCCCTATCTTGGCTGTTGTAAATAATGCTGGTCTAAATATCAGGGTGTGTGTATCCCTTTGAATCGGTCTTCTTGTATTCTTTGGCTGAATACCTCGCCGTGCGATTGCTGGATCATAAACTACTTGTACTTTGAACTTTTTGAGGAAGCTCCATGCTCCTGCTCACCGTGGCTGTACCACGTTGCATTCCCATCGGCAGTGCAAGAGGGCGCCTTTTCCTCCACACCCTCAGCAGCACCTGTTGTTGTTTAGGTTGTTGATTTTAGCTCTCCTCACGGGTGTGAGATGATACCTCATTGTAGTTTTGGTTCACATTTCCCTGATAAGTGATGCTGAGCATCTTTTCATGTGCCTGTTGGCCATCTGGATGTCTTCTCTGGAGAAATGTCTGTTCGTGTCCTCTGCCCATTTTAATTGGATTATTTGTTTTGGGGGTGTCGAGTTTTGTAAGAAATACTTGCCAGCCCTAAACAAGGCTGACCGCCAGAGCTTCTCAGCAGGTGGGTGAGAAGCCCAGGAAACCAGCTGAGCAGGCCCAGGATTAGTAGGAGGGGCAAACGAGCCCAGTGATTAGAAATTGAAGGGGTGTGTGGGGAAGGTATTCAAGCCTGGCCTCACAGGCTGAATAAGGCGTTAAGTGAGTATATCAGGTCGAGGCAAGCAACACGGAAGAGCAACGGGGTCCCCGCTGCCCGGGCCGTCACAGCCTCGCAGGCAGCTCGGCTACAGTGTAGCAGGATTCTCACACAGAGCGACGGGACGCCGAGGCTTGTCTGTCCAGGAAGCAACTTGATTCGTCCTGCCGGCACGAGCTCAGTGGGTTCGTACCAAAAAAACCGAGTCTCAAGTGCAGTGGGGTGTAGCCTTTTATGCAATTTCTACTTCTTTGTCTCCCATATTTGGTGACATATCGTCTGATTGGACACAGCGCAAGTTCCAGAGTCATGTTGATTGGGCCACGTTGCCTGCCTTTGTTTTCAGGAGGCCTCCACCACATTCTTGAGGGAGGGGCTCTACCACAGCAGGGTTTCTGTTTTCTTGGAAAAGTAGGAGACCTGTCTATCCTTCCGGGCCTACTCACTGCAAAGGCTGACCTCCTTGTCTTCCTCGCCCTGTGCAGGACTTCGGAGAGGATGACTCCCTCTACATCACCAAGGTGACCACCATCCACATGGGCAACTACACCTGCCACGCCTCCGGCCATGAGGAGCTCTTCCAGACCCACGTCCTGCAGGTGAATGGTTAGTAAATGGCTCCATGCATGTCGTCCCTTCAAAGGGTTCCCGAAATGCTGCTCACAGCACTCCTCCCTGTCCCGTACTCTATCTTAAAGATTGTCTGAGCCCCAAGTATCTCGTCCCTGTAGTAAGTAAAGGGCAGCAGTGGAGAAAGGGCAGTCTGCCGACTAGTTTCTCCGTGTGGCTTCACCTGAAGCCTTCTTTGATGAGATGATCCCAGTGCAAGGGGGTGAGCTACTCAGGCAAGTCACACTCAGCAGCCGGGGCTCTAGTGGGGTCCCCATAGAATGTACTGGTGCCTCAGCGACAGCCAGCTGCTGTGCTCTTGGACCCACTGAGTAGCTGACACTGTCTACAACACAACATTCCTCTCCCAGGTGGCGTTCACCCGAATCACCTGTCAAGTGGGGAGGCATTACCTCTTACAACAGGGCCTGCTTCCCGTATGCCTCCCTAAGAGGCTCAACAAGCCTCAGTTGGGACCAAGCTAAGAACCTGAGCAGGCTTGGGACATTTTTATTGCTTCTCACAGACCCCTGTGTTGCCAAGACTCCTAGAAACTGAGAAGAATAAGCCCCTCCCGATGACAACACAAGCCACTGAAATAGCCAGTGTTTTCTGAGCACTTAGGCTGGCCAAGCCCTGTGCTAACACGTCATGTGGACTTTGCCAGTGTATTTTAACCCACGTTATGGATGAATCTCTAGGTAAGGTCACACTTATCTGCAGCCACACCACTGGTGGGTGTCTTCCTAGACCCAGGACCATGCTTTGACCTCTGTGTCACACCACTGGATGCCCCAACCTGGCCATTTCAACCATCATCACAAGCAGGCCATCACAGTGCTGTGGTCAGCACCCCACAGAAGTTAGATACGTGCAGCCAAGCCCAGCGGGGCTCCACTTCGACCACTGAGCAGGGCGTTCAAGTATCACGGCGGTGTGGAAACTCCAAGTCTGCCCTAGATCTTTTGTGCCAGCTGGTGGCCAGGGCTTCTGCTTTGAGATAAAGTGAGCAAGGTGTTAAGAATGATTACATAATGAGGCTCCATTTCACTTACCTCTGGAATCAGGGTAACAAGCCATTTAAGGACAACTGGGGTGAGCTCAGCTGGTGTCTACATTTACCCTGCGGGATGTTGTAGGATTTTTATAGCCATACATGCCTAGGCCATATCTTAGTATTTCCCTTACCCTGGGACATACTTAATTCTTTGGGGGTTTGCAGCTGTGCTTGCTGGCTTAAATCCAGGCCTACAATGAAGTCACTGGATTTCTCCAGAAATAACCCAGGGGTTCCTAGTTACAACTAGGTGAGTTAATCCAGACTAGGTTCAGAGGCCACTGTACAGTGTAGCCAGCAGGCAGTGTCTGGGGCTCCCTGGCACCAGGGGCTGCTCCAAGGGCAGAGCACGTGCTCTGTAACAGAAAGAGGGCTTTTCCCTCTAAACCTGGCAAGGAGTGCCCGGCGTGGTACAATGTCGGTGACCGCTTGGTTGTGAAACAACTCGACATGGCTCACCCTGGGTCCCTCGGGTCCTCGGATAAACCTGGACAAGGCAAATGAAGCAGTATTCATTAGCCTTTTATATCCTGACCCCACTTCACAAGAACGAGGGGCTTAGAGAGCTTGAACCTCTTCTCCTTGATTTCTTACAAAAGAATCTCTGAGGAGGGGGAGGGGAGCCACCTGCCAGGGAAACTGAGTGCCTCACAGGTGAGAGCCTGTACTTGCCCTGGACCTCTGGAAGAGACTGTGTGGTTTAGATGACTTCATATGCTAACTGGCACGTCCATGGTGCTAAGGGCAAGTCCATGCCCTTCTGCCCCATGTCTCCCCAGACTTGTGAGTCTGAGGTCATGATGCGGTTGAGTCCGTTAGTCACGCCCAGTGCTGAATCCAAGAGCAAAGCCCAAACCCAGAAGCACCATGAGGTATCCCTCGGCTCCAGCTAGAGAATGAGCCCCTCCCTCCAGGTGGGAAGTAGGCTATGCAGCTGTTCAGTCCCTCCCTGAACACCTCCCACCCACACCCACCGGCCCTACCATGACCTAGTCTCCACCGAAGAGGCTGCTTTTGGCCCAGGGGAGTCTACGTAAAGCAAAACCAACCGCTGAGAACCAAAAGAGGCCACTTGAGATCCATTTCCTAACTGCGGAAAGATTTAAGGCTTCTCTTCCAGGGGAAACACGATCAGTAGCCAGGAGCATGCTGGGATCTCGTACTTGGTGATCAGGGTTTTTTTGTCATTAAATTGGCCCTTTGTGCTTGGCCCCACGACAGCCAGGTGAGGCCCCTGGGGGTGGGGGGGCGCCTCTAGCTGCAGGAGCCCATGAAGTTCCTGGGTTGGGCTGACTCCCAGCACTTGGGGGTGACGTGTGGGTCCACTAGCCAGCTCCCTTATGGAAGCACCATGCTAAAGTAGGTGGAGTTGCCTCCCAGAGACCTAAGTCCACTACCTGCTGACCTGGAAATAAGCAAGGTTTTCCGAGTGTTAGAGAAGTTAAGCTCTGTGTCGGACTGAGAGGGGGGAAAAAAGTTGTAGTTGTCTGGGAAGACGGGAAGATGTTGAAAATAGAATGGTGTGAAAGACACAGGAAAGCAAATGCTGAATACCTGTGGTGCGCCATCCCCGTTTCATAGAGGAGGTGACTGGAGCTCAGAGGGATTCGGTGATCTCAGGATCCCAGCCTTGCAGTTAGGAACTGCAAAGCACATCTTGACTCCAAAGTCCAGACTCTTAACACCTGCCCTGCCCTGCCTTACCCTACTCCTCCTTACCAGGGCATCATGTTCTTGCTATTAAAGAATCCAGATGGTGGATGCAGGTGTGGGCCACACACTGTGGAGGACAGGGGACAGGCACCCTGCCTCATGTCCCTCTGCCCTCGTGCTGAGCTCAGGCCTGGCCAAAAACAGCTGGCAGCCTGAGCACGTGATGAAGGAGCTATGGCAGGGAATGTAGGGCCAGCCGGGCCTCAGCAGGACTGAGGTTGGCAAGCCATGTGGCTCGCTTGTCCAGCTCAGCTGGGGCTCGGCCCATCACAGTGTAGACTCCCGATGCTGCTTCAGGTCCCAGGAAGGCTGGGGTGACATGCAAGGCTCACAGTGGCAGCGGACGCAGAGAGCTTTGCAGGCTGCAGCGTGGTGCAAGAGGCTTCCTGGCAGAGCCCCTGGGAAGCTGAGGAGGCACCCTTGGTGCTCACGACAGCAGGAATGCTGCCTTGCTCAGGAGTGTCCTGAGGAAGCAGGAGAGAAGGCAGGAGGAAACTCATCCCTGGGATTGGTTCCCTTTTGTCATTCATCCCAAGCATAATTGAAAACCATGAAGATCCTGAGCTGCCTAGGTAGGATTCGGTGCTGTTGCCCAGCAGTGCTCCTGGAGGTCTGGTTCGGTCCCCACTTGGCCTGGAAGCTGGACTGTGGCTTACTGAGTGGAGGCTGTGTGTGGACACACAGGGAGCGATGTTCTGTGTCCATTCCTCCAGATAGTTTCTCTTCAACCAGGGGGAAGGGGTTGGGGGGATGAAGAAGGGAGGACAGAGGGCCCTGCCTAGTTAACTGCTTCTCTGAGTGCTCAAAAGACTCCAAGCCAATGGGCAGAGGTGCTGGGGAGTTCGCATGTGGCTGGTGGGCAAAGGCACAGAGATCCCACTCCAGGGGGCAGGAGCTGGGTAGGACTTTCCACCCTAGGCACGGTGCAGCTCCCATCGGGTGACAACTCTGTCACAGAGTCAAGAGCTGAACTCTGAGCCAGAGAGACCTGGGTTCAAGTGCTTTTGGCATACAAAGAAGGCAAGTGAACATACTTGTAATATGGGAATAACAGTAGTAGCTCTTGCCTTATCAGCCTGATGAGATCTGCTATATCTAAAATGCTCAGAAAATGCCTGTTTACGGTCCAGGGTGGCACAGGTATGGGAGAGATTAGGGGTTGTCTCAGCCATATTTCACTACAGTTTGTGGACACAGATGGTCTGAGCTGATGGCCCCTCAGAGAGCCTCCAATCCATTATACAGAGGGGAAAATCAAGGCCCAGAGAAACTTGCCAAACCAGGGATAAAATACTTCTTTCTGGAGCTGCCCCACTCCCTGATGGCAGGGGCAGGACCCCATTTACAGGCTGGGCCACCACCTTCTGGGGCTTCTCCATCCACAGCTCTGCCTTGACCTGGTTGGCCTCTCTCAAATTATTAGTATGACTTCCTCATAGACCAGGCCTCCCAGAGATGAGGCCCAAACACTAACATGATTTATAACTTCATGCAAACCTCCTGCATTGCTTTCATAGGAAGGAGGGAGACCTTCAGACATAAATGATTAATCCATTAAAATAAAAACACACTCGAACTCCCCCACGGTTCAGACAAGTCAGGATTCTTTCTCAAAACACAATAATAATCTCCCAAATCTGTTTATTACTCCAGCTTGGTACTTTTGTGAATGTGCCTCTTACTTAGGACATGTTTATGCTGCCTTTCACCTTGGAAATGATCCATGCTTCCCAAAGAAAACGGGCCTTTGTGTTACATATTCAAATGTTTTCACGGGAGGGTTTTGCAAATTTAAAAGAAAGTGAATGTGTTTACCCAGAATATATTAATTTCAAATGATTTTTTGGTGTGTGAATTAATACAAAGGAAGAGGGGAGATGAGGGCCAACGGAAAACAGGTGGGTCTTTGTTGCCGGCAGGAATTTGTGTGTCCCCACCACCCACTCAGTCTCTCACAATGAAAATGCAGGACTTTTTCTGACTGGGCCCCATCCAATTGGGGGCCAGGGCCACCAGGGTCTTTGACGTCTCCATGCCCAGTCAGCTTCTCAGGCTCTCCTGTCCTGGCAGGAGGCTGGGTCCAGAGCCCTGGCTCTAGTAGGATTTGCATGTTCTGCCCAAGGTGATCAGGGGCTTCATCCAGAGCCTGGGCCTGTTCCACACCAGCTGTAAGATTGATGGCTGTGTCACCGTACACAAGGAGGACAGTTTGGTTCTGAGGGCAGTGAGTAAGCTCCCACCCCACTGATGAGATAATTTTTTTTTTTTTTCTTAAACGTTGTCCTGTCAGTTTTCCAGTTAGCAAGTGGTCGGGTCAGGGCACGATGAGCTTCTCAGCGGACCTTGTGCAAGGCAGTGAGCGAGGAAGACCCAAGGGGCCTAGGACTGTGCACAGGGTCCCTAGCTGTCCCGCTGTTGTCTCCTCCACGCCAGTCCAGCAGGACAAAGGAGGGGAGGCCTGAGCCAGCAGCTTCCTGGCCCCGAGAGCCTGCAGTCTGTGTTCACGGTGACCTGGGTCCTGCCACCCACCGTCCTTACCTCTTGGCCCCCACCCTGCCCCAACTGCTACAGCCCATGGATTTGCACTGATTGTTCCCTTGGCTGACAATGCTTCCCCCTCCTTTGCTGCCACCCCCTCATGATCCTCCAGGTGTCAGCATAATCTGTATCCCACACATACGTACGAGTCTCCTGCGGGCCATTCACAGGCCGCGGGTTGGAAACCCAGCAGTGAGCAGGCCAAAATCTCTGTCCTCTTGGGGCAAGTCAGAGGGTGCTAAATACTCAGGAGGAGAATGGAAAAACATATAGGATAAGGAAAGTCAGATGAAAGGTAGAAATGGGAGAGGGGATGGCAAGTGAAAGCCTTACTGAAAAATTGACATCTCTGACATCTCTGTCAACTTGCTGGGAAAGTCACCAGTCCCTCCACAGGATCTTGGTCTGAGCAGCCGCAGGGTGGAGTGCCCATTTTCTGAGACAAGAGGAGGTTGGAGGAGCAAGTTTGGGGAAGAAAGTTCAGGAGCTCATGCAGACATGATAAATGCTAAGGTGTTGTGCACCCGGTTGGTTTCTGAGCTTGAAGGTGAAGGGACATCCGGGACCAAGGAGGTGCGGTCAGCTGTGAAATAGTACAGATGAGGACAGAGAACTGGACACTGGGGGCAGGGTTGGCATGTGGGGGCCGTTGGAGAAGAGCCATTTCTGTGGCGTGGTGGGGAAAATCTGATGGGACTGGCTCAAGAGGCCGTGGAGGAGAGAAATTAGAGCCCCCAAATATGGACATCTCTGCAGGGTGCTTCCAAGGAGAAAAAATGGACAGTATCGGGGAGTGAAGGTGGGGGAAAGAGGTTTGGGGTTTTTTTCCCAAGGTGGAAATTAAATGCTTCTCATGGACTGATGAGAAGAATCCTTAGAAAGGGGGAGAAGGCTGCAGGAGTAGGAGGGATGTGCTGGAGCAATGTGTCCTGCAGCGGGTGAGGAGGCATGCTGTCTGGGGACATAAGACTCAGAATGGGATGAAGGAAGAAGGCTAGCAGTGGTGCTGAGAACCAAGAGGTATGCCTACCCCACGGACCAGCCCACTTCAGAGGAGGAAGAGGTGAGAGAGAGAGAGCCAAGTCCCCTTAAGAGGCTGCAGGAGAAGCAATGTTTCCAGGTTTCCATTTGAGCGAGAAGGTGAAAGAACGTTCATACAAGAGTTTGAGGATATAGGACATTTTGCTGATGGCTGAACATGAGTTCCAGAAGATACAACCGAAGGTTTTGGGGATGAGGGATGCCCCAGAAGCCCAGACTTCTTGTCAATACTGACATGCTCCTGAATAAGGGGCAGGATGAAGAGTGTCCTAACCACCTCTATTTACATAGTTGGGGCCACACTGGGAAGGGTGGGCCTTGGAAGATGGAACATGCAGAGTTCTGACAGGTTGGAGGCCACAGGAGGCGTGGTCTTAGCCCCAGGATGATTGTGGCTCACAGAGACCCATGGCCAGCAGGGGGCGCCTCTCACCATGAGAACATCTGAGCAGTATTTCAACCGCTGCCAGTGCAGGTGTCTTTGCCCAGTAGACAGTCATGTATTTTTAAGTGAATGACTCATTTCACACCCTTGACTTTCAGTCACGTTTCACTTTGTTCTAGAATGTTGCCATGCATTTCAGTTGACAGCCCTGAATTGTCGTCTTCCAAGTCAGAACTGACTCAGGATCTCACCTGGAACCTGATAGGTAGAAGCAAATCCTCCAGCCCCATCCCAGACCTCCGAGACCAGACCCTGCGCGGTGGTCCCAGTGTAGTTTTAACAAGGCCCCCAGGGGATGCAGATGCACGCTTGAGTTTCAGAACTTCATGGGTCCACAGATGGTATCAAAGGTCAGGACTGAGGCAAAGGACTGCCTTCAAGGCTGGTACTGACCACTGGCCATCTATCTGAAGAAGCCAGTCCACACACCACGGGTTTAGATTTACCAGATCAATAGACAAACCTCCCATCAATTGAGGGATGGGCACCATGGGTGTATGGAAGGTCAGTATTTCCTTTGTGAGGTGGAGAGTGGCTCCTACTGGGTTCTTTAAGTCTTTCCAGACCCCTGTCCCTGTGCCCCAAAAGCTTCCCCAGCCCCCACCACCCTGTAACGCTTATCACATTTGGAGTTCATTGTTTAATCACCTTCCCCGGGACAGAAGGCTCCGTGGGGATATGGACCAGTCCCATCTTCATTCATTCTTTCCCTAATGCCGGCCACCGCGTGGTATTTAATAAATGTTGGCTGCGTATCATAAATTGACCGAGCTTTGTAAAACCAATCCAAACCATTAATGTGGTGCCTGACCCAGAGGTGGGGATTCCCTCAGCAGTCCCCTGCCCCTCCCCACCCCCTCCCTGACCCCCCCCCCCCCCGCATTGGTGGCTGAGGGCGGAGTTGGTAATATCTGGTGTGAAAAAGTGCCCGTCATTGCTGTTGTTTTTCAAAATTTACTCAGCTGTTCTTGCACATTTTTTCTTCTGGGTAAGTTTTAGAATTCTTTTGTCAAGACCTCACCAACTGATTTGAATTGCAATTATATTAAAGGTATGGTTTAATTTGGGGTATCTCCTTTCTTAACCCCAGTACATCTTCCTATCCCAGAAAGTCTCTCTACAATTACTCAAGTCTTTTTTTATGTCCTCAGTGAGATTTTACCATTTTTTTTTTCACTTAGGTCCACCGTATTTTCTGTCTGGTTGCTGTCAGTAAGTAAGCTATTAGTTGTGTATGTTTTGGTACTGGCCCCCGTATTGCATTCACTTATTAAACCTTACTACTTTTGGGTTCATCATCGGGAGCATATCCAGGTAAAATACATTTTTTTTCTCCATCCTTTTAATATTTGTGCTTCTCATTTCTTGCCTTCAATTGACTGTCACACCTGCTATAATGGTGAGTCTGATATTGCCTTCCTGCCTTTTCATTTTTTATTTTTTTTTCCAACTTAATATTTCACCAATCTGAAAAGAATGGTGCTGTTTCTTCTTTTTATAGAGATATTCCTCATTGTAGGAAGCGAGTATGATTCTGTTCCTATTTTATTGAGGTTTTTTTCCTCCAAGAAATTGATTTTGCCTTTTTTTCAAAAGCCCTTTCAGTGCCTAGCAAGAGAATCAAATTTTGACTGCCTGTGATTTTGGAGGTGATTAATTATAGATTTCCTGATAGTTAGCCACTGAAACATATTATACTTGGTCATGGTATGCGCTTTTATTACCATGCTAGACTTGATTTGCTAATACGTCCCTTGGGATTTTGGTTCATCCAGTCCTAAGTGAGTTAAGTCTGTAGTCATCCTTTTTGTGCTCTTTGGCAGGTTTTAGTGTCCAGGTTATACTAGCTTCATGACCTAATTTGCAACATCCTCTCTGTCATAGGCTATAGGAATGATCCATTCCTTCAACATACGAAAGAAACTTCCTATGAAACTAGTCAGGGTGACTTTGAGTTAGTAGCACTTTTTTCCAACCACATGACTGATGTATAATTGATATACAAAAAAAACTACACGTACTGAATGTATACAGTTGGATGAGCTTGCACATACGTGTGTACCCACGGTACTGTCACCACGATCTCGGTAATACACATAGCCATCACCTCCAAAAGTTTTCTTGTGTCCCTTTGTTTTTGTTTTTTAGTTTTTTGTTTCTGGTAAAAATGTGTAACTTGAAATCTATCCTCTCAATGGATTTTTAAATATACAGTACAATATTGTTGACTTGTAGGCCATTTGCTATGCAGAAGATCTCCAGGGCCCATTCATCTAGAATAAGTGAAAAGTAGCACTTGAAAGTTTTTTAAATAATCTCTTCTTGACTAATTCGTGTTGGTACTTTTAAGTTTCTTTTTCTTTCTTGAAGTATAATTGACATACGATAGCCTATTAGTTTCACTAGTACATCATAGGAATTCAATATTTTGGTATGTTATGAAATGATCCCCATGATAAGTCTACTTAATAACCAGGAATGGTGGTTACGATATTATTGACTGTATTCCCTATGCTGTCTCTTACATCCCTCGACTTATTTTATAACTGGAAGTTTGTACCTCTTCATCCCCTTCACCGATTTTGCCTACTCCCCAACCTGTCTCTGCTCTGGTAACCAGTTTTTCCTGTATCTGTGAATCTGTTTCTGATTTGTTTGTTGGTATGTTTTGTTTCTTAAATTCTAGGTATAAGTGAAATCATATGGTATGTGTCTTTCTCTGTCAGATTTCACTCTCTCCTTTCACTTAGCAGAATACCCTTCAGGTCCTTCATTGATGTCACAGATGGTAATATCTTATTCTTTTTTAGGGCCGAGTAATGTATATATGCCTCATCTGCCTTATCCATTCCTCTATTGATGGACACTTATGTTGCTTCCCTATCTTGGCTATTGTAAATAATGCTGCAGTGAACATCAGTGTGCATGTATCTCGTCACATTGGTGTGTTTGTTCTGTTCAGATAAATACCCAGAAGTGAAATTGCTGAATCGTATGGTAACTTGTAACTTTTTGACGAACCTCCATTCTATTTTCCATAGTGGCTGCCTGAATTTATATTCCTACCAACAGTGTACAGGGGGTTGTTGTTTCTCCACATCCTCGCCAACACTTGTTGTTTATTGAGTTTTTGAGCTTAGCCATTCTGACAGGTATGAGATGTTAGCTCATTGCGGTTTTGATTTGCACTTCCCTGATGATGAGGGATGATGAGCATCTTTTCATATGCCTGTCGGCCATCTGGATGTCTTCTTCGTAAAAATGTCTAATCAAGTCCTCTGCCCAATTTTTAATTGGGTTGTTTGTGGATTTTTTTATATTAAGTTGTATAGGTGCTTTATATATTTTGAATACTAACTCCTTATCGGATGTGGGATTTGCAGATATCTGCTCCCATTCTGTAGGTTGCCTTTTCATTTATTGATGGTTTCCTTTGTTGTGCAAAAGCTTTTTAGTTGGATATAATCCCATTTGTTTATTTTAACTTTTGTTGCCCTTGCCTGAAGAGACTGGTCCAAAAATGATTGCTAATATTGATGTCAGAGAGCTTGACCACCTATGTTTTCTACTAGGAGGTTTTGGGTTTCAGGTCTTACATTCAAGTGTGTAATACACTGTGGATTTATTTTTGTATATGGTGTAAGATAGTGGCCCAATTTGGTTCTTTGGTATGTAGCTGTCCAGCTTTCCCAACACTATTTATTGAAGATTCTGTCTTTTCCCCGTTGTATATTATTGCCTTCTTTGGCATAGCTGTACTGACCATATGTACATGGGGTTTTTTTCCTGGGCTCTCTGTACTGTTCCTTTGATCTGTGTTTCCTTTTTTCTTTCTTTCTTCCTTCCATCCTTTCTCCCTTCCTTCCTTTCTTTGTTTCTTTCTTTGCCAGTAGCAGACTATTTTAATTACTATAGTTTTGTAGTATAGTTTGAAATCAGGGAGTGTGAAACCTTCAGTTTTCTTCTTTCTCAACATTGCTTTGTCTATTTGGGTCTTTTGTAAATTTTTTTTTCAACGTTTATTTATTTTTGGGACAGAGAGAGACAGAGCATGAATGGGGGAGGGGCAGAGAGAGAGGGAGACACAGAATCGGAAACAGGCTCCAGGCTCTGAGCCATCAGCCCAGAGCCCGACGCGGGGCTCGAACTCACGGACCGTGAGATCGTGACCTGGCTGAAGTCGGACGCTTAACCGACTGCGCCACCCAGGCGCCCCTTTGGGTCTTTTGTGATCCCATACAATTTTAGGACTCTCAGGTCTTATTATTCATGATTTTGTGAATAATGCCTTTGTCATTTTGATGTGGATTGCACTGAATCTGTAGATTAGGTAGTATGGACATTTTAACAGTGATAAATTCTTCGAATCCATGAGCATGGAATGTCTTTGCATTTGTTGATGTCATCTTCAGTTTCTTTCATCAAAGTCTTACGGTTTTCAGACTACAAGTCTTTTACTTGAGGGGCGCCTGGTGGCTCAGTCAGTTAAGTGTTTGACTTCAGCTCAGGTCATGATCTCACAGTCCATGAGTTCGAGCCCCGTGTCGGGCTCTGTGCTGACAGCTTGGAGCCTGCTTCAGATTCTGTGTCTCCCTCTCTCTCTGCCCCTCCCCTGCTCATGCTCTGTCTCAAAAATAAATAGAAACATTTTAAAAATGTTAAAAAAAAAAAAAACAAGTCTTTTACTTGGTTGAGTTTATTCTTAGATATTGTATTCTTTTTGATACAATAGTAAATGGGATTGTTATTTTTTTAAGTTTATTTCTTTTGAGAAACAGAGAAAGTGTGAGCAGGGGGAAATGCAGAGAGAGAGAGGGAGAGAAAGAATCTCAAGCAGGCTCTGTACTGTCAGCGCAGAGCCCAACACGGGGCTTGATTTCACAACCATGAGCTCATGGCCTGAGCCAAAATCAAGAGTCGGGCACTCAACTGACTGAGCCACCCAGGCACTCTGGGATTGTTTTCTAAATTTCTCTTTATGATAGCTTGTTATTAGTGTATAGAAATGCAACCAATTTCTTTTTGTTGATTTTGTATCCTCCAGTGTTACTGAATTCATTTATTAGTTCTGGCAGGTTTTTTTTGTAGAGTCTTTAGGGTTTTCCATATTTAGTGTCATGGCATCTGCAAATAGTGACAGTTTTCTTCTTCCTTTCCAATTTGGCTGCATTTTATTTTTCTTGCCTAACTGCCATGGCTAGAACTTCCAGTACCATGTTGCGTAAAAGTGGCGAGAGTGGACATACTTGTCTTGTTCCTGATCTTAGAGGAAAAGCTCTCAGCTTGTCACCATTGAGTCTGATGCTAGCTGTGGGCTTGTCATATACACCCTTTATTACATTGTGGTGCATTCTTTGTATACCCACTTTGTTGAGAGTTTTTATCATTAAGGCTTCCTTTTAAGTGATCCATTTCATTGAGCTTATCATATTTACTACCTATAATTGATTACAGCATTTTCATATTTTTTATTTTTATTTTTTAATGTTTATTTTGGGGAGAGAGAGAGAGCACAACTGGGCGAGGGGGCAGAGAGAGAGAGACAGAGACACAGAATCTGAAGCAGGTTCCAGGCTCTGAACTGTCAAGCCCAACATGGAGCTTGAACTCACAGTGAGATCATGACCTGAGCTGAAGTAAGATGCTTAACTGACTGAGCCACCCAGGCGCCCCTATATTTTCATATTTTTTAATTCTCTGTGTTCTTTCTCTATTTTTTTCTCTGATCTAACTTGCCAGAAATTTGGCTTACTGATTTTTATAGACATCCACGTCTTAGATTTATTTATCAGTTCTATTCTTTTTTGACTAATTGATTCAGTCATTTCTGCTTCTTTCTCTATTGATTCTTCTCTCACCTTCTTTAAATTTACTTTATGTCTGCTAGGCAGGCTTGTATAAATAAATGGTGATCTAGCAAGAGCCCAAGTTTATTAACTCCCAGGTCACGGCCACACACATTGTAGTACTCTGGGTGTTCTCTCACCTTCTCCAACTCCCCACCAGTCTAGTGCTCCTAAGCCCCCCAGTTCTATCTCTGTGCTCTTGAATTACACCCTCCTGACCAAAACTCTATGATATATCCAACTTGAACACCGTTCCTCCCTCTACCAAATTCACAGCATAAGGAAATTGTCTAGATTAATTACTGTTTCTTTCCTCATTGAACAAGAGAGAGAGAAGGGAGATGCACTTTCATGCTGTAAGCAGCCCTCCAGATAGGCCTTTGCTAGAGCCCCATTTACTTCCTCCAGCCCAGTAGCCTGATCTGCACATCCTGGAGCTCTCCCCCAGAACCTCCAACAAAGAGAAACTGGGAAATGACTCAGATTGTATTGTTGTTAAGTCTCTATGTGGTTGTCACAGGGTGCCTCTGAGCTCTTGTTATGAAAACAGCTCTGGGATATTCTGAAGCTGGATTCATGCCCTTTGCTGGTTGTCCGTTTGGCTTTCTCCTCAGCCCCCCAGCTTTGCCCCACAGGTGAACCAGAGAAAAGACGTGAAACTCAGACTGAGTTAATGAGATTATTAATAGCCTCCCAAAGAGTTTTGAGAGGGAATTGCACAGTCCATGTCTCACGGGGCAATGGAGACTTCCCTTTGTCCTCAGCCCAGCCAAGCACAGGTCAATGGACACCTTGCTCACATTCTGGGATCACCAGCAGCCTCCTTCTCCATAAGCATCAACTTGTTCTACCTCTGGTCCCAAGAAAAATCTCTCTCCTAAA
The DNA here is from genome assembly GCF_014898765.1 of Herpailurus yagouaroundi. NCBI lineage: Eukaryota > Metazoa > Chordata > Mammalia > Carnivora > Felidae > Herpailurus > Herpailurus yagouaroundi. The sequence goes on along the minus strand of NW_024412423.1, from coordinate 20,366,078 downwards.
GTACTGAGATGCTTTCTTTTCTCAGACAATACTTCTGGGAAAATGTAGTGGCCTGCTTCAGGAAGAATCCATCTTCCACCTTTCCACAAGGTGTGTATTGAATTGAATATCCAGGTGCCTTTACATACACTCTCACAGACCCGTTTTGGAAGTATGTAAAGTATATGGATAAGTAAGAGCCCTCGAGTCCACTGAAAATGATAATTATTTCATTTCCTGGGCCCAAAGCTACGGGTAGGAGGGAGGATCCTCGAAACAGTCTTCATTTCCTCCAGGCGCCTCTCCCACAGACGGCTCAAGTAAGAAAGGCCAGCAAGCTGTGGAGGGCGCTGACACCTTGCCCACCCACGTTTTTCTCATGAGTGGGACAGTCACATCCTTGGCCCCGAACTTGACTGCCAGGGCCCAGGGCTGAGCTATGCAGGCCACACTTGCCTTCCATCCACAGTGCAGGGGGTAAGAAGTGGAGAAATAAGAGTGATCCAGTGGAATGATCAATGGACTTCCCCGGAGTGGTAATGTAATTAGCAGCCCTGCCAGTCAGTGACCAGAAGTGCTTTGCGAAGCTCTTCCTGCAAAAAAATTAAGCCCCTGTCCAATGGCTTTCCCATAACAGAAATAATATATCTGAATTTTATTCATTTAGAAATAAATTTGCAGCGGCTGTTGCTCTTTACATGTAGCGGCTGAATAGCATTAAATAGTTGGATGTCTTTCTGATCATATTTAGAATAATGATGAAAGCCATGAATTACAGGGTACAAAGGCTGACATGTTTATTGCTTACAATCCATTTTATAGCCCTTTCTTCTAGGGCTTGCATTGCTGAACAGGGTGATTGTAAGCGGGTTACAAAGACAACTCCAGACTTGCCTGTGGGTTCACCCCTCTGGAGCAGGTCTCGGGGCCAGAGCACAGGCCTGAGGCCAGGCGGGGGCTCTCTCTGACCAGCACCAACTTGATCCACAGTCCCGCCAGTCATCCGTGTGTACCCGGAGACCCAGGCGCAGGAGCCCGGGGTGGCAGCCAGTCTGAAGTGCCACGCAGAGGGCATTCCTATGCCCAGAATCACTTGGCTGAAAAACGGCATGGACGTCTCAACCCAGATGTCGAAACAACTCTCCCTTTTAGGTAAGAACTGCCCTCAGTGTCGCCGTGTTATTCCCGTCAAGTTCCAGCTGACACTTTCCCCAGGAATGGAAATGAGACGCATGATTTGTTTCTAAGTCAGATAAGCCAGACGTGTTGAGAGCGAACAAACGTCTCCCCAAATTTTCCGGCTATCTGGGCCAACGCAGGTCTTGCGGGCTTTTTGAGCACAATGATGACAAACTGCCAGTCAGGTCTCATGCCACCTTCAATTTATTCAGCTCTTCCAGCCCTTCCTGGGTGTGTATCACAGATGTTGGCTGCCCTCAGCCCTGCCGAGGGGTTGTGTTTCTAACCTCAACACTGAATAGAAGGGAGACGGGAGGGGGGCACCGCGGAGATTGGGGGGGACCCAGCTGAGCAGGCCATATTGAGCACTGTCCTTCCTCCAGCCAACGGGAGCGAACTCCACATCGGCAGTGTTCGGTATGAAGACACGGGGGCGTATACCTGCATTGCCAAAAATGAAGTGGGTGTGGACGAGGATATCTCCTCACTCTTCATCGAAGACTCTGCTAGAAAGACCCGTGAGTCCACTCTCGTCTTTAAGCTCCTCACTGAGCTGGTTGGGGGGTGTTTGGTGCAGGGGTACCAACTGACCAGAGCCAAAGCTACCAACATGAGCCCCTGAAGACAGGGGGAAGCCCCATATGTTTCTGTGCTTAAAGCTGGGAGCAGAGGTGCCCAAAGGTGAGCAGACCTTCCCTGGCAACCTAAACAAAACCCAGAGAGGGAAACTCCCTGGACAGCAGACAGAGCCCAGGACCACAAAGAAGCTCACATATCCTAGTCCCAGTTCTGCCTCCCGCTTGCTGTATGACTGGAACCTCTGCCCGTCCCCCAATAGAATTCTTCATACTATCCACCCACCGGCCAGTGGTGCAGACTCCATACATGATAGACTACATAGATACCAATTCATGAATTGTATCACATGCTGCCGTCCCGCCATGGCCCAGGAACTGGCCTGGGCACACATGTACAAATAACCTTTATACTCCAGGGATAGAGCCTACCCAGCATGCCCCCCGTACCCCCCTTGTAGCCACTGCCACCAAGTGGCTCTGCAGGTTGATTTCATAGACATGGGTGATAGACTTAGTCTCTTTCCCTTGTTCAGAGACTCCAAGCTGAGTCTTCATCATCCAAAGAGATAATCACAAGTGTTTCAGATGGTCTTCCTGTGAGAATCCTAGTTGAAAATCAGCATGGCTTCTGGAAGTAATCCAGGAGCTCTGGCAGAGATGTTGTTCACTCTTGTCAACCACAGAAGTGGAGGATCCCGTTCGTTTCTGTGATCCTGGGACCTGATTTCAAAGATTGAGTAGAAATTGCAAGAGTCCCAAGACCTGGAAACGTGTGTCCAGGTTCAGAGTCCTGTCAGCGTGCTGTTGCTGGGGCAGTGAGCGGTGCAGACTCTCTATGTGGCAGAGTAGGTAGCAGTATGTCCGTGAATGGAACCCTTACAGTCAAGACTCTGACATTTCTTTCTTCTTTTTTCCTTCCCTCAATCACGTTCCTGCTTCCCTATTCTCTGATGCTGTAGTTGCAAACATTCTGTGGCGAGAGGAAGGTACCAAGCTTACTTGTTCTGTGTTGTGCTTGTGATCACCTGTGCTCAGCCTTCCATCATGGGCCATCTTTCTGCGAGCCACCATCTGCTTTTCCAGACACCAAGCAGTCCTCACAAGTCGAGTCCACGGGCCAGATTAGCTGGGAGGGGCCGAGGTCAATGTCGAACTCAAATGGCACACACTGAGAAGCAGATTCAAAACCTGCTAGTCTCTTTAGTGGACCCCTGTCCATTAGAACTTAAAAGTAGAGAGTTGCCATCTAAAGCTATTTGAAACTCCTCACTGAAGCAGACTACTTGGCAGGGGCTCCTGGTCAGAATGGGCCTTCAACTTTTTTCCAGGAGCTAGTACCAGTGTTGGGGGTTAGTGCACACTTTGAGGCAATGGCAAAGAAAAAAACCCACCACGATTTCTGTCAATGTATGTTTACATGCATAGTTTTGACATGAATAGACTTTTTTTTTCAATATATGAAGTTTATTGTCAAATTGGTTTCCATACAACACCCAATGAACAGACTTTTTAATTTTATATTGATGAAACCATCTTCAGGTAATAGATCGGACCATAAAAATATTGTCGTTTTTATACATCGAAAATGGTCTGACACTGACAGTTCACGTGCTTCAAAAAATAGGCCCGTGTCAGAGCTGGGCTATAGAGCCTGAGTCACAGCGTGGGGTGTATGTGCATTTGTGGGCCTCAGCCCAACGCAGCCCGTCCACCAGAGCAGAGTTCAGATCACCTTGAGGTAACTTATTCTCCACTTCAGCAGACAGGGCATGGGGGAGGAGTATGAGAAGCCACAGAACGTACCGTGTGATTTCAGGGCTAAACGCTAAATCTCCCTCCTGCAAAACCAGCATATTTACCGTCTCATTTTTCCCTCATGAACATCACATGGTGTTAGGTAGACTCTAGCGTGTGCATGCATACCCATGCTCAGAACGGTTTCCCAAACGTCAGGCACCGCAGCTCACGGTATGTCTTGAGAGCAAATCAGAAGCAGGGCCTGGAAAATGAGGACTTGCTGCCAATAGGCTTTAGGATTCCTTGGAAGAATAAGTCGTAGCGAAGGCCACTCACCATGGACAGTTGTCCCTTGCTGCTGCCTGAACCTAGCTAGTAGGCTGCGATATGCACAGAGAGCTTTCATCGTGTGTCTTTAAGAGGTGGTATTTTTTTTAAGGTGGCTTCATACAAAGGGGCTCAAGTTTCAAAAGTGGAGACCGGCAACGCATGCAGGAGGCCCTAAGATGTGTGCAAGGCAGCCATTAGTGGCCCCCACTCAAGGCCAACTTAAGACCCACGGCTGCCTTCGGGCTTCGGGCTGGCAGGTGCCGCCCTCCTAGTAGACAATGCAGTGCTGAATCCATTCCATCCCACCTGCACAACCAGGCTGGACAGTTCAGAGCTGGAGACGGACATACAGAAACAAAACCAAACAGGTCACAGGCTGCGGGGAACTGTCCAGTCTCACCACAAGATGTGGGATGATGAGGGCACACAAAAGCAAAGAAAGCCCCCGTAGTACAAGCTAAACTCACACAGACCCTTTCAGGGGGCTGGGTCATGAGGCCTGATCTTCTGGGAAGTCAGGTGTTTGTTGAGTCCCACACTCCATTGCCTACTGGGAGGAAGGCACTGTGCTTGGCCTCACACGTGGCTACACCTGCAAACCCCACATGGAGTCCACTGAACTTTCAGTGTGATGCTGCGTCAGAGAGCTGTCGATTTTCCAAGAGGCCCCAGGAGGCTGTTTCCGGGGTTTGTGCTTTTGCAGGGACTTTGACCCCTAGGTGTGACCAAGAGAATTTTGCCAGGTGAGAATGTCCAGAAGAGAAGGCCCTGCTGAGGCAAGATAAATGGGAACAGAGCAAATATGTGCCAAAAGCTGGGGTGCCCTGAGAGCAGAGACGGGGTGCTCATGGGGGCCACTTGGTCTGGCTCTCAGGGACAGGCTGCCCAGCTCCCCAGGACTCCCCACTGGGACCTTTGCAGGGTGCTCCCAGGCACTACTAGCTTCTGAGAGGCTGGGGTAATGCTGCTCCCAGTAGCAGGAGCCCTCCTGCCCAGAACCCCTCTCAGCACAGTTAAGACTGTGCCATGGAGTCAGGGACCTCTGTCCACACTGGGAACCACAGGCTCTGATGCTTCCTGGTCACCAACAGCTCAAGGCCCAGAAAACTGCCTACAGAGCCACTGGAAGCAAGTGGAATGGTGGCTCCTATTTGCCTGTTACATTGTTTTCTTTCTTGTTTAAAAAATTTTTTTAATGTTTATATTGTTGAGAGAGAGTACATGAGCAGGGGAGATGCAGAGAGAGACGGAGAGAGAGAATTTCAAGTGGGTTACACACTGTCAGTGCAGAACCTGACATGGGGCTCGAACCCACAAACCATGAAACCACGACCTGAGCCAAAACCGAGAGTCAGACACTCAACTGACTGAGCCACCCAGGCGCCCCTGTTTTACTGTTATCTAACACTAAAAAATTTACCCAGATATTCAATTAAGTCAGTACATTGGTTTTCTCAGCATGCTAGGAAAAAGCCTGTTTTTCATAGATTTAATTTTCTTAGCGTTTGTGAAAGTCTGTTTAATATTCTACCTTCATGAGAAATGAAGTAAGGGAGAAAGAGATAGGGAGGGCGATTCAAACCTCACCTATCTTTGTGCCCTGTTTACCTTTTATGGAGAGGAACAGTGAGGGAACAGAGCCCAGATCAGGGGCTCAGGGTCCAACCCCAGCTCTGGCATAAATGCAAGTAACCTCAACCAAGCCCCTTGCCTTCCTTGGACCTCAGGTATTTTGTCTTTAATAAGGGGACTGAACTAGCTCCTCCCAAGGCCCCTTCTCTGCTGCTCTGAGGGGGGTTTCTCCCCAAGTGACCACAGCCCTGGGGGGTGATGGGAGCACGCAGGTGGGTGCACCCAGGCAGGCTCTGTTGCCTGACACGGGGCTGCCACAAAAAACCAGTAAGGCAGGAGTGCCTGGGTGGCTCAGTCAGTTGAGCATCTGACTTCAGCTCAATTCATGATCTCACAGCTCGTGGGTTCGAGCCCCGTATCATGCTCTGTACTGACAGCTCAGACCCTGGAGCCTACTTTGGATTCTGTGTCTCCCTCTCTCTCTGTCCCTCTCCCATTCACCCTGTCTCTCTCTCTCAAAATTAACATTAAAAAAAAAAAAAGGCAGGGGTGGGGGCGGAGAGGTGGGAGCAAGCTGTCTTGAAGGAGGGGTTTTCTGGCACAGGCAGGGCAAGACTAAGTTGGCACAAGGGGGTACCAGCCACAGCACTCTCAGGACCCCACATTCCGGGAGTGGTGATCTATGTAAATGTGTTTAAAAATAAGGAGCCTTTTGTTTTTCTGGCGTGATCTGATCCATCCTGATTTGACTAGTGGATGACAAGCAAACAAAGGGCAAATGCTTGTCAAAGCCAGAGCTGTCATTTATTGGAAAATTTGTGCTGGTGGCCAACCCTCGGTGCCCTAGGGCAGAGGTGTGTGTCCGGAAGGACAGCCTGGGGCCTGCAGAGCCCTTGATAGGCTGTAGTGATTTTAAGCCCTCTGGCACTTTCTCTCCTTGCTCCCCACACACCACTTGCTTATCTTACATCACCTTGCCCAGGACGTGCATTTCATGCCTTTACCACAGGCACCCAAACCGCAGGTTTCATGTGTGCATAATGTGGCATGTGACCCTATCGAGGGGCTAGTTGCTGCAGGGTAGCATAACCATGGCTGTGTTTGCTCCTCCCAGGCCTCAGTGTGGGAAACATGTTCTATGTCTTCTCTGACGATGGCATTATCATCCTACACCCCGCGGACTGTGAGATCCAGAGGCACCTCAAACCCACTGAGAAGATCTTCATGAGCTACGTAAGTTTCTGTGCCGGGGGCACTTCCAGGTCATACACAAACACATGCTGAACACTAGCCTTTGACCAGTGTGCCCCTTGATTTCTGAAATTCCATTTGCTAGATGTGGTGTGGCTCCACACGCGTTCCAGGGCTCAGGAAGGAACACGTGGCGGAGGGTTTAAGGTCTCACTCCTTCGTCAGGCAGCACCTTCTGTGCACAGAGCCTGAGGTGATGCCCAGGGCTTACAAATGGGTTTCTGGTCCCAAGTTCACAGGGAAAGGATGGACACAGTGGTGTGAACAGCCAGCCAAACAGGTGCTGCTGGAAAGATGTACCAGGTGCACTGGAACCTTGAGCGAGGCCTCTCCTGACCTGGGGAGGGCAAAGTTAGATAAGCCTGCTGAGCAGGTGATACCTGGGCTCAGGTTTGAAGAACAAGCAGGAACTGGTGATTTCTAAAGGAAATGTCATGCATGCGGCACATAGAGGCATAAAATGTTAGGTCACATCTGGGGAATCGCAAATTCTCCATGTGCCTAGAGGGAAGCATGAATGTGAGAAAGAAGATCAGGATGACAGTAGCCAAGGGTCAAAGCTGAAGAGTTTTAATGGGATCCTCAAAGGTCTGGGGACCTCTGGAGGACCTGATATGGCGCATGGCCCTGATCAGGTTGCTTTAGAGCAGGTGCAGAGCCCCAGTGAGGGTAGTGATCGGAAGGACTGGACTAGATGCACAGAAGCAGGTGAGGAGGCTGTTGTGATTATCCAGGTGAGAGACAGTGGTGACGTAGTGGAGCCAGTGCCAGTGGCAATGGGAGGAATTGAGTTGATTTCAATGCTATCACAGGTCAGATCAACAAAGACCGTGAGGAAAACCTGGGGTCTTGCTGGGAGGAGGAGAGTACTCTTCATTCAGGAGGAGAGGCGGGTTGGGGGGATACAGTTCATTCTCTAACACTCTCTGAGACATGTGCCACATTCCCAGTCTGCTGCTGGATACCCCACAAGCAGGGCACATAGGCTCCCCGCCAAGCAGATGACAGTGGCCTGTGATGCACTAAATTTGAGATGCCCACAGGACACAAGCATAGAAACATCCAGAAGGATAGGTATGGAGAGTGGAATGGCATCAGTGAGTTGGAGAGCCCTTGGCTCTCTCGCAGGCAAAAGAAGTAGCTTTAAGAAAGCCGGGAAAACATGGGTCACAGAACCTAAGGAAGGCTAAGTTTACAAAAGGAAGGGGTCTTCAATGAGTCAATAGAGGAGGTTAGCTTGGAGGTTCTCAGTGGCCCCCAAGGAACCAGGGGAGAGAGTGAAACATGTGAATGCCCCAAGTGTCAGAGACACTACAAAGTTTGAGGCCAAATGCAAAGTGGCAGTACAACATGGACAGAGGCTCAAGAGATCATTGCCGGCAGCAGGTCTAGGAAAGCCCTTCTAGCCCTCAAGACCCTGTCCACAGGCATCCCCTAGATGGTCCTTCCGCACCTCACCCCACCCCACCTGACCCCACGGCTCTGCCTCTCCCACTGGTATCCCACTTGGCCTTGGGTTGGTGGTTTCTTGTGTAAGGTATGACCTCTTTCACCAAACCCTAGCTACTTGAGGTTAAAACAATGCCATTAATGCAAAAGAGTCTTCTAGAGCCCCCCATGCTCTCCCCTTGAAAACCTACAGTGAATGAACTGGTGACCATGATGGGGTTGGAGCTCCTGGAGTAAGTGGGTGGGGCTCAGGCAAGTTCCTGCAGCCAGCTTGTCGCATTGCTGTGCTGGCTGTTGGCATGTCTCAGGCTGTTGCATTTCTCACATTTGTAGCTTTGGAACAGCTGTTTTCCAGGCTATTTCACTTAAATTAATCATTTTTTAGAAGTGTTACCCCTGATGAATTTTCCTTGTATGTAATGGTCGTGAAACCATCTAGAAAGAGTGGTCCTAGTTAACTTCTGGCAGTTAAGTTTAAATAATTGCGCCCTGTCACATTGGCACTAATTTCTCATAGATTTGCAATAATATAACCTGTAGCTTGAGGGAAATTGCTCAGATCCCAACCATGACTCAAATTTCCAAAAAAACTAGGACAAGACACTGTAAGAGAGGTCCTCAGGTGTATCAGGCAGCACAAGACCACAGTAAGCTGTGGAACAGTCCCAAATAATAGTGTGCTCTTCTAGAAAATGCCCAACACCTCCCAAGAGGGTTGCAGTAAAGCAAATCTCTTGTACAAATGCCAAGTGAATAGGAGGTTGGTGCTTTCTCTTTGGGGCCCCTCTGTTGGATTAGGTGTCCCCATTGCCCAGTGGGCAGCAGCATGTGGAATAGGTAAGGACAGAGACTTCTGAACCAGGTACACTTGGGCTCAGATCCCACCTGTGTCACTGGAGGCCTCAGTGGCTTTAGGAAAGTTACCTAACCTCCCCAGCTTCTGTTTTCTCATATGTAAACTGGGATCATGGTGAGGATGAAATGTGACCATGATGACAGGCAGTGGCAAGGGTAGAAGGCAAAAAGAGCTCTGCTCCAAAGCTATTGCAGTCGCTTAGGAAAAAACTGGAAAGGAGATAAGCTCAGGGATTTAGGAGGTCGTCCCCGTAGTTCTTAGTGACTCATTTGTGGCAGACCGCACAGGAGAAGGGAGCATGCTTGGTCTTGGCTGGCCAGCTGGTGCTAAAGACCTCGCAGAGGAGCAGGTAGGGAGTAGAGGAACTGCTCAGGGGTGGATGGCCAAGTATGAGGGGGACCATGGGAGAACCAAGCCAGAACTGGAGAAGGTGGCTCTGAGCTAAAGACACAGACCTGGAGCCATCGGCATATGGGTACTGGCTAAAACAAGGGTGGGAGACAAGACAGACCACCAAAGGTATGTATGAGTGGTGTGAGTTGGGCACCTGAACAACACCCTGAGGGTCATAGTTAAGGGACAGGCAGATCAAGAGGGACCATGAGGAAGACTGAGACAGAATAGAACCAGAGTCATGATGAAAAACAGGAGAGGGGCGCCTGGGGGGCGCAGTCGGTTAAGTGTCCGACTTCAGCCAGGTCACGATCTCGCGGTCCGTGAGTTCGAGCCCCGCGTCGGGCTCTGGGCTGATGGCTCAGAGCCTGGAGCCTGTTTCCGATTCTGTGTGTCTCTCTCTCTCTCTCTCTGCCCCTCCCCCGTTCATGCTCTGTCTCTCTCTGTCCCAAAAATAAATAAACGTTGAAAAACAGGAGAATGTGTATCATGAAATATAAAACAAGGTCCCCCTTTTCACTCATGTATTCATTCAAGTGTATTTGAGGCACCCATTCTGTGACAGGCACTTGACTAGGTGCTAAGGACATAGCAGTGAACCAAACAAATCGCCTGCTATCAAGGAGCAATCTAGTGAAAGAAGAGAGACCAAACAGATGTAGACAAATCAATGCATGAAGGTAGCAAATGATAAACGCAGCAAAGAACCTGGTGATACCAGGTTAGAGGGTCAGAGAGGACTTCTCCATAAGGTGGCCCATAGACAGAGACCTGGAGGATATGAGGGGATAAAGTGTGCATATATCTGGGGAAGGGCATTCCCAGCAAAGGTAACAGCCAATGAACGCCCAAGGCCCAGAGCAGGAGGGTGACACAAGGGAAGAAAAGCGTGCCATGTGCGCACACACAGTGGGTAAGGGAGGGAAAGGCTGAAGTTCAGAGAGTAGCAGGAACCAGAGTGGGCAGGGCCCCGTAGGCTTCAGGAAAGACTTGGATCTTATTCTGAGCAAGAAGAAATATTAATAGAGTAGAGGGTGTTAAGAGGAAGAGTGAGATGGGCGGACTTACAGTGATCCCCCCAGTTTCTTTGTTGACAACATTTGGGGGAGGAACCAAGAGTGGAATCGAGAAACACAACCTGGATGTGACAGCAGTTACTCAGGCAACAGATAATGTGGCTTGAGGCAAGGTGATGGAGATGGAATCCATGAGACAAAGTCAAATTCTGAATGTGTATGACCTGGATGAGGGCTGGAGGTATACGGAGAAAAAGAGGAGTCAGAGGTGGCCTCAAGGGTTTTGGTCTCTGGAAGAAAAACAGTGGGGCTGCCATTTTGTTAATGGGATGAGCAGGATTGGGAGGTAAACCTGGGAGTTGATTTTGGACTCATGAGTTTGAGGTATGCATCAAACAGCCAAATAGAGCTAGGTGGGTGCCTGCATAATTCTGGAGTTCAGAGAAGAGGGTTGAACTAAATATAGAAATTTGGGAGTTGTAAGCATGTAGATGGTATTTGATGCTATAGGTTTCGATGAGATCAGCAAAGGGAGTGGATTTTAGAGAGGGAAAGTGGTGCAGTGGCCCCTGTACATTCTGACATTCAGGATGGGAAAACTGAGCAGGATCAAGCAACAGAGAAGGATCCCCCACTGGGGTGGGATGGAGGAGAAGGAAGCACAGAATAGCACACTGTCAGATGATGTCCCAACTTGAAATAAAAAGATGGCACAGGCTTGACTTCAGCCAGGTCACGATCTCGCAGTCCGGGAGTTTGAGCCCCGCGTCAGGCTCTGGGCTGATGGCTCGGAGCCTGGAGCCTGTTTCCGATTCTGTGTCTCCCTCTCTCTCTGCCCCTCGCCCGTTCATGCTCTGTCTCTCTCTGTCCCAAAAATAAATAAAAACGTTGAAAAAATAAATAAATAAATAAATAAATAAGATGGCACAGGCTTAATTTAATAACCAAGAAGTCAGTACAGAGCTCTGTGGGAGCCCTGCTGGCTTTGTGCTAAGGAAGAAGAAAGAGTAGGTCACTCTTTTGGGAGTCTGGCCACTGAAAGAAGTTTTCTCTGTGATGGGGGTGCAGAGAGGGAGAGGTTCACATGCAAGAGAGAAGAAGACAGGCCTGGAGGCGGTGGATGAAAAACCCAACAAATGGAGTTACAGCCTCACATGTGGGAGGGGATGAAAGTTGAAGGTTAAGTGAAGCTGGTGACATGGGAGGACTCATGTGCCATGTCTGTGGATTCTAAGAGAGGGACAGAGGAGGGTTAAGGGAGAGGGAACCCACACCTGGCAGGGGGGAATGAGGGATTAAGAAGATATATGGCAGCCTATCTCCTTCACAGGAAGAAATCTGTCCTCAAGTGGAAAGAAATGGCACCCAGTCATGCCAGTGGGCATCGGCAGTGAACATCAGGCACCGGTACATATACGTGGCCCAGCCAGCACTGAACAGAGTCCTCGTGGTTGATGTGCAAGCCCAGAAAGTCCTACAGGTACGTCTCTCTAAGGGAGTGAGGGGGGCTTCTGGTTCTGGGGCACAGCGGCCACATTCCTCTTGGCTTTTTGCACATTCCCCAGCTCCTACAAGAGGCAGTCAGACTAGGGGCAAGGGGCAGGGGGGAGCAAAGAAGGTTCCTGCACAGTTACTCATCAGTATTTATTGCCTACTATGGACCAAGCACTGTTCTAGTTTCTTGAAAAATAGCCATGAATGAGCAGTGAAGTCCTAGAACTTATATTCTAGTCTGTCAGACCATGTATCAGAATTTTAGAGAGCTATAAATTCTAAAAGCTATTTACAGGTCAAATGTGACAGAGGAACTGGACGACTCTTTTAAAATTGTATTACCATTTATTTCTGAGAGACAAAGCACCAGTGGGGGAGGGGCAGAAAGAGAGGGAGACACAGAATCCAAAGCAGGTTCCAGGCTCCAAGTTGTCAGCACAGAGCCCAACGGGGGGCTCAAACTCACAAACTCCTGGGGGGCTGTGAGATCATGACCTGAGCCCAAGTCAGACGTTTAACTGACTGAGTCACCCATACACCCTACAAGACTCTTTTAAACTGGTCCTCACTCTGGAGATTAATAGATTCTGATATAAATGTCAAGTGGGACTTCCATTCTGGGAGGGGAAGGAAGGCCAGTGGGGCTAGAGTATGGTGAGAAGGTGGAGACTGGGGTGCTATGAAGATAAGGGGTAAACCAAGGCCCAAGCCATGAAGAGTTTTCATCTGGGGAATGACCTACTCTGATTTATATTTTTAAAGAATCAGTCCTTTCTTTTTTAAATGTTTATTTATTTAGAGAGCCCACATGAGCAGGGGAGGGACAGAAAGAGAGAGAGAGAGAATCCCAAGCAGGCTCCGTGCTGTTGGCACAGAGCCAGACACAGGGCTTAATCTCACGAACTGCGAGATCATTACCTGAGCCACAATGAGGAGTCAGATGCTTAACTGACTGAGCCACCCAGGCACCCCTAAAGAGTCAGTCTTTTAAAGAGATTTTTAAATGTTAAACTTAGGTTTTAAAATAGGCTCTGTTAGAACAGACTGCAAAGCAGAGTTGTGGCTACTAAAATAATCCAGGCAAGAGGTGCAGACAGCATTGGAGATGGTGAGATATGATCAGATTCTTGATAGATTTTCAATGTGGAAAGATTTCTGCTGAGTTGAATATAAATTTTCAGAGACAGGCTGTTTTGGGTTTCTGTTTTTTGTTTTTTTAATTGAGAAACTGTAAACGGGCCCTGGGTGGCTCACTCGGTTAAGCATCCAGCCTCTGCTCAGGTCATGATCTCATAGCTCATGAGTTCGAGCCTTGCTTTGGGCTCTGTGCTGACAGTTCTGAGCCTGGAGCCTGCTTCGATTCTGTGACTTCGTCTCTCTCTCTCTACCCCTCCCCCACTCATACTCTGTGCCTCTCTCAAAAATAAATATTTAAAAAGTAAAAAAAAAAAAAAAAACATTGTAGAACGATGATGCCATGAATGGTGTGTGGTGGAATGACTAATGGCCCCAAGATGTCCACTTCTTAAACCCCAGAACCTAGGAACATCGCCTTATATGGCAAATGGTAGTCGGCAGATATAATTACATTATGGATTTCTCCTGTGGAGCCCTGAATCCAAGTGGAAGTATCCTTATCAGAGAAAGGCAATGTGAGGACTAAAGCACACTGCTGGCTCTGAAGAGAAGGGGCCATGAGCTAAGAAAGGCAGCTCTCAAGGCTGGAAAATTCCAGAAAACGCTTTCTCTCCCAGAGCATCTAGAAGGAGCACTGCCTTGCAGACATACTTGTTCAGCCCGGTGAAATTAATTTCAGACTTTCTGCCTCCAAAACCGTAAGAAAACAAATATGTGTTGTTTTAAGCTACTGACTTCGTAGTAAGGTGTTACCACAGCAATAGGAAATGAATGCACCATATAGAGATTTAGGGCCAGGTAGGAGGTGCATGCCCTGGAAGAGGTAGACAGGAAAATTAGGCATTTGGATTTAGGTCTGTTAAGTTTAAAGTTCTGTTATAAATGTAAGCAGAGATGTCAAGCGATTGGATAAACGGGTCTGGAGTCCAAGGTGAGTGAGGTCTAGGCCAGAGATGTCAGTGTGGGTATCATCACCATACAAACTGCTAAATCCATACAGAAGAGGTCAAGGTTGGAGCCCTGAAGCACTCCAACACTTAAGGATCAGGAAGGAGAGAAGAAGCCAACAAGGAAACCAAGCAGGAGTAGCCTGAAAGGTACGAAGAAAATTGGGGACTGCGGGGGACAAGGGGAGGATGCCAGAAACCAAAAGAAGAATTTTTTTTAATGTTTATTTATTTTTCAGACAGAGGGTTAGAAAGCTGTGCAAGCAGGAGAGGGGCAGAGAGACAGGTAGCCAGAGAATCCAAAGCAGGCTCTGTAGGAAGCCTGACTTGGGGCTCAAACTCACAAACTCTGAGATCATGACCTGAGCCAAAGTCAGATGCTTAACCGACTGAGCCACCCAGGCACCCCAAAAGAAGAATGCCTTAAGGAAAAGTTTGTGGTCAGTGGTGTCAGATATAGCAGAGACCATTTACATGTCACTGACCATTCAATTTGATATCACGTGGATCACCTTGGCAAGAGCAGATAAAATGAAATGGAATACAAGCTTGAGGTATTAGAGATAGTGAATACAGCCAACCATTTGGGGGAGTTTTGATGTAAATACGAGTAAAAGGAGTCAAATGAGGCAGTAGCTAGAAGAACATGCCAAAGAAACTTTTTTAGACTAGTTGACATTACAGCATATGTATGTATCTATGTATATATGTATGTATGTAATGCTAAAAATATATATATAAAAAAAAAAAACTCCCACACATCTTGGCTTTGTTCTGCATCATTAAAGTACGCAGGGGCCATTGGAATCCAGGGCAGAGAAGTAGAGTTGCTAGCTTTAGATAAAAGCACATTCTTTGATGTAACAGGAGAAAAATAGAGAATATTCAGGTATGCTTACAAATAGGTGACAGTTACATTTGGTTGTAGTTGGATGAACATCTCTTCTGGTTGAAAATTATCACTAAGCCTGGAGGGTTGGAGAGAAAGGTGAACGTTGCACGTGAGATTGAACTGACCAGGGAACTGTTAGAGGACTGCTGGACGAAATGTGAGCAGGATTGTGTTTACTTTCCAGCAATGCCCAGGTGCAGGGTCTTTGTAGGGAGAAATTTGGATATAAGCAGGGTTGTGGTTTCTCCTAGGCAGTACAGGAGAAGACTTTCTGTTACTGATTTTTCTGGCCAGAGAGCATACTCGCAATCATTTCAATCCTTGAAAATTCATTGAAGCTTGCTTTATGACCCAGCTGATGATCAATGGGGTCAATGTTGCATATGTACTTTACAAGAATGTGTATTCTAACGGGAGGTATAGCTTTCTGTATATATGTCAATTATGTCAAGTAGCTTCATTGCATTGTTCAGATCTTCTAAGTGATTTTTTTTTCATTGTTCACGGAGTCTGTCAGCTGCTGAAAGGTGTTGTTGAAGTCCAGCACTGTGATTGTAGATTTATGTAAAATTCTACCACTTTTGCTTTAAAATTGTAATAACTTCCTGGGACAAAGACTTCTTTGTTCTTAGAAAATATCTCTATCTCTGGCAATACTTCTTGCCTGAAAGTCTATTTTTGCCTAATTCTAGTATAGACAGATCAGATTTCCTTTGATTAGTGTTAACATGGTATAATTTTCCAAACTCCATGTATTTGGGTTTCGGCCTTTATGTAGTATAATAATCTTCATCTTTGACTTGGATAATTTGATCCATTTATATTTAATGCAATTATATAGTTAAATCTACCATTTTCTGGTTTTCTCATTTGACCTAACTGTTCTGCTTTTTTCTCCTTTTTACTTTCTTTTGGAGTAAACATTTTCGTTCTGTTACTATTATTACCACCATAGAGATTATAACATGCATCCTTGCCTCAATACAAATTACTTCACTTCCCTAATAATGATAGAACCATACAACACTAACCCCTTAAACTCCTCTCCTGCCTTTTGCATTATTGTGGGAATGAATTTTAACTCTGTATATAATTTAACCCCACAAGACATGAGTTAGTATTATTTTGTATAGTTGATAGTCATTTATATTCACCTCCATATTTACTTTCTCACTACTCCTTATTCATTCCTGAAGCACACAGTTCTGTCTGGGATCATTTTCATTGCAAATGAAGAAGTTTCTTTAATAGTTCTTTTAGTGCAGATCTGCTGGCAACACATCCTGAGTTTGTTTGTTTAAAAATAACTTTGCCTTTTATTTTTAAAAACTATTTTCACTGGATATAGAATTCTACCTTGGTAAATTATACTCAGCATTTTAAGATGCTGTTACCTTGTCTTCCACTGTTTTTGTTAATAGGTCACCTGTCAGTCTTATTGTCACCCTTCTGAAGGTCGTGTATCATTTGTTTTGACTGCTTTTCAGATTTTCTCTTTGGTGTTCAGCAGTTTCACTGTGATGTGCCCATGTACGGTATTCTTTGTATTTATTCTGATTTGGGAGTTCTAGTGGTTCTTGACTGTGTGGATTGATACCTTTCATCAGATTGGAATTCTTTCTTACCTCTTCTTTAGAAACTGTTAAAAAAAAAAAAAGTTAGATCTTTCCACTGTATGCCACATGTCTGTTTCATTCACTCTTTTCCATTCTTGTTAGTCTCTTTGTGCTTCGAGTATGTTCTATAAATTTGTCTTTCAATTCACTAGGCCTATCTTCTGCTATGTCTAATACGGATTTAACAGAACCTAATTATTGAAATCTTAATTCCAGGTATTGCATTTTTCACTTTTGTAATTTCTACTTAAGTATATAAAATTCTAATTATATTTCTATGGGTCACCCATGGGTCTTTCTATTGTCTTTCATATGTAGTTTTTAATCACATAGTCTGTGTAGTCATGTCTTGTAATTTTTTAAATGCCAGACACTCCATATAAAAAAAAAAAAAAAGACTTGAGATGGTTGTCATCTTCCTTTGCTAGGCAGAGAGAGTAGAGAATGAATCATTTTAGTCTAATCAAGTGCTAAGTTGAATCGAGCCTGAACTGAATTTTTTAAGGCTTACTCTGCTTCTGATTTATTCCTAGGCCTAGAAGTTAGCCCTTCAGGATTTTTAACTAAGAGCCTGGTATGTTCTTCAGTATCTTTTCCTTCTATACCTTTGCTCCTCAGCATATTAAGACTTCAGAACACTGTTGTGAATTTAGGAGATTATTGGTTTAGCTCTTCAGTCCGCTTGCTACTCCACACCACCTCAGAATGAGAATGTGAAATGTGATTGGAGAAGTGTAAATAGAAAGGAGAGAGGCAGCTACAGTCCAAACACTAGGGAAGTTTTGCTGTGAAGAAGGCAGACAAATGGGGTAACTCGAATAGAATGCATAATCAAGAGAGTTTTTAAAAGAGTTGAAGAAACTAGAGACAATGTCAAGATGGTATTACTGGTGGTGGGTTAAGCAGCTCTGGGTACAGGAAGACAGTGCCAGATCCTGGAGCCTTTAGCAAATGAAGAGAAGCAACCAGGAAGCTGGCAGATGCTGGGAACAAAAAGGAGCAGGTGGAGATATGAACAAAGGACCTGCAGTACTTGAATGTAGGAAGAGGCTTCAGGGGCCAAGGGCTTTAAATTAGAGCCAAAAGAGTGAAAGGGGACTCCACAGATGATAACGAATGGAGAAGAAATTTAGTTCAGCATGGAGTGAGAAAATTAAGAGTTCAGTTTTGTAGTTGTTAAGTTGATGTCATCAACAGAGGAATGAGTCCTAAAGTCATCAGAGTACAGCAGGTTATCTGAAGCCATAGAATCAGATGAACTCACCCAGAGAAAGGATGTAGACACAGAGAAGGTGGTCAAAGATGAAGACCTGAAACATGCCAACATTTTGAAATCAGAATGAGGAAGGGAAGCTAGGGAGATGGGAAGCTGAGAGAAGAGAAGCTTCCTAGAAGGGAGTAGTTAACCATGTGGAATCTTGCTAACATGTCAAAAAAGGAGGATCACAAAGTGATCTGACACAAAGGTCTTCAAACAGGTCAGTGGAGTGATGAAGACAGAAACTTGATGGGAATATTAAAGAGAAATGGATCATGGACTCCACAGCCAGTACTTCAGAGAAGCTTTGACCAATGGGGGTAGAGGTGGGTTTCTCCCCCCGAAAGGGTGACATCTTTAATGAACAGAGGGAGTGGCCAGGATGGAGGCCAGTGACAAGAAGAGCAAGGGTCATAGTCTAGCGGTATGAGCATCATGGAGGAGAGTTCTGGAACTTAGACAACTACATTATAAAAAGCAGAAAACAGTCTCCATTTGAGAGGGCCACGGGGGAAGCTCTGTTCTCCAAGGATAATAGAGTTTCAGTTACAGCAGTTAAAAAAAAAAATGTCTGCCTGAATCCTACAGTCTGGGTCCCAGAGCCTCCAGCTAAAGGATGTACAGATAGAGGCTGTGCAAAGAGACAAGACAGGTGATAATGGATGATCTCTAAGTCAGTCTCAGATGACACAGAAGGAAGGGCCAACTCACCAGAATCTCAGCCAAAGAACAGAATAGCCAAAGACACTGCAGGTTCTAGAGGCTCCAAAACGTTTCTAGGAGGCGTGGCCGGAGGGTCCTGAAGCTGATTCCTGAGTGGTAAATGTAAAGCCTCTAGGTTTAGACTTTTGCCAAGATGTCTTGGTCCCCTTTAAGTAAAACATGCACAAAGTTTATAAAAGGAATTAAATTACTGACAACGGTTTTATGCCTCTAAAGACAAACCCAGAAAGAGGCTTTGTGCCCTGGCTTCCCAAGCAGGCTCACTGCCAACGATGCTAGGTTAGCTATCCACTCACCTGGGCAGGAAGGCCATTTACACAAAGCCAAGAAATCACCACTGTGTCAGCTGATAAGAATGATGACCCACTTGTGCCTATTTTTTTTTTCAAGTCCATAGGTGTGGACCCTCTGCCAGCTAAGCTGTCCTATGACAAGTCTCATGACCAAGTGTGGGTCCTGAGCTGGGGGGATGTGCACAAGTCCCAACCAAGCCTCCAGGTATGTTGAACATGTAGAGACTGACACCCCACAGGAACAGAGGATGCTATCCTGTCTAATAAATGTCTCTTGCTTCCCTAGGTAGCTGATCACATTTATCCAAAACCTATCCATCAAGGTTTGAGGAGAGAGTAGGAAGTAGGAAACAACCTTGGGCCAAAGTCCCTCACAGGCGATTCACAAGGTGTCTTCAGCCAGGCCTACCTTTAAAAGATAATACTGATGATGGATAAGATTCTGATGTCAGGACAACCAGAATGTGGCTTCCAGACCCCACCTCTCCTGATCCAGGACTTTCTTCACCTTGGGCTGGGCAGGCTGGAAAAGTGTCAAAGCACGTGCTAGATGTGAGCCTGTAAGGAAGGAAAAGTAGGAGCAGTAGTTATGTCCATAAGTGGAAGCACATTTACTGAGTGCTTACAGTATGCTAAGCAAAGTTCACTAATTTGCCCATGTCCCAACCCAGACAATGTGGCTCTGCAGCCCAACACTCAGCCACTGCACTGTGCTTCCTCTTTGAAAGAGTTTGGTCACAGGAGCTTTGTGGGATCCTCCCCTCTCCACCCGTCAGAGAAGGTCAACATCACCCCTGTGTTGAGCGTGCCTGGCTCTGCCTTTCTCATCCAGGGATGCATTACAGAATTAAACCCTAAAAAAAAAAAAAAAAAAAAAAAGTGAGTTGAATGCCTGCATTGTCCCAAAGATCTACATAGAACCATTCTAGATGCACAGAAGTTAATTCATTTCATACAGTGGATGCCTCAGCACATTAGGGTTTCATTCTCTCTCAGAACCCCAGCTGACAAGGGCTGCAGATGGAGTCAAGTTCACCCTGTTCCCAAGACTGGTAAGAGCAAAGGGACAGCTGGGTCTACAGAGGCTTCGTCCAGGGGAATACCTGCCTGCCTACCTCTGCACGGTTGGGCCAGGGGGAAGACACTACTTCATCTCCTATAAATTGAAGCTATTGTCATTTGATGGATGCCATCAACGTGGGCCCCAGTGAGATGACAAAAAAAATCCATTACAGTGTCTAGAAGCCTGAATAAAGGTCATTCAGAGCAGAGCCTAAGCCCAGGGAAATTGTAATTTTTATTGGCCCTCCCTCTGGCAGCTCCAACAAAGCCTCTCAGGTAATTCAAGGGGAGGGGTCACCAAAACTTTTTTTTTGCTGAAACCAAAAATGACTGCCTAATTTAACAAGGCAGAGGAGTTGAAAAACACATGGTTTCACAGGTTATCTGTAAAAGAGAAAAACATGAGAGTGGCAGTGGATTTCTCACCTGTAACAGGAGCTGGCAGACTATGGCATCTACATGGCTGAGATCCAAGAATCCTATTCCCAGCTAAGATAGCCTTTACCTGGCAGGACAAAAGAAAGATACAGTATGTGCAAGAATTCAGAGAGTGCATCACTCACCTGCACCCTCTAAGCAACAGATTTGAGGAAAGGATCCCAGACAAACACCAGATGAAGAAAGATCAAGAGGAGACTGATGTAAAGAATGAACCCACGGAGGAACTAAGATGGAGGAAGACAGGCTCTCTGCAAATGTGTAATAAGTTCTAAATAAGTATGTTTGAATTAGGATAGACAGGCTGAAAGAGAAATCCTGATGCCAGGCTATAACCAAAGATAAATTAATTCAGTAAAAATAATTGCATGGAGGGGAGGAAAGTGGAGGGAGTAAAAATACTCAAATACCTTATTGGGGTAGAGAAGGTGTGGAGAATGCTGTTTGGAAGTAGTAGTTGGGAAGTGAGCATCTCATTATTCCAAATGTGATCAACTGAATTCTCCTAAAAGCAGTGATGATCAGACTTTGTTAGGAACAAAGGAAACTCTAACTTGTTTATAAGAAACACACATGGGGGCGCCTGGGTGGCTCAGTCGGTTAGGCATCCGACTTGGGCTCAGGTCATGATCTCGCGGTCCGTGGGTTCGAGCCCCACATCGGGCTCTGTGCTGACAGCTCAGAGCCTGGAGCCTGTTTCAGATTCTGGGTCTCCCTCTTTCTCTGACCCTCCCCTGTTCCTGCTCTCTGTCTCAAAAATAAATAAATGTTAAAAAAAAAAATTAAAAAAACACACATGAAACAGAATAAAAGGTTGAATGAGGACAGGTGAACAAGAATATATTATTTCTACTCGTGCATATCAGGCAAGGTAGGGTTTAAGGTCACCAGCACTAAAAACAGCAAACAGAGAGATACTATGTCTCTACTATGTCTCCAGTAGCCTATAGTTATCAAGCAACATTAACAACTAAATGGCCTCAAACAAGAGCAATTAAAAATACAAGGAGAACTTGGAGCACCTGGGTAGATTTGTCAGTTAAGAGTCTGATTCTTGACCTCCGCTCAGGTCTTAAGCTCAGGGTTGTGAGTTCAAGCCCCACATTGGGCTCTGCCCTGGACATGAAACCTACTTGAAAAAATAATACAAGGAGAACTTAATTTAACATGCACTTAAATTGTCCAAAGGATATGAATGACATGGGAAAATTGATTAAGAATGCAACTTGGTTTAATATACACCTTTCATCTGCAAAACAGTTTTTTCACACGTCCACATACGAATAGGTTTATCTGTAACCACAAAGGATATTAACCAATCTTGTAAAAGTAGATGTTATAGGCAACATTAGCTGATGAATTAGAAACAATTAAAATAGAACCTAATAAGACATTCCTATATAACTACTGGATCAAAAAGGAAGCTAAAAGGGAAATTAGAAACACTCTCAAAAGCAAGAGTAAAGCGATCATTCTACATCAAGACCAACAGGAGACAGAGAAGGCTGTAGACCTGGAGTGTCTGGGTCTTAAAAGCCTGAAGAAGTACTTGTGTTAAGAAATGAGAGCAAGAACAGAGTAGTGACAAGGAGAAGAAGAATGAAATTAATATAAACAAAACCAAAGAACAAAGAGAAACAGAGAAATCCTTCACAAGTCTGGTAAAGGAACAAAGAACGAATATATAAAATGAGGCATGAGAAAAGGAGTATTACTGCAGATACAGGAGGATAAAAATAACCGGAAATTAATACATGGCAACTCCGGGGCAGCAAATTTTAAAACCTAAAATAAGTGGATGATAGCTTACAAAATGTAGCCACCTGGCCAGCTCCATCAGTAGAGCGTGCAACTCTTGATTTCGGAGTCATGAGTGTAAGCCCCACGCTGGGAGTAAACACTGACCTAACAGAAGCCAGTAATAGAATAATAATTACAGGGTTTTTTTAAAGATTGAAGAGCTACCACAGAAAAACAGTTGAATTTTATCAAACCTTCAAAATATATTTTTAATATTATTTATCTCGGACCACAGGGAGGATAATGTGCAGCTTCTTTGTTTTAAATAGCCAGCATAAGTTTAATTAGGAAAATTGACTAAAAATTGTGTGAAAAAAAAAAGCTGTAGGCTAATGTCACTTAGGAATACAGAAGCAAAATTCTAAACATGGTATTAAAAACAGAGTCCAGCAGTGCATCTAAATGCAGGGAACAAAGTCCCAGAATACGATGATGGTTCACTCTCAGGAAATCAGTCAACATTCTCTTAACACAAAGGGGGGAGAAAAAACTATTTTCAATAAATCCTGAAAAGGCACTGAATTAAATGCAGCAGACATTCTCAATGAAATACTTAAAAACACGAACAAAAAGGCAATTTCTTAAATATAATGAACCCTATTTCCCAAAAACCAAGAGCAAAGTTTGCCTAAATGGCCAAACACAACTATTACAATCAGGAATTAGGTCACAACGTCCAGCATCCCAAGTGCAGAGTCTAGGCATTGCACTGTAACAAGAAAGGGACCAGATTGAATAAACCTACCTTCATCCCTATGGGCTAGGGTTAAAGAAACCACTACTTGCAAAAACTCATGGAAATGTCAACTGGCCTAGCCCTTGGGGTGCACAATTAGGAAAGGAGAACCAAAAGCTTCAAAACCATGCTTTTTTGAATCCAGCAACTTGACTTCCAAAGGCTATGATCATGGGTATGGACAAAAACTTTGTTTCTCAATATCCAACACTAAGGAACTGGTTAAACAGAACTTTGCTTGGACTACATGAAGGTGTTTCTATAAATGAAGCCCTTCCCTCAGCAGCCAGTGTTGGCTGGCACCTTCTTGAATCCTCCGTATCACTCCTTGGCCCACCAGTCCCAGACCCCCAGACCCCCCAGCTGAGCCTCCCTTCTCAGCTGGTTTTGTCTACCCTCTTAGAGAGATGCTCAGCCTTCAGGACTCCGCGTGAACTATCAAGTGACATTTCCTGATATCTAGCCACATATGTACGTCTCCATATGTGGGCTCCTGAAGCAAGCCCACAGAGCCAGCAAAATTAAGGAGTTGGACAATTATCTTTTGGACACTAACATGCGGGGGAACGTGCCAGGATGCAAGGCCAAGAAGGAACTCACGACTCGTCAGACAAATGAGGCGGTCACACCCACATCAGTTCAATGGCCCGTGGTACTGCGTTTTGATGAAGTAACCTCTGAATATAGGGTGTCAGAGTGGTGAAGCGTGAATGACACTGACCGCTGACAGCCTGTAATTTTCCATCTCTATTAGAAGCTAAAATGACAGGCCTGCGATCAAGCAGTGATTGTATGGCTTCTTGGAATTCTCTGGCATTTTCCCCTAGACACTCCCATGATCCAGTTTCCTAATGCTGATGTTTTCATGCCCAGTACCAAGAGTGTTTTCCCATGGACTTGCCATGGAAGTATCATTTGGCCATTTTAAAAAATCACAGAAAAATAACCTAATGCAGTGTGACAACTTCAGAGCTGCCCCAAGGCTGAAAATCACAGCCCTCCTCATTCCTGTCCGGCATCCTCTCTGCTTACTCCCTCCCACTTCCACCCCCCAGGAAGCATGATCCAGAAAAGACTCAAACTTCAACCCTGCCTGAGGAGGCAGGCCAGGTGTTGTTTGTTTCCCCATAAAAGCAAGAGTCAGAAGGCAGTCCTATTCTTAAAAGATAAAAGCATCCAGAACTCCAAGCCACGTGAGTTACCAAAGCCCCAACAGAGACTGTCCTCAGCCTCAGGCTGCATAAGTCTGGACCATGTAAGCACAGCCATACTATCAAGATCAGAGAAAGTGTCTCAGCTCTGTGTTCACAGTCTAGCCACCCCCCCCCCGCCACCACCCCCCCCCCCCCCCCGCTCAGAGGGTCTGGGGTTGACCTTGTGGGCCTTCAGCCTCATCTGGCTGTGGGCCACCCACGTTTCAGGGCAATGGCCTAGAAATTGGAGGCTGACAAGCACATGAAGAAGGAAAGGGGACACAGGCTATTGGGCATGGTGTCTCTGGCCTGGCCATGCCCAAGGCTGTGTTAGCTGATAGACACGTGCTCAGCCTGACCACAGCAGGCTTTCCGGCAGGACCTCCACACTGCTCTCTTCCCGCCTAATCTCCAACATCACTCGGCTCTGTTCTGCACTGCCACCGTGCCCTTCCCTGACACAGGCCCAGCAGGAACTGTCCACAGCAGAGAATGGCTGCGGCTGCCTCCTGCCAACCCCACAGAGAAAGTGGTACAAAAGAAGAAAGGGAAACAGAGGCAGCTATGCTCTGTCACTACCAATGTGTACAAAACACGGGGCCTGATTCTTGATTTCTCACAGCAGGTCCGTTGTGCAACTAGACCCCATCCCCAGCATTCTAACTGCAAGGCATCTAAATGGCTTGAGCAGCATCTTTGAATGGCATTTATGCAGGATTCCTGCTTTCTCCAATAAACCATGGAGTCAGTCTATGGTAGAGATGCCCAACAAATGGGCCCAGGCACCTGGCATCAAAGGAAAATAAGGAAGCAGTAAATACTTGCACCATTTAACATTTTCATGACTGAAAAGCTCATGAGTGAGAAAAGCTCACTCTTCCCAGGGTGGCCTGGGTGCTGAGAAGGTGGGATTCTCAGTTGTAGGGGAGGTGGTCTCTGAGCAGAGTGATCTTTCTCTTCTGGGGACCTCTCCCAGAAGCTCCAGCGTGGTCCCCACTGTGCCATCAGGGGCTGGTGATGTGCAGGCCCAGTTTTGGGTCAGACCTGCCTGCACAGGAGGGAGTGATTCAGGCATTCATACCTGTACTGCCCCTCTCCCCCAAAGGGGGAGTCCCTGCTCTGCTCCTGCCCCCCTCTCTCACACTGGGGGCATCTCTCTCTGAAGTAGCCTGTCTGCTGAGGGGCCTTACCAGCATGTGCGGGTGGTTCCAGGTTTCCCACCCCTACCTGGGTGGGCCCTCACAAGGACCCTCCCTCTGTGTTATAGGTGATCACAGAAGCCAGCACCGGCCAGGGCCAGCACCTTATCCGCACACCGTTTGCAGGAGTGGATGATTTCTTCATTCCTCCAACAAACCTCATCATCAACCATATCAGGTGAGACAGGCCCACGATGCCCTAAGGAACCCCCATAATCCAACTCAGCCCGGCATGTGGTGCATTTGCCCACTGTGAGACCTGCTCCTTCTGTGTCTCTGTCACTCATCCTGAGCTGGCCTTGGGCTCCATCATGAGGGGACAGAAATGGACCCATCACTAGTCCTTAAGTGCCTTAGTTAAGGAAGGCACCCAGCTCCTATGGCCCTCAGAGGCCCACTGAGGACAGAAAGTCTCATCCTCAAGGTGAGGACTATAGAGAAAAGGAAACAATAGTGGTTAATGGGTCACCCTCTCCTTGTTAGACACAAAGAAACTAGTAGAAGTGGTCTTGACCCCTTTTTACACATGCGGAAACCAAGGATTAGAGAAGTTAAAACACGGGCCAAGTTTACACATCCAGGAAGAGTCAGATGAAATACGAGGCCAAGTCTCTTTTTAGTTCCTTATTCTCTGCTGCCCACTGCCCATGGGTTTTCCAGAAGCCCCCAGAGCAGCCATGGAGAGGGCCAGCCAGGGAACAAGGCCTCTGCTTGTCTGGTTTTCACCATCCAGAACAGCCTAAAAATGGTGGCCTATGGTCTCAACTGCAAACCTCAGCTCGACCTGGCTGTTCCCCCTGCCTGTTCATTTCAGACAACCCCTAACACCTACTGTAAAGTCACCACTGCAGAAGACTCAGCCTGCCCCTTTATAAAGTCACGGAGACCCGAAGGTCGTGCCTTTCTTTTGTCTGACATCAAGTCCCTTTCTCCAGGAAGAAAGGACTCATTGTTACATATTGAAGCTGGACTTGTAAAACTAGGCCCACCCAGTGATTCAAGCCCAAGAAAGAAAACAGCTCCTTTATGAACCCTACCGTGTAGACAGCACCTGGGAGGAGCCTCTAAGATTCTGGGGGTTGCTCAAGGGTGAAAAACCCCCAAAGAAGCTGAATTCAGGCGGGAGTCTAGCACATTTACACGCTCTGCGGCACCTGGGTGTGGCGTTTTACATTCAAGTTCTTTACCAGAGTTTCATGCTCTTTCCATGCTTGATCTCTTTTTTTTTTTTTTTTTTAATGTTTGTTTATTTTTGAGACAGAGAGAGACAGAGCATGAATGGGGGAGGGACAGAGAGAGAGGGAGACACAGAATCGGAAGCAGGCTCCAGGCTCTGAGCCATCAGCCCAGAGCCTGACGCGGGGCTCGAACCCACAAACCGTGAGATGGTGACCTGAGCTGAAGTCGGACGCTCAACCGACTGCGCCACCCAGGCGCCCCATCCATGCTTGATCTCTTTAAGAATGCTTTAAAGATGCTTTTAAGTGGGCATTTCCCCCACTCAGAGACTCAGGTATTCAAAAGAGAAGTGTGGAGGAGATGTTTCTCTTCCTCCCATAGGCATCCACGGCACCAAAAGGCCTCTCTCAGTCAGCGACTGAGGCAGAGGCTCTTAGGTCAAAGCCAAGTCCTGCCTGGGGTCAGGCCTTCTAGCAGCTTGCCACCCACCCCCAGAGGGGAATTTCACCAAGCCCAGATGTGAGTGGCTACCGCCTGCTGGGCCCTTCCCCTCAAGCTCTGTCTTTGATCCAGTCCTCCCAAAAGCCCTCAGAAGGAACCGCCCTCTTCAGCATGGCAGAGGCTCTAAGAGGCCGTCCACACACCAGGCTCTGCAGTGGGCAGGGCAGCAGGGCCACGCCAAGGCCATCTGGCTGCAAAGGTAAAAGCTGTCCTCAGCCCCCCTGCCCAAGCTTCCTCCCCCAGGGGATCAGGGATCATAACCGACACAGGAGAGGCTGCCCCTCCACCTTCCTCTCCCCGGGGGGAGGGAGCGCTGGAGGAAGCGAGTTGGCTTGCGGTGCCTGCTCAGAATCTGATTAGTCCAGAGGGCAGTAGCAGCAAGCCCACCTCTGCCGCCCTCCTCCTGGCAGGTGATCGGGGCTCTTTTCCCTCCAGGCACAGGCCCCCACTTCCCAGCTGGCAGCAGGCCTCAGGGGAGCTGATGTGAAGGCATCCCAAAGGGAGAAGCTATTGACGGCACTTTTATGCTCCTCCTTTACCATTTCTAGAGATGAGTGCGTGTTATGAGAGCAGAAATCGAGGAGCATTTGTAATGCGGCTGCCTTCATTTTCACCTCGTAGGTGAATGACTGAAGAAGCCAGGCCCTGCAGGATGGTACATCTAATTAAGAAGCTGTTAGCGCACTGAAGGATTAGGATAAAGGGAAGAGAATGGATGCAATCCTTTAGAGGAATGACAGAGCCCCTCCTGACCTCAGTTCTTCCCTTCGCAGGTTCGGCTTCATCTTCAACAAGTCTGAGCCCGCAGTTCACAAAGTTGACCTGGAAACACTGGTGCTGCTCAAGACCATCAGCCTGCAGAGCCACGGCTGCGTGCCACAGGCCATGGCCCACACCCACCTGGGCGGCTACTTCTTCATCCAGTGCCAACAGGATGGCCCCGCTTCTGCCGCCCCCCAGTTGCTGCTCGACAGTGTCACGGACTCCGTGCTCGGCCCCAATGGGGACGTGACTGGCACCCCACACGTGTCCCCCGACGGGCGCTTTGTGGTCAGCACTGCTGCCACCAGCCCCCAGCTGCACGTGCAGGAGATCACGCTGCAGGGAGAGATCCAGACTCTCTCTAGCCTGAAAATAAGCCAGGGCATCTCCGACGTGGCCTTCCAGCACTCCTTCACCCACGGCGATCAGTACTACATCTACGCCCCCCTGGAGACAGAGCCAGACCTGCTGTTCCTGGAGCTGTCCACGGGGAAGACGGGCATGCTCAAGAACTTGAAGGAGCCACCCACGGGGCCCGCATGGCCTTGGGGAGGGCCCCGCAGGATCGTGAGGGACAGCGGGCTCTTCGGACAGTACCTGCTCATCCCCGCCCAAGAGTCGCTGTTTCTCGTCAATGGGAGACAAAACGCGCTGCGGTGTGAGGTGTCGGGCGTAAAGCGGGGGACCACAGTGGTGTGGGTGGGCGAGGTATGAAGGAGCCCGGGGCAGAGCCCTGGGCCACCGAGCACGGCCGAGTCCTCACACCGCAGCCCCAGGCAGGCGCCCCTGTACATTTTCACGGACAAAAGCAAAACCTGTATCCGCTTTGTGGTTCAACACTGGCCTCCTTGCAAGTTTCCTAGTATAAGGTATGCGCTGCTAACCAGATTGGGGTTTTTCATTGGGAAGTATGATTTATGCCTTGAGCTACGGTGAGAACACACGCTGCTGTGTAAAGGAATCATTTCTGTGCCCAGCTACACGCCATGTTTCCTGGGGAACGCTGCGGAACCAAGAGCTCCTGCTTTCCAGGCTGACACTTGTGTCGGTTGCCTTCATGTACTCATTGTCCGTCACAGCCGGGTCCAGCCAACCTCCCCCCTGATGGAGTGGCCCCGAAGCCGGGCCTGGAAACTCAGTGCGAGCCCTGGCTTTCGCTCCAGGCATGAGAGCCACGTCTGCCCTCACTCCGGACCTTCTTTTCTCCTGAGCAGCCGCTTCATGCTTTTTTTCCATGTGACTTGGTGTAAGCCTGAGGGAGATCCAGCCAGACTTCTTGCGTCTTGGGGGATGGGGAAATCACTTACTTTATTTTGGAAATTTTGATTAAAAGATAATTTTTTATAATCTCAAATGCTAGTAAGCAGAAAGATGCTCTCCGAGGTCCGCTCTGTTCGTCCCTGCCTTAGGCCAAGTCTCTGAGAGTCACCACCCCACACCCAGAAAGAACAGTGATCATCCAGGAATAACGGTCCTCTATACCACGGACACCCCGAGTACAGATCTAGCCACCAAAGTGGCAAAGACTTTGTTCTGGGCCGGGACGCAAAGAGACCAGGACAAACCCTGTGTGCCTGCTTTTTACCACTGAACGGGGATGTTTTATGAGCCGGGCCCAGTTCCCCAGATTCAGGGCAGACTGGGCTTGCCACGGAGGCCCACAGAAGAGTGACCTCCTGGTGCAACACAAAGACACGTGTGGGGTCCAAGTGGCTTCTGTAGGCGATCCCTTTCAAAAATCAATTTCTTTTCTGCCCGTGGCCCTTGCACTCAGCTCTAGCATGCCCGTCATTGCATCATCACGGCACAGCACATTTCAGTCTTTTCTTACACGTGGACCCTTCTGTCCCCAATAATACACACTGCAAAACCCACAATCAGAAGGCAGAGGGAAGGGGGGGGCCAGTGGCGGGAGGGTGGGGGCTGCCAATGCTTCATGATTCCCAACTATCTCAGACAATGCTGGGCTGTCAGGGGGGCATTGAGGAAGTACAACCCAGCTGGCCCCGGGAAGACAGCTCATGTTGGAGAATGTCAGCTTTGGGGCTCCCGGCACACCCCTTTCCTTCTCCCTCGCCTCATTCACCAAAACACACTTGTATGCTTTCTGGCCTGAATGATCGGTTTTCAAGTCACGTGAAGTTGGAAGAGATGGTCTCATCATGGACACCTCACCTAGGGCAGACCGCTTCACCCACCAACATGGCCATGCTTTTCCCACTCTGATCAATTGCCACTTTCAGGGAAAGGAAGACACAGACCCTGCCTTGCTGTAAATACAGCTCCCTTGCACACTCACCTGAATGCCCAACCTACCTGACCCCAACTTGATTTCCTGAAATCAGCCAGTCCAATTGTCTCACGTATCTTGGTCCATCCAACGCCTGTCCCCTCCAACTCCCAAGAGTGTGCCTAGATATGTACATGCATACTTTAGATTTCGTTACATGTACTTGAGCTGTAGCTACAGGTTGAAAGGATGGACTTCAAAAGCCGCATACTCAGTTTCCCAAGAGCTGGGATGGATGGGTGACACCTCTCACCCTTTCTTCTTCCTGCCCCAATCTCTTGACACATTCACTTCCAGACTTCCTCATTTGTCACTGCAGTTCTCCACTTTCACCAACTTCTCCCTTTGGAAAAATCTTCCAGATGATGGCAACCCCTGGCAGAGAAAGTCTGAGCCTACCACCTACCAGGTCAGGACATCAGCCCCTCGGGGTCATGGGTTCCTAAGTCAAAGACCAGTCCAATCCCAGCAGGCCTTGTGATCTGGGAGACTGCAGCATCCGTTCCTTTGCCTCATTCCTTCTGTTTCTAAGTGTGTCTGAAAAGCATTTCTGCCTCTGGCTAACTCACTGTGCAATTAACTGGAGATGCCAGCTTAGGGCTCGGGGCCAGCGTTCCACACACTGTTGAATCAGAGCAGGGATTCATAGGCCTGAAAACAGTGCAATCTGCACATTCACAAAGGCAAGAGAGTAAATGCTTTTTCATCACAGCAACTAGCCGAACTGCTGGGTGGGAGGCAGAGGAAAGGCTGGCCAGGCTGCCCCCCACCCCCCTTCCAGCCCCAGAAGCTCAGAGGAACACGGTCCCAAAGTCACTGGTGTAAGAAGTTACCACAGCAGGTGAGCCTTGCTGCCGACCCAGCCACAGCCCTCTGAAAAACACACAAGATCACCTAACAACCAACCGATACTTCACATTAAAGAAGCACTTCATCTTAACAATGACACGTTCATAATGAACTATTTCAAAATTTACTGAATTTTGAAATAAAATTTAATTTCACAAAAATTCAACATAGTATTTTTTTTCATAACAACTCACAAATAACCTACACCTTTGCTGATATTAAGGATTTGAAATGGAGGAGCTGGTGTTCCTTCCGCCCCAGTGAGCAAAACCCTGCATGGAGGCAGTGGGTCTGAAAGCCTACCCAGCCTTCTACCGAGGGGTAATAGTAAGAGGGAAGTGTCTGCTTGCAGGTGGCCGCACGGACCATCTGCACAGGATACCTGGGTGTGGACAACGTGCTGTGTGGCAAATGCCACCATCCCCACCCCGGCAATCCTGCCCAACAAACTCTGCCTGGGGCTGGCCCAGGCTTCTTCCCTAGGTCTCCCAATCAATTCAAGCGTCTCACTATACCTTCCCCAAGCCCCTGGAAGTAGCTGGAAGGACCCTGTGAAGTGTGGGTGGGGCCAACCACTAATCCCCAACCACAAGATGCAGGAACTTGAATCTAGATGCATCATGAACAGAGACAGAAGCTCAGCCCCTGAATGCCCCCTCCCACCTCACCCCTGCCACCTGCTGTCTTTCCCACTGCTCTGTGCAGGAAAGGGCTCCCAGCTCCAGGGAGGGCTCCCGAGGACAGCTCTTAACCCTGAAAAAAGCAGAGAACTGCCTGTTGCCCTAGGGAACCTAATTACTGAGGCTCCATTTAGGAGAGCAGCCTGAAGTTGGCTTTGTGTGGCCACACCTTCTTTTCTGTTGACCAATAACCTGTGAACTAAAGGAGAATCCAGAACAGAGATGTGCAACAGATCCATTCTGGCTATATTTTTCTACCAGGGGCTTGCAACATCATCAATTCATTTCTCACTGTGTGTTTCATTCAGAC
The DNA here is from genome assembly GCF_014898765.1 of Herpailurus yagouaroundi. NCBI lineage: Eukaryota > Metazoa > Chordata > Mammalia > Carnivora > Felidae > Herpailurus > Herpailurus yagouaroundi. The sequence continues at coordinate 20,334,379 of NW_024412423.1, read as the reverse complement.
ACCGTGGATGCTGAACCACCCTCATCACCAAATCCCACAGCCCTGTCCTGGGCCCTTCTCTCCAGAACCAAGCCCCTTGGATTGCTGAGGCCACTTGCCCTCCCTCCCGTGCACTACTGGTCTACCTCACCTTCTCCTCCCTGTACCCAGCTCCTCTGACAGCTGCCCCCACCCAGGAAGCTGGACGGTGACATGGGCCAACAACAATGACATGAAATCCTTTGCTGTCCTTGCCCACCCAGAACCCCAGGTTCTGTTCCACGCGCAGTCAGAACCCACTGGGACACAGCCCTTGGCCACCCAGAATCACAACCTCCACACCCTAGCTCACAGACCTTCCAAACGAGGTAACCAAGACCAGAGCAAGCTCGCAGGTGTCAGAGAAGTCAACTGTTGTCAAACAGAAACTGTCAGACAGGAATAGAGACCATGACGTCTCGGCCAAGCTTCGTCCCTTAGAGGGCCCAAGGCACACCTCCCTCCTTCCCACTTTACTCTCAGTCTTTCTGACTCCCCTCCTATGCTTCAGGTCTCCTGCACGTGTGCTGTGCCACAGCTCCTACAGTTCAAGGGACAACTGACCTTACTGTCACACCAGCTCCCCACAATGGCCTTTGCCCATGCTGCTAGCTAGCTTTGGAAGTCCAAGTAAGAAGTCACTCCCAGGGCCACATACTACTATTTGCTCCCACAGGAGCACAGAGGCAGAGGAGTTTTGTTTGACAAAGTCACTAGCTGCCATGGCTTCTGTCCAAAATCATAGAGATTACAGAATAGAGAGCGGCTTAAAAGATTCAAAGGAGAAAATACATGGTGCCTATTCTCGAGGTCTGACTACAGGACCCCAAATCCCTCATGCAGCACAGGCCACTTCCTGCTTCTCTCTTCACCAGATTACCTGCCAAGTTACTTGAGAATCTGAGCATCTTATGCAGGCCTGCAGGCTTTAGGCACAGCCACACAGCCGGCAGCAGGAGCCCAGCAAACATGGTCTCACACATTCTCTGGAGCTGTAGGCAGAAGTGGGGATTAAACCAAACACAGTGTGTGAAATTATGGAAAGTATGGGAAGAGCAGGAATTGGCCTCCAAAACTGAGAGTGAGGCTTCCCGAGCCGGCACCAAAGTGTTGAACCTGTACTTTTTGTTGTTCTTGGACAAACTCACAATTCACACACACACACACATACACACACACACACACATGCACACGCACACCCTTCCCAAGCTCATCTTGACCAATATGGGACCATCTGTTTCCCCTGTGACCCTAGAGAAGGTGGACCATGCCCCAGAGGGCTCTAGAAGGCTTAGCCTGCACTGCACAAAGCACAAACTGTTGATTCGCCCTCACCCCAAGCATGGTGGCCTCTCCACATGTCACCAGGGCAGGATCAGAGAATGCTGCCCTTTGGGGACACACTCTTCAAGATCGGAGCTTCCTAGCGAGTTTCCATAGTTACCACATTCGCCTGCCAAGATCAGAGCTTCACGGCGGTCGTTGGTGGTATAGTGGTGAACACCGCTGCCTGCCAAGATCAGAGCTTCATTTGTAAAGAAGCGCAACTAGTCTCTGCTGATCATGGGGCCCAAGTGCTTTCTCTTTTAGAGAAAATTCCCTAAATCCAAACCCTTGTCCGCTGCCCAGCGTGACATCTGCCATCCATTTAAGAGTCAGTTGAGATACTTCAGCTGCTTCAGAGAGGTGCAGGACAACAGATCCATAAGCCACCACCCCAGACCCCACAGCAGCCCCTGTGGCTGGGCAGCCCCCATTTCTGACCTGGCCCCGGCACCCCCCCCCCCCCCACGGTTCCCCCTCCTGCTCACACTTTCTGAAGGCCCTGTGAGATGGCCTCAAAACAGAAGTGGCCATGGAGTGTTGCTGCAGTGGTCACACACAGTGTTTCATGATATAGTGTAGCTGAATGGCCCTCAAGATACAAAGTCACATGCACACCCTTTGTCCCATTAAGATTCTCCTCCTCCCCCGCCTCAGAAAACTTTCAGAGCTCTTACGTCAAGGCAGATATATTATTTTGAGCAGTTGTGTAGACACCAAAATCTATTTTCTGTAATCACCAGTATTTCTCAAAAGGCCTCCTGTACTTACGATACATGTGAATTTTTCCTTGTTTATACGATATATATAAATTATTTTTAATACATCAACTTTAGAACTTTGTACCAACACAGTAACCGTACCTGGCATTTGAAATAAGTTTGTGTTTACTTTAACGTATTTCACAGTATTGAACACACCGTGTAACTGCAGTACCACTTGATATAAAGACGATTCACAAATTATCATCAAGTATTGTCAATGTAAATGCTCTTTTTCGGAGGATTTTACAATAAAACTTGAGAAAAGTTACCGTCTGTTGCTGCCAGTCTCTGTGCAGTTGGTGAAGCGAGAAGGGGCTAAGGCAGGACCACGCACATGGTTCTCCCCATTCCCCATCACCACAGCAGGTTCCGGAAGGGCCAAGGGAAACGGCCTCTCCTCTGGCCTGCTCCAAAGTGCTGCTGAGCAAAGGCAGGCCCTTGAACATGGTAGTCCCTTCCCCCATGTTCAAATTACAGGTCTCCAAATGTACAACCAACATCTGGATCAAAACTTTTCTTCACCTGCCCTGGAAGACTTGCACAACTTGCCACAGTCTCCACCTCTAACTCACACACTTGACTCCAGTAACTCTTGGTTCTCATTGAGGTAGACTTTGCAGCTAGGAGGTAGAACATATAAAGCGCTCAGTAATCACCAAGTTACCAGGGCAGAACACCTGCCATGGGCTAGCACTGTGCTAGGTACGGGGAAAAGAGGGCTTGACAAAGAAGACATGATTCTTGCCCTTGGTGAGTTCCGTGTCCACTGCCCCATGACTATTAGTGCACATTCTCCAGAGAAATAGAACCAATAAGGGGTGTGTTTGTGTGTGTGCGCACACACACACGCACGCATGTAGGTGGGGGAAAAAAGGAGAGAGAGCTTTATCTATCTATCTATCTATCTATCTATCTATCTATCTATCTATCTATCTATTTGCAGGGTAGGCTGTCAGCCGGAGACCCAGGGAAGGCTTCTCGTTTGAGTCCAAAGGCCATTTGTTGGCTGAATTCTTCTGGGGAGGTCAGTCTCCTATCTTAAGGCCTTTCACTGATTACATGAGGCCCACCCACACAACAGAGGATACCTGCTTTATTCAAAGTATACTGCTTTAAATGATAACCTAGTGACAAAAACTACTTTCACAGAAGGACCTAGAAGAGTGTCTGACCAAGTATCTATCTGGGTACCATGATCCAGCCAAGTTGACACATAAAGTTAATCATCACAATGACATAAACAAGACGATGTGATGATGCTCATCTTCTCTCTTGGAAGAATAACTTGCTATGTGCCAGACACTGCAATAAGCAATAATGAGAACCAGTTTTTGTTTTGTTTATAAATTAAAAAAAATTTTTTTTTATTTTTGAAAGAGAGAGGTGAGTGAGTGAGTGAGTACAGGAGGGGAAGGAAGAGCAGGAGACACAGAACCCAGAACAGACTCCAGGCTCCAAGCTGTCAGACAGAGCCCAATGTGGGGCTCCAACTCATGAACCGTGAGATCATGACCTGAGCCGAATTTGGATGCTCAACCAACTGAGTCACCCAGGTGCCCGAGAACCACTTATAAAAGTTACCATTATCAACACAAGGCAAGGGTTGGTGTTATCCCCAACTCATAGAAGAGGAAATGAAAGCTCAGAGCAAAAGAGCCAGATTCAAATTCAAGTCTATAAAGCCAAAATACACTCTTTCAACCACCAAACCACTGAACCTGAGGGTACCTGTGGTACCCATCTCCACAAAAGTCAGAGCCACAGGTGCTCCAGGCCCATGACCTCGCAAACCCCCTGATGGCACAGCCCACATATAGTAGGGGGTTTGCTCTGCTTTAACCTCCACCGTAGGAAAGCCAGCTGCCCAGAAGAGCCCTCAAGATTTGGGGTCTGCCCTGTCCCCTCAGGAAAGAGAAAATGCACTGGAACCCAAAAACTCTGGGTAGAGAGCAGATTGCAATTGTCAGCTTGCTTGCTGCCTGCAGAGGCTGGGCTCTTCCCCGCACACACTATGGTCATCTCTTTTGTCCTCACAAGCCCCAAGATAGCAGGTGCTGGGATTGGAGGAGAGGGGGGTAGCAAAGATGTAGCTGGCAACAAGACCTGCCCCAGACAGGTGGTGGCAGAAGTTTTCATCTCTATTGTGTCCTGCCCGTTCCCTCCTCAACAGCCTGAACAGAGGCTACTTCAAGAGACACACAACGTGTGGGGCCAGCCCCATGCAGCCAGCTTTGGGAGGCTCAGGAGGGGGACAGGGTCCTTAGCTCTGCCCACAACCAGCACACCTTCCCAAGCTTCACCACGTATCCACTCTCCTGTTCAACCACCATTTTCCCAAAACTGTCTCTGAACCCAGGGCCAACCGACATGGAGCCCACAGTAAGGACGATCAAATGGATCCAATAATAAACACTGGCACTCGGGATCCTTGAGGGGACATGTAGGGGGCCTTGGTTCAGAGAGGCTTTCTGGATGCACTGCATTGGAAGCCACGGTTCAAGTGGGGGGTCTGAGTGAGGACCAGTGGAGTGAGAGCCTGCCCACTGACCCAGGAGAGAGCAGCACAGTGGCAGCATGGGCAGGACAGCCACATGAAGGGAGGCCACTGAACGCAGAAGGCTGAGGTGAAGGAGAGGCCTGGGAGGGCACTGTGTTGTTATGGAGATAGAGAGCACCCTTTAGAGAGCATCCTTGGAGCTCCGGAAATCATCTTTCCAGCCGGGCTCCTGGGTGCTCAATGTTGAGGCTAAAGAGGAAGAAGGAAAGAGAGATGCTACCAGTAACAGTGATGGGGCGTCCAGGACCAGAGGCCGGAAGCTGGGATCACTGTGCTCCAAGGAAGGCTGTCCACAGGGAGTCACAAAGGACTGTCGGCGCAGAGACAAAGCAGACGCCCCTAGACGAGGCAAAGGCTGATACATCACTGTCGTATGGATCCTTTCCTATGAGCACAGAGCCCTGGGATTCTGAAGCCAGAGATAAGCTTCTATAATGGGCTACAGAGACAAGTAAAAGAGGGGTGTCCAAACAAGTTGGGTCTTCATAAAGTGGGGTGGTGACATACCCAGTCAAGGATAGAGAATGAGTTTCTGAGAGGAAGGGGAATATCCATACATGAGAGAGGGATCTGAGAAATAGGGCATTCCTAGACCCCAGGGGGCTGAGAAGGAACACTCAGAAGACTTGGGTCCAAATACCCCAATATGCAGGGGCCGGTGGGCCAGGAAAGAAAAAAGGAGGCTAGCTAACAGAAGATCCCAGAGCCACAATTCTAAGAGCCTTGCCTGGCTATGCCTGAATCTAAAATCATGACAAAGTTGTAAAAACTAATGTTTTTTTATGCAATCAATAGTACACTGCATTATATTCGAGTCTAGACAGATAACATCTTTATGTGCACAAAGTTATCTTATCTGTCCCAAGAAAACATGTTTGTATCCTCAGTTCCCACTTCTCCAAGGCCGCTGGCCACTTAAGCCCATCTTCTCCAGGCAGAGCTTCCTGCCCAAGTGAAGTCCGGTTACCAGACAAGAGGTGTTGGTCAGCACAGTGACCAGCTGGGAGCAGCCCAGGAAGAAGAGATGAGAGGTGACAACCAATAGGACTCACACCGTGTCCAGTGGGTAGAACGCACCGCCCCAAGCAGACCTACAACGAGGAAACTTTCAGTAACCCTGGGGCACAAGAAAGAGAACCTGACTCACAGAGAGCCTGGGGAAACCTCAAAAGGAGGCACAGCCCCACTGATCAAGCTTTCTGAAAGCCCCAGGGTGATCTCAATCAACCCTTGCTCACATACTGCTAGGTAACCACTCTGAGAGTGCAGAACCTGCTTGGGATTCTCTCTCCCTCTCTTTCCTCCCCTCCCTTGCGTGCTCTCTCTCTCAAAACAAATAAATATTTTAAAAAAGAGAAGAAAAAGCTGATGGTGACACCCACTCATGAGCTGCATATGTGCAAGGAAGAGGCGGTGGTACGGGGACAGGCAAGGCCAAGAAGGACACATGTGTTCAGCAACTAGGGGCCCCGTGAAGGAGACTCTCATCGCCCAGGCATAGGCAACGATGACAGGGCTGAATGTGCCTATTCCTTCCCAAGTAACTGAAGGAAGGAAGCCACACACAACAGTGACAGGAAGATGACAGAATCACAGAGGAATGCCTCCTCAGCCCCTACCTCAGAAACAATGGTCAGGCTTCCCTCCCTGGGGATATGGTGGAGCCAATGACCCCAAACAATTCTAACATTAAAAATACAGAGGGGGCAGGGTGCCTGGGTGTCTCAGTCAGTTAAGCATGCCAGTCTTGATTTCGGCTCAGGTTGTGATCCCTTGGTTTTTGAGTCCAAGCCCCATGTCAGGCTCTGTGCTGACAGTGAAGAGACTGCTTGAGATTCTCCCTCTCTCCTTGCCCCCTCCCCTGCTCACACTCTGTCTTTCTCAACAACAACAACAAAAAAAATAGGGGCACCTGGCTGGCTCAGTCAGTTGAGCGTCTGACTTCAGCTCAGGTCATGATCTCATGGTTCATGAGTTCAAGCCCCAAGTCAGGCTCTGTGCTGACAGCTCAGAGCCTGGGGCCTGCTTTGGATTCTGTGTCTCCCTCTATCTCTCTCTCTGCCCCTCCCCATCTCATGCCTCGCTCTCCCTCTTTCTCTCTCTCTCTCTCAAAATAAATAAACATTAAAAACATTTTTTAAGGGTGTCTGGGTGGCTCAGTTGGTTAAGCGACTGACTTCAGCTCAGGTCATGATCTCACAGTTCATAAGTTTGAGCCCCACATCGGGCTCTGTGCTGACAGCTCAAAGCCTGGAGCCTCCAGATTCTGTGTCTCCCTCTCTCTCTGCCCCTCCCCCACTCACACTCTGTCTCTCCCTCTCAAAAATAAATAACAGCATGGTACTGGCACAAAAGCAGACACATAGACCAATGGATATAATAGAGACTCCAGAATTGGACCCACAAAAGTATGGCTAACTAATCTTTGACAAAGCAGGAAAGAACATCCAATGGAAAAAAGACAGTCTCTTTAACGAATGGTGCTGGGAGAACTGGACAGCAACATGCAGAAGGATGAAACTAGACCATTCACAAAAATAAACTCAAAATGGATGAAGGACCTGAATGTGAGACAGGAAACCATCAAAACTCTAGAGGAGAAAGCAGGAAAAACACCTCTCTGACCTCAGCCACAGCAATTTCCTACTTGACACATCCCAAAAGGCAAGGGAATTAAAAGCAAAAATGAACTATTGGGACCTCATGAAGATAAAAAGCTTCTGCACTGCAATGGAAACAATCAGCAAAACTAAAAGGCAACTGACGGAATGGGAAAAGATATTTGCAAATGACATACTGGACAAAGGGCTAGTATCCAAAATCTATAAAGAACTCACCAAACTCCACACCCGAAAAACAAATAATCCAGTAAGGAAACGGGCAGAAAACATGAATAGACACTTCTCTAAAGAAGACATCCAGATGGCCAACAGGCACATGAAAAGGTCCTCAACGTCACTCCTCATCAGGGAAATACAAATCAAAACCACACTCAGATACCACCTCATACCAAGTGGCTAAAATGAACAAATCAGGAGACTATAGATGCTGGATATGATGTGCAACAGTCTTGCACTGTTGGTGGGCATGCAAACTGGGGCAGCCACTCTGGGAAACAGTGTGGAGGTTCCTCAAAAAATTAAAAATAGACCTACCCTATGACCCAGCAATAGCACTGCTAGGAATTTACCCAAGGGATATGGGAGTGCTGATGCCTAGGGGCACTTGTACCCCAATGTTTACAGCAGTACTCTCAACAATAGCCAAATTATGGAAACAGCCTAAATGTCCATCAACTGATGAATGGATAAAGAAATTGTGGTTTGTATACACAATGGAGTACTACGTGGCAATGAGAAAGAAGGAAATATGGCCTTTTGTAGCAATATGGATAGAACTGGAGAGTGTTATGCTAAGTGAAATAAGTCATACAGAGAAAGACAAATACCATATGTTTTCACTCTTATGTGGATCCTGACAAACTTAACAGAAGACCATGGGGGAGGGGAAGGAAGAAAAAAAACGTTTAGAGAGGGAAGGAGCCAAACCATGAGAGAGTCTTAAAAACTGAGAATAAACTGAGGGTTGATGGGGAGTGGGAGGGAGGGAAGGGAGGGTGGGTGATGGGCACTGAGGAGGGCACCTTTTGGGATGAGCACTGGATGTTGTATGGAAACCAATCTGACAATAAATTTAATTTTTAAAAAAATGTTAAAAACACTGTTTTAAAAAAAATACAAAGAAAAAAATTTTTCAAGAGAACACCTTCTTGAACACCAAGGAGGTGAAAAGAGAGTGAGAACCCACTGATGGAAGCAGGGCCTTGAGGCTACCAGTGTCATGAGAGCACTGGTCTCCCAGAGCCAAGTCAAGATTTCACTCTGACAGCCTCGGGGGCACATGGGCAGGACCTACCCAAGGTGAGAGTCTGGTGGGAACCCTCTCTCAGAGGGGGCCAGGGCCTCAAAGGGCTAAACCCTCAGCTAAGGGTGAACTAGAAGTCTACTGGCTGGTTCCTGCCCAAGCCCCAGAGAATTCTAAGGAAGTTACCTTAGTGCTGGGGGTGGTGGGCAGAAGGGCTAAGAGCTTGTAATCACGTCTGCACACCAAACTCAAATCACCCATGTGGCTCAAAAAAACCTTAAGCCTCAAATTCAGTTTAAGGATGTCTCAGCAATATACAAAATGGGTAACATAATTCCAGAAAGACAATGATCATTTCAAGGTACTTGGGACACAGTCATTTCGTGAGGCTCGGTAGTAGTAGGTCATATTAAGAGCTACATGAACTGCAAAAAAAAACATTAAGCCTCACCCAGTAGTGTTATCACTAATAATATTAGAATACTATGTGGATCATATATAATTTAATAATGATATATTATTATTAATGTTATTTGTAGTGTTATTCTGAAGCTATGTTATGTAGTAAGCAGGATAAAGCTAAGAAGAAACAGTATCAATCAGGACAGGAGATTTTGCTGCACGCACTATCAACTTCACACCTCAGCGGCCTCAAACAACAAGATTTATTTCTTGCACATGCCATACATTCAAGGAGACACTGTCAGAATGCTCTGCTCATTATAGTTTCTCAAGGACCAAGACTGATAAATACTCCATCTCATACATTTCTATACTTGCTGAGGCTGGGAAAAAGAGAATGGAAGCCAGACTCATGCATTAAGTGATCTAGCCTGGGAGTGAAAATACGCTGTTTCTCCTTACACTTCATTGGCCAGAACTATGTCAAGGGGGCATATCCCACTAAAAGGGTCAGGAAGTTCAGTGTCTCACGCATCCACACGCAGCTGAAAACTTATCGGTGAACAATGTTAAAAACTACCACAGGATTTATGTTAACACACAAGAAAAGAGATACAAATGTAATCTCAAAAAAGTTCATGAAAAACCCTATAATATAAATATGGATTGGAAATATTGATATAAAGTCACATTTACGTCTCCAGTATTCCAATCATCAAACTTGAAAAGGACAAACTACCAAAGGTCACTCAAGAAGAAACAGACTACCTGTAGAACTCTACATCTATTGAAGAAAATAAATTCACAAATGGAAACATTCCACAAAGAAAATTCTAGGCCAAATGATTTGATTGGTACATTCTGCCAAATATTTAAGAAATGGTACCAATTCTACAAAAATTCTTCCAGAAAAATATGGGGGAGGGGACGACACTTCCTGACTGATTCTGTGAGGCAAACGTTATCGAGATACCAAATAAGACCCAAAAAATTACAACACACACACACACACACACACACACACGGTACTATCTCTCAAGAACAAGAATACAGATACAAATTTCCTTAGAAACATTTTAACAATCTTAATCCAATAATATATAAATAGAATAATATATCATGAGCAAGTAGAACTTATCCCAAAAAGCAAGATTGGATTTTCATTTGAAAATCAATGTAATTTACCACACTAACAGAGTAAAAACAGAAAAAGCATGTGATCATGTCAAGAGAAGCAGAAAAAGAACTTGATAAAATTCCACACTTGACCATGACAAAAACAAAAAACTCTTAGCAAAGAAGGAAGAGAAAGAAGCATCCTCAGCCGGATAAAGGGCACCTGCTAAAACCTTACAGCTAACACCACATTTAACGGTGAAAGACTGAGAGCCTTCTGTGACTGTTCATTTCATTGTCAACCTGACTAGGTCATGGTACCCAGACAAACATTAACCTAGATGTTTCTATGAAGCTATTTTTCATGACATTAACATTTAAATCACTTGAATGAAACAAGCAGATTACTCACAGTGTAGGTGGTCTTCATACAACCAGCCGAAAGCTTTGATAGAAAAAAGGTGACCTCCTTATGGGGCACCTGGGTGGCTCAGTCCCTTGAGGGTCTGACTCTTGATTTTGGCTCAGGTCATGGGATGGAGGTCCCACATCAGGCTCCATGCTCAGTGTGTAGTCTGCTTGAGATTCTCTCGCTCCCCCTCTCCTCTACTTGTGCTCTATCTCTAAAATAATGAATGATGGGGCGCCTGGGTGGCGCAGTCGGTTAAGCGTCCGACTTCAGCCAGGTCATGATCTCGCGGTCCATGAGTTCGAGCCCCGCGTCAGGCTCTGGGCTGATGGCTCGGAGCCTGGAGCCTGTTTCCGATTCTGTGTCTCCCTCTCTCTCTGCCCCTCCCCCGTTCATGCTCTGTCTCTCTCTGTCCCAAAAATAAATAAAAACGTTGAAAAAAAAAATTTTTTTTTAAATAAATAAATACAATAAAATAATGAATGAACGAATGAATGAATGAATGAATGCAGGAAGGCAGGAAGGCAGGATGGATGGAAGAAAAAGAAGTGACCTCCTTAGAAAGAGAAGGAATTCTGCCAGCAAACGGCCTTTGGACTCGGACTGTGGCATAAATGCCTCCCACTCTTCAGCCTGCCAGCCTACCTGCCCACGGATTTTCGACTCACCAGCCTCCACCATCACATGAGCTGATTCCCTCAGACAGACAGACAAAAACAGAGATAGTCACCGACCCACATTCACACATACATTCTTCTGGTGGTTCTCTTTCTCTGGAGAACCATAATACACCTTCCCTTAAGACTGTATGACAGTGAAGAGTTTATTATTTCCCACCCCCTCGTTCGCCTGCATTGTGATCCCGGAGTGAACTCCGTGCCACTCGCCTCAGCGTTACGACTTATCTCCAGAGAGCTCTGGAGACAGTGGGGGTCAGGAGTGGCAAGACGGCACTTTGCCATCGGAGTCCAGTTTCCCCTTCATTTTCACTAAGTAGAGGACTGGTGTGGGAACAACTCACCAGTGCTCATGTCAGCTGCCCTCACACATAGGCCCCCTGCACTGGCAGGGACACGGCAGGATGCCATGTTCTCACCTGGAAAGCAGGAGTCCCAGACCACACAGCCACAGCCTAGGAGCCCCTTCTGCTATAGCTCCAGACACACCCTCAGGAAGCTATCTCCCCACCTGGCAAACCAGCTGTTGCTCACTGCCTCTGACAAGTTTCTTCAGCACTAGGAAGGCCCTGTGTCCCTAGAGTACCCGTGCCCTCCTCGAAGGCATTTGAATGCTAGCCTCCATGGAGGGATGGGGCACGGCTTCCTAGGTCCCCTGTTCCTTCACTATCCACTCTTCCTCTGTACGAGGGTGTGAACAACTTCTTTGCATGTCGTTCTCTGGGATCCTATAAAATCCTCTTCAACCTCTTTTGGTAGTTAACCACCTGATACTAATTAGGAATTATTGAGGGTGGGGGAAGATGGCAGTGTAGGAGGACGCTGGGCTCACCACATCCTGCTGATCACTTAGATTCCACCTATACCTGCCTAAATAACCCAGAACACCGCCAGAAGACTAGCAGAACAGATTCTCCAAGTGTAGACGAGAGGCCCACAGAAGAGGGTAGGAAGGGCGGAGAGGCGGTGCGCGCTACACAGACTGGTGGGAGGGAGCCGGGGCGGAGGGGCAGCCTGCCTGCCAAGCAGAGCCCCCAAGTCTGGCTGGCAAAAGCGAGAGGGGGCTGGCAAAAGCGATGGAGTGTGTTCAGACAGCAAGCAGGACTTAACATCTGGAAGGTTATAAGTTAACAGCTCTGCTCGGAGAGCAGGAGGGCTGGAGGACAACGGGAGGGAGAGTTGTTGAACCCCGGATGACAGAGCGCAGCTTGGGGGGGAACAAAGGCGTTCGCCAGCGCCATCTCCCTGGACCATCCCCCAGCCAAAATCCCAAAGGGAACCAGTTCCTGCCAGGGAGCTTGCCTGCACTGCGCGCAGACACCCAACGCTGTGCTTCTGCGGATCCATCCCTCCGGCAGCGGGTCTGACTCCCTTCTGGTACCGCAGGGCCCCTCCCGAAGGGGATCACCGAAGGATAAGCAAGCTGAGCCTGCCCCTCCCGCCCCTGTGCACCTTGCCGAGCCACCCCAGCTAATATGCCAGATTCCCAGCACCACAAGCCTGGCAGTGTGCAAGTAGCCCAGACAGGCCACACCACCCCACAGTGAATCCCGCCCCTAGGAGAGGGGAAGAGAATGTACACACCAGTCTGACTGTGGCACCAGCGGTGGGCTGGGGGCAGACATCAGGTCTGACTGTGGCCCCGCCCACCAACACAAGTTACTCAAGACAGCACAGGAGAAGTGCCCCGCAGTCCCGCACCACTCCAGGGACTTCCAAAATGACCAAACAGAAGAATTCTCCTCAAAAGAATCTCCATGAAATAACAACAGCTAACAAACTGATCAAAAAGGATTTAAACAATATAACAGAAAGTGAATTTAGAATAATAGTCATAAAATTAATCACTGGGCTTGAAAACAGTATAGAGGACAGCAGAGAATCTACTGCTACAGAGATCAAGGGACTAAGGAACAGTCAGGAGGAGCTAAAAACTGCTATAAACGAGCTGCAAAATAAAATGGAAATGACCATGGCTCGGATTGAAGAGGCAGAGGAGAGAATAGGTGAACTAGAGGATAAAATTATGGAAAAAGAGGAAGCTCAGAAAAAGATAAAAAAATCCAGGAGTATGAGGGGAAAATTAGAGAACTAAATGATGCACTAAAGAGAAATAATCTATGCATAATTGGTATTCCAGAGGAGGAAGAGAGAGGGAAAGGTGCTGAAGGTGTACTTGAAGAAATCATAGCTGAGAACTTCCCTGATCTGGAGAAGGAAAAAGGGATTGAAATCCAAGAGACACAGAGAACTCCCTTCAGATGTAACCTGAATCAATCTTCTGCACGACATATCATGGTCAAACTGGCAAAATACAAGGATAAAGACAAAATTCTGAAAGCAGCTACAGATAAACACGCTCTAACATATAAAGGGAGACCTATAAGACTCGTGACCGATCTCTCTTCTGAAACTTGGCAGGCCAGAAAGGAATGGCAGGAGATCTTCAATGTGAGGAACAGAAAAAAATATGCAGCCGAGAATCCTTTATCCAACAAGTCTGTCATTCAGAATAGAAGGAGAGATAAAGGTCTTCCCAAACAAACAAAAACTGAAGGAATTCGTCACCACTAAACCAGCCCTACAAGAGATCCTAAGGGGGATCCTGTGAGACAAAGTACCAGAGACATCGCTACAAGCATAAAACATACAGACATCACAATGACTCTAAACCCATATCTTTCTATAATAACACTGAATGTAAATGGACTAAATGTGTCAACCAAAAGACATAGGTTATCAGAATGGATAAAAAAACAAGACCCATCTATTTGCTGTCTACAAGAGACTCATTTTAGACCTGAGGACACCTTCAGATTGAGAGTGAGAGGATGGAGAACTATTTATCACGCTACTGGAAGTCAAAAGAAAGCTGCAGTAGCCATACTTATATGAGACAAACTAGACTTCAAATTAAAGGCTGTAACAAGAGATGAAGAGGGCATTATATAATAATTACAGGGTCTATCCATCAGGAAGAGCTAACAATTTAAATGTCTATGTGCCGAATACGGGAGCCCCCAAATATATAAAACAATTACTCACAAACACAAGCAACCTTATTGATAAGAATGTGGTAATTGCAGGGGACTTTAACACCCCACTTACAGAAATGGATAGATCATCTAGACACACGGTCAATAAAGAAACAAGGGTCCTGAATGATACATTGGATCAGATGGACCTGACAGATATATTTAGAACTCTGCATCCCAAACAACAGAATATACTTTCTTCTTGAGTGCACATGGAACATTCTCCAAGATAGATCACATACTGGGTCACAAAACAGCCCTTCATAAGTATACAAGAATTGAGATCATACCATGCATACTTTCAGACCACAATGCTATGAAGCTTGAAATCAACCACAGGAAAAAGTCTGGAAAACCTCCACAAGCATGGAGGTTAAAGAACACCCTACTAGAGAATGAGTGGGTCAACCAGGAAATTAGAGAAGAAATTTAAAGATATATGGAAACAAACGAAAATGAAAATACAACAATCCAAACGCTTTGGGATGCAGCGAAGGCAGTCCTGAGAGGAAAATACATTGCAATCCAAGCCTATCTCAAGAAACAAGAAAAATCCCAAATACAGTATCTAACAGCACACCTAAAGGAAATAGAAGCAGAACAGCAAAGACAGCCTAAACCCAGCAGAAGAAGAGAAATAATAAAGATCAGAGCAGAAATAAACAATATAGAATCTACAAAAACTGTAGAGCAGATCAATGAAACCAAGAGTTGGTTTTTTTTAAAAAATAAACAAAATTGATAAACCACTAGCCAGGCTTCTCAAAAAGAAAAGGGAGAGGACCCAAATGGATAAAATCATGAATGAAAATGGAATTACTACAACCAATCCCTCAGAAATACAAGCAATTATCAGGGAATACTATGAAAAATTATATGCCAACAAATTGAACAACCTGGAAGAAATGGACAAATTCCTAAACACCCACACGCTTCCAAAACTCAATCAGGAGGAAATAGAAAGCTTGAACAGACCCATAACCAGTGAAGAAATTGAATCAGTTATCAAAAATCTCCCAACAAATAAGAGTCCAGGACCAGATGGCTTCCCAGGGGAGTTCTACCAGACATTTAAAGCAGAGATACTACCTACCCTTCTCAAGTTATTCCAAAAAATAGAAAGGGAAGGAAAACTTCCAGACTTGTTCTATGAAGCCAGTATTACTTTGATACCTAAACCAGACAGAGACCCAGTAAAAAAAAGAGAACTACAGGCCAATATCCCTGATGAATATGGATGCAAAAATTCTCAATAAGATACTAGCAAATCGAATTCAACAGCTTATAAAAAGAATTATTCACCATGATCAAGTGGGATTCATTCCTGGGCTGCAGTCTGGTTCAACATTCACAAATCAATCAACGTGATACATCACATTAATAAAAGAAAAGATAAGAACCATATGATCCTGTCAATCGATGCAGAAAAGGCCTTTGACAAAATTCAGCAACGTTTTTTAATAAAACCCCTCGAGAAAGTCGGGATAGAAGGAACATACTTAAACATCATAAAAGCCATTTATGAAAAGCCCACAGCTAACATCATCCTCAATGGGGAAAAACTGAGAGCTTTTTCCCTGAGATCAGGAACACATGGTGTTGGAAGTTCTAGCATCAGCAATCAGACAACAAAATCAAGGCATCAAATCAAAGGCATCAAATTGGCAAAGAGGAAGTCAAGCTTTCACTTTTTGCAGATGACATGATATTATACATGGAAAATCCAATAGACTCCACCAAAAGTCTGCTAGAACTGATACATGAATTTAGCAAAATTGCAGAATACAAAATCAATGTACAGAAATCAGTTGCATTCTTATACACTAATAATGAAGCAACAGAAAGACAAATAAACTGATCCCATTCACAATTGCACTAACAAGCATAAAATACCTAGGGATAAATCTAACCAAAGATGTAAAAGATCTGTATGCTGAAAACTATAGAAACTTTATGAAGGAAATTGAAGAAGATATAAAGAAATGGAAAAATATTCAGTGCTCATGGATTGGAAAAATAAACATTGTCAAAATGTCAATACTACACAAAGCTATCTACACATTCAATGCAATCCCAATCAAAATTGCACCAGCATTCTTCTCAAAGCTAGAAGAAGCAATCCTAAAATTCATATGGTACCACAAAAGGCCCCGAATAGCCAAAGTAATTTTGAAGAAGACCAAAGCAGGAGACATCACAATCCCAGACTTTAGCCTCTACTACAAAGCTGTCATCATCAAGACAGCATGGTATTGGCACAAAAACAGACACATAGACCAATGGAATAGAATAGAAACCCCAGAACTAGACCCACAAACGTATGGCCAACTAATCTTTGACAAAGCAGGAAAGAACATCCAATGGAAAAAAGACAGTCTCTTTAACAAATGGTGCTGGGAGAACTGGACAGCAACATGCAGAAGGATGAAACTAGACCACTTTCTCACACCATTCACAAAAATAAACTCAAAATGGATAAAGGACCTGAATGTGAGACAGAAAACCATCAAAACCCTAGAGGAGAAAGCAGGAAAAGACCTCTCTGACCTCAGTCGTAGCAATTTCTTACCTGACACATCCCCAAAGGCAAGGGAATTAAAAGCAAAAATGAACTACTGGGACCTTATGAAGATAAAAAGCTTCTGCACAGCAAAGGAAACAACCAACAAAACTAAAAGGCAACCAACGGAATGGGAAAAGATATTTGCAAATGACATATCGGACAAAGGGCTAGTATCCAAAATCTAAAGAGCTCACCAAACTCCACACCCAAAAAACAAATAACCCAGTGAAGAAATGGGCAGAAAACATGAATAGACATTTCTCTAAAGAAGACATCCGAATGGCCAACAGGCACATGAAAAGATGCTCAACGTCACTCCTCATCAAGGAAATACAAATCAAAACCACACTCAGGTATCACCTCACGCCAGTCAGAGTGGCCAAAATGAACAAATCAGGAGACTATAGATGCTGGATATGATGTGGAGAAATGGGAACCCTCTTGCACTCTTGGTGGGAATGCAAACTGGTGCAGCCACTCTGGAAAACAGGGTGGAGGTTCCTCAAAAAATTAAAAATAGACTTACCCTATGACCCAGCAGTAGCACTGCTAGGAATTTACCCAAGGGATACAGGGCTACTGATGCATAGGGGCACTTGTACCCCAATGTCTATAGCAGTACTCTCAACAATAGCCAAATTATGGAAAGAGCCTAAATGTCCATAAAATGATGAATGGATAAAGAAATTATGGTTTATATACACAATGGAATACTACGTGGCAATGAGAAAGAATGAAATATGGCCTTTTGTAGCAACGTGGATGGAACTGGAGAGTGTGATGCTAAGTGAAACAAGTCATACAGAGAAAGATAGATACCATATGTTTTCACTCTTAGGTGGATCCTGACAAACTTAACAGAAACGCATGGGGGAGGTGAAGGAAAAAAAAGAGGCTAGAGTGGGAGAGAGCCAAAGCATAAGAGACTCTTAATAACTGAGAGCAAACTGAGGGTTGATGGGGGATGGGAGGGAAGGGAGAGTGGGTGATGGGTATCGAGGAGGGCACCTTTTGGGATGAGCACTGGGAGTTGTATGAAAACCACTTTGACGATAAATTTCATATATTGAAAAAAAAAAGAATTATTTATATTACATTCTGCTCTTCAAGCAGTATGGATTTGACCTCCTGATTGGACCCTGGATGATGTAATTGGGAATGAGGCAACATGAGTGGGAATGCTCTCATCGCTGAATTTTGCAAAGGTGCAAAAGCAATTCAACTGAGGAAAGACAGCCTTTCCAATAAATGGCCCTAAAGCCATTATACTCCTACAGGAAGAAAGAGGAGGAGAAGGAGGAGGAGGAGGAAAAGGAAGTAGAACAGTTTCAGCTTAAGTCGAAACAGATCATGAACTTAAATGTAAAAGATAAAACTACAAAGTTTAAAAAAAAAACAGCAGAAACTCATCAGGACCTAGGGCCCCTTCAGGACCTTTTGATGCCAAAAACATGATCCATAAAGGTAAATCTGACAAACTAGAATTCATCGAAATTACAAACTTTTGCTGTGTGAAAGATCCTGTTAAAAGAATGAAAACACAAGCTATAAAGAGGGAGAAGACACTTGCAAACCATCTACCCAACAAAGACTAGTATCTACAATACACAAAGAACACTCAACATCAACAGTAAACTAGCAAGCAATCCAATTAGAAAATGCGCAGAGGGCATGAATTCCAAAATTCAAAAACATTTCATCAAAGAGGATATACACAGGGTAAGTAACACATGAAAAAGTGTGCAACATCATTACCCAAAAGGGAAATGCCAGTGGAAGCCACAGTGAAGTCTCACTATATGCCTACCAGGATTGCTAAAATACTACTCTCCTAAAATAAAAAATAGTGACAGCACCAAATGCTACTGAGGATACAGAACTGGACAGCTCCCACACTGCAGATGGGAACGTAGCACGGTGCAGCTACTCTGGAAAACCACCGAGCAGTTCAGCTGTTTTCAATCAGTAGTACATACTACCATATGACCCACTGATTACACTCCTGGCCATCTATCCCACAGAAATGAGAACTGATCTTCACACAAAAACCCATTTACAAATGGCACCTTAATTCATAACAGCCTCAAACTGGAAGCAGCCCAGATGTTCTTCAATGGGTGAACAATTCAACAAACTGTGACACATCCAGACCCAGGAACTCTAACCAGTGGTATAGTGGAGAAAGTTCTGACACATGCAGACACATGCAACAACTGCGAGGGAGTCTCCAGAGAATGATGCTGAGTGCAAAGGTCACTATCAAAAGGCTGCGCACTGCATATATGATTCCATTCATACAACATTGCTGAAAAGGCAAAATTACAAAAATGGAGAACAGATTAATGGTTGTCAGAGATATAAAAATGGTACGAAGGTTGGAGCAAAGTGGGAATAGTTTTAAAAGGACAATGTGCAGGGCACCTGGGTGGTTCAGTCGGTTGAGCATCTGATTCTTGATTTTGGCTCAGATCATGAGCCCAGGGTCATGTGATGGAGGCTTGCAGTGGGGCCTGCTTAAGATTCTCTCTCTCTCTCTCTCTCTCTCTCTCTCTCTCTCTCTCTCTGCCCTTCTCTCCCACTTGTGTGCTCTCTCTGAATTTATATAATAATAATAATAAAAGTAAAACATGAGGGGCACCTGGGTGGCTCAGTCAGTTAAGCATCCAACTTCAGCTCAGGTCATGGTCTCCTGGTTTGTGAGTTCAAGCCCCATGTCAGTCTCTATGCTGACAGCTCAGAGCCTGGAGCCTGTTTCAGATTATTTGTCTCCCTCTCTCTCTGCCCCTCCCCTGCTCATGCTCTGTCTCTGTCTCCCAAAAATGAATGTTAAAAAAAAAGTTTTTTTTTTAAAGGAAAACATGAAATCTTGGTGGTGATATAAATACTGTGTCTTGATTGTGTCAATGTCAATACCGTAGTCATGGTATTGTACTGCGGTTTTACAACATATTACCTTTGGATCAATCTGGATCAAGAGTCCATGGGATCTCTCTGTATTATTTCTTTTTTTTTTTATTTAAATAAGAAATTTATTGTCAAATTGGTTTCCATACAACACCCAGTGCTCATTCAGACAGGTGCCCTCCTCAATACCCATCACCCACCCTCTCCTCCCTCCCACCCATCAACCCTCAGTTTGTTCTCAGTTTTTAAGAGTCTTATGCTTTGGCTCTCTCCCACTCTAATCTCTTTTTTTTTTCCTTCCCCTCCCCCATGGTCTTCTGTTAAGTTTGTCAGGATCCACCTAAGAGTGAAAACATATGGTATCTGTCTTTCTCTTTAGGACTTATTTCACTTAGCATAACACTCTCCAGTTTCATCCACGTTTGCTACAAAAGGCCATATTTCATTCTTTCTCATTGCCACGTAGTATTCCATTGTGTATATAAACCACAATTTCTTTCTTACAACTACATGTGAACCTACAATTACCCCAAAATTTTTTTAAATTTCAAAACTTCTAAGCCCAGATGGTGTCACTAGTAAATTCTATCAAACATTTAAGGAACATATAACACCAATTTATACAAACTCATCCTGAGAAAAGAAAGCAATCAAAATAATTCCCTATTCATGTTGTGATCCTAGAATAACTCTTTTATATGAAAATCGACAGGATCAACCCAAGAGTGGGAAAATTACTAGCCTAGTTACTGATAATATAGATTCCAAAATCCTAAACAAAATATCAGCAAAGGAATACAGCCACTTAAAAAAAAGAATAGCACATTATGACTAAGTTGGATTAATCCTGGAAATGCAAAGTTGATTTAACACAAGGAAAAAATGATTGATGTAATTTACTACAATACCAATTTAAGGAGGAAAAACATGAGCATTTCAAGAGATGTAGTAAAAGCAATGAAAAAATACTAAATTCATTCACATTCTTGGTCTCCTCTTTGCAAAGGAGAAACAAAGAAATTTTCTTTTGTTATAGATACTTAATTTTTTTTTAATTTACATTCAAGTTAGTTAACATATCGTGGAGTATTGGTTTCAGGAGTAGAATTTAGTGATTCATCACTTAAATAAAACACCCATTGCTCCTCCCAACAAGTGCCCTCCTTAATGCCCATCACCCATTCAGCCCATCCCCTGCCCAACACCCTCCAGCAATCCTCAGTTTGTTCTCTGTATTTAAGAGAGTCTTATGGGTTGCCTCCCTCTCCGTTTTTATCTCATTTCTCCTTCCCTTCCCCTATGCTCATCTGTATTGTTTCTTAAATTCCACATGAGTGAAATCACATGATATTTGTCTTTCTTTGAATGACTTATTTCGCTTAGCATAATACACTCTAGTTCTATCTACATTGTTGCAAAGGGCAAGATTTCATTCTTTTTGATCATCATGCAATATTCTATTGTATATATCTGCATTTGTGTGTGTGTATCATCAGTTGATGGACATTTGGCTCTTTCCATAATTTGGCTATTGTTGATAGTGTTGCTATCAACGTGCATGTGCCCCTTAATTTTTTTTTAACTTGTTTTATTTTTTATTTCTTCAAATTTACATCCAAATTAGTTAGCATATAGTGCAACAACGATTTCAGGAGTAGATTCCTTAGTGCCCCTTACCCATTTAGCCCATCCCCCATCCCCTCCAGTAACCCTCAGTTTGTTCTCCATATTTATGAGTCTCTTCTGTTTTGTCCCCCTCCCTGTTTTTATATTATTTTTGTTTCCCTTCCCTTATGTTCATCTGTTTTGTCTCTTAAAGTCCTCATATGAGTGAAGCCATATGATATTTGTCTTTCTCTAATTTCACTTAGCATAGTAGACTCCAGTTTCATCCACGTAATTGTAAATGGCAAGATTTCATTCTTTTTGATTGCCAAATAATACTCCATTGTATGCATGTATGTATGTGTGTATGTATGTTTGTATGTATGTGTGTGTATGTGTGTGTGTGTGTGTGTGTATATATCTAGATAGATAGATAGATAGATAGATACACACACACATACACACATCTTCTTTATGCATTCATCCATTGATGGACATTTGGGCTCTTTCCATACTTTGGCTATTGTTGATAGTGCTGCTATAAACATGGGGGTGTATATGTCCCTTTGAAACAGGCATGTGTCCCTTTAAATCTGTATTTTTGTACCCGTGGATAAATACCTAGTAGTGCAATTGCTGGGTCATAGGGTAGCTCTATTTTTAACTTTTTGAGGAAACTCCATACTGTTTTCCAGAGCAGCTGCACCAGTTTGCATTCCTACCAGCAGTGCAAAAGAGAGCCTCTTTCTCCGCATCCTTGCCAACATCTGTTGTTGCCTGAGTTGTTAATGTTAGCCATTCTGACAGGTGTGAGGTTGTATCTCATTGTGGTCTTGATTTGTATTTCCCTGATGATGAAGAATCTTTCTTAACTGACATGAAAATCTATAGAAAACCCTCTTCATGGTAAAACACTTGAAGTGTTCCCTTTCTTTGCTTTCCAAACTGAGGTGCTTCAGGAGCGGTGGGCTTCAATACAGGCACAGCCAGATCCACAAACCACACCACACACAATCAGTCGTGAAAATGACACAGAAATGGCATCAAGAAAACCTGGTCATAAAGATATGAATCCCTTAAGGGAGGAGACCCAAATTCTTAAGAAACATACTGTTTGCCAAGAAGCACAACCAAAAAGGCCTGAAGAGGATGCAGGCCAACAATGCCAAGGCCATGAGCGCGCACGTGCCAAAACTGTCTAGGTCCTCGTCAAGCCTAAGGAACCAAGCCCAAGATCCCAAAGGGTGACAGCTGCAACCTCAGTCGACCTACCTACACTGCTTTCCCCAAGCTCAAGAAATGGGTTCATGCCCACAATGTCAAGGTCTCAGGCTCTGTGGGTCAAAGGCTAAGGCCAAGGCCAAGGCTCAGACCAAGGCCCAGGTTCCAGCTCCTTCTGCAGCTCAGACTCCCACAAGTGCCCAAGCCACCACAAAGGCTCCAATGCAGAGGCTCTATCTATCAATCTGAGGAAGAAGGACCGGTGTGACCCTGGGTCTTCTGTCTGCATGGAGCTGGGGTCCTCCTGTGCTGTTTGGACAAACAAACCTGTGACAGGAAAAAAAAAAAAAAAGTGCTCCCTTTCAGACAGGGAACAAGACAAAGATCCCACTATTGCCACTCCAATTCAGCCCCGAACACTGTGATCCTAGCCAGATTAATAAGACAAGAAATTAATTAGAAGGTGTAAAGATTTGAAAGAAAGAAACAAGATTATATGATTAAATGGGTAGCAAATTCAAATGAATATATATATATATATAAGATACATGATTAAAATTTATGAGGGTTTAGTAAGGTTACTGGATTAAAACAAGAGTACAACAAAATCAATTACATTTCTATATACCAGGACAAAGAGTAAAAATAAAAATTATTCTTTTGAAAGATACCCTTTACAATGGCATTTTTCCAAAAGTACCCAAGAATAAAATCAATAAAATCTACAAGATCTCTTTGAAGAGAACTTGAAATGAGAGACAGTGAAGACAGTAAGTGGAGAGATAGACCATGCTGATGAACTGGAAGATTTAATAATATAATGATGTTCAATTTTCCCCAAATGATTTACAGAACAATTATAATCTCAATCATAATTTCAAGAGGTAATTGTGACAAGCTAATTCTAAAATTTATAAAGAAGTCTGAAAGGCCACAAATAACTAAGAAATTCTTTTTTTAAAAAAAGGCTTGGAGGGACTGGCCTTATCAAATAAAAGACTTAATATAAAAGTATGATAATTAAGACAATGTGAAATTGAACAGCATTACTCAAAGATCAATGGAAGTAGGGGCACCTGCGTGGCTCAGTCGGTTGAGCGTCCGACTTCAGCTCAGGTCATGGTCTCACAGTTTGTGAGTTCGAGCCCCGCATTGGGCTCTGTGCTGACAGCTCAGAGCCTGGAGCCTGCTTCAGATTCTGTGTCTCCCTCTCTCTCTGTCCCTCTCCCCCTCACGCTCTCTTTCTCTCAAAATAAATAAACATTAAAAAAATTTTTTTTGAAAGATGATTGGAAGTGAATAGAGAAATCAGAAAGAGATATATAAATACATGGAAATTTTATATATAGCAGGGGTAGAATTGTAGATTGGTGAGAAAAAGATGAACTTCTTTCAATAAATGGTACTAAGGAAAATGGGTATCCTTAAGGGGAAAGAAGTGGACCCTGTCTCACCCTATACAAAAAAAAAAAATCATTTCTGAGTACATTTTACAAAGTAACATTTAGAAGAAAATAAAGAACATCTTTAGGACTTTAAAGTTGGAAAAAAATTTTTTGAAAAGATACCCAAAAAAAAGATGAATAAGCCTACCGACATTAAAATTTAAAAGGTATGCTCTTGGGATACATGGCTGGCTCAGCGGTTAAGCATCTGACCCTTGGTTTCAGGTCAGATCACGATCTCATGGTTCGTGAGCTCAAGCCCCTCATTGGGCTCTGCACTTGGAATCCTCTTTTTCCCTCTCTCTCTCTGATCCTCCCCTACTCATGCTCCCTCTCTCCCTCTCAAAACAAATAAGCTTTTTTTTTAAGTTATAGGAGAATATATATATTCCTTCATTTCCACAACAACAAAAAGTAAACCCAGTGAGCCAACCAACATATAAAAAGATGTTCAGTCGCATCCGCAATCAAGTAAATGAAATAAAATCAAGCAATATCAGTGTATTTCAGATACAAATACATTCCAATCTGGAAAAAATTAAAATGACTAATAATAACAAATGATGGTGACTACAGAGAGCAACAAGACCACTCACCCATGGCTGGCAGAGCCCACGCCGGCACATCCGCATTGGAAAACTTTTAGGCATTATCCTAACAAGTTTTAGATGTGTGTAACCCATGCCCCAGCAATTCCACTCCTACATAAATGCACAGTAAAGACCCACATGCATGTGCAGCAAGACACATGTTCATGAAGGGGCGCCTGGGTAGCCTAGTCAGTTAAGCATCTGACTTCGGCTCAGGTCATGATCTCGCAGTCTGTGAGTTCAAGCCCCATGTCAGGCTCTGTGCTGACAGCTCAGAGCCTGGATCCTGCTTTGGATTCTGTGTCTCCCTCTCTCTGCCCCTTCCCTGCTCATGCTCTATCTCTCTCTGTTTCTCAATAAAAAATAAACGTAAAAAAAAAAATTTTTTTTTAAAGACACATGTTCATCAAGAGTCACCATAGCATTTGCTGTAATGGCAAACACTGGAAACAACTCCAATGTCTTTCAACAGGCAGAATGACAAACGCATTATGATATACTCACATAAGAGAATATGGCAATGAAAATGAACTAAGTGCAGCTACACACAATATTAGAGGCATCAGAAAACTAACACTGAACAAGAATAGGTATAGTCCAAAAACAGTCAAATCTCAACTAAACTGTACTTTGTCAGGGACACATAGAAGTAACAAAACTAGGAAGAGGCAAATAGAAAAAGACTTTCACAAAAGTCAGAATAATGAGAGAAGAGAAGAGATTACTGCTGAGAAGATACACAAAGACAATATTCTATTCCCTGACCTGGTGATGATGATTATTTTCTTTTAATGTGTATTTATTTTTGAGAGAGAGAGCACACATGAGTGGGGGAGCGGCAGAGAGAGTGAGACACAGAATCCGAAGCAGGCTCCAGGCTCTGAGATGTCAGCACAGAGCCGGACGAGGGCCTCGAACCCATGAACTGCAAGATCATGACCTGAAGTCAGACACTCAAGTGACTGAGCCACCCAGGCACCCCGATTATTATTTTTAATAATTGAGTATGTGTTATATGTAGTTTTCTGTATTATGTTATATCTTAAATTAAAATATTTCTTAAAAGACTTCTGTTCCCAGCAATACAGGGAACCACATTCCCCCAACACAAAAAAATCTATTCCCACCTGGGGAATGCTGGAAAAAATACATCAAATGTTCTTAAATGCAGAGCTGAAAGAAACCAAAGCTACCACACAGAGAAAGATAAATCGGAAGATAAATTATGAGCAAACTGGGATTTGGGTTTGGATACATAGGTAGGAAGAGAAATAAAACCCGGGAACCAAGCAAAGTGAGGAACTATAAACTGAACCTCTGGAATAAATATGAGATATTCAACAGGACACATTCTCAAGGAAAGAGGATCCTAGAGAAAATTTTACCATTGGTTCAGAGAAACAAGGAAAAACATCGGACTCTGCATCTGGGTGAGAGAAAAAGCCTCTCTTAAAAATGAGTAGTCATGGCCCTACTCAACATGTAGATTTGGAGTTCGAATTTATACCATCCTTGCGGTTCAGGAATCTCCAAAGTGAGAAACGGGCCTAACAATTAGTGCTGGACCAGCAGCCCCAGCGAGGCACACAATGGATACTAATAGAAAACCACTCTAAAGGGACATGCCTTCCACCCAGACCATCCAGGATTCTCAAAGATAAACCTGTGTTGAATATGAGCTCAAAATAAAAAATGACTCAACCACATGAGGGAAAACCCACCAGGTGCAAAAGACATAAGAAACAGCAGGATAAAGCCCACAAGAACTTCAGATACTAAAATAGTTGAAGAGAAAACATGTTTAAAATGATTAAAATCAAAAGAAGGAATTGAAAATCACAAAAGAAAAATAAAAAGCTGCAAAAGGAGAACAGGCCCAGATGAAAAAGAGCCAAGGGAAACTTCTATAAATGAAAAAGAGAGAAAGAGAAACGCAAAGTTCAATAAATACAGTCAAGAGCACATTAGCGCTGGGACCAAGAGCAGCAAAAATGCTCCAAATGGAACACAAAGAGATCAAGAGATGGCAGGTCTAGGACAGAGGTTAAAAATAGAGCTGACAAAATAAAAATAGCAACTCCCATCTAATAGAGAAGTCCAACTTAGGACCTAGGAGTTTGGACATAGGTGATGTTCAGCAATTATGGCTGAGAGGCGATGGAATCCATGAGCCAAAAAACTCAGGAAATCTCCGCGGAGCAGGAAAAGTAAAGGTAAATCCACATTCAGCGCTTATCAAAACAAGCAAACTTTTGACCCCGTTCACCTATTTCCGCCATCCCCCGATTGCTGAAATCACTACAGTGCACACCGGAAACTAATATAACACTGGATGGGAACTATCCTGGATCTAAATAAACAAAGGGACACCTGGGTGATTGAGTCGGTTAGGCGTCGGACTTCGGCTCAGGTCATGATCCCCCAGGGCATGGGTTTGAGCCCTGCGTCGGGCTCTGTGCTGACAGCTTAGAGTCTGAAGCCTGCTTTGGACTCTGTGTCTCTCTCTGCTCCTCCCCCACTCAAGCTCTCTCTCTCAAAAATAAATAAACGTTAAAAAAATTAAGTAAATGAAATTTTTTTTAATTTTTAAAAAGTAAATCCATACTTGTAGTAAGATCACCAAAGAGAAGAATTTCAAAGCAACCCAAGAAAGAAGACAGTCCACCTGTGAAAGAACTGCAGTCATACTGACAGATTTAACAGCAATAGGAAAATGCAAAAGATCACACGATGAGGTCTTAACATGCCTGAAAGGAAAAGAAGGTTAATCTAGAATTATCACCAGAACAACCATCAAGTGTCTACTTTCAGAAGACTGAAATTACACTGAGAAGGAAAGAAATTTGAGAAACTAATCAATGAGGATATATACATGGAGAGAAGTCCAAGAGTAAGAATTATCAACCTGAGAGATAGAAAAGCAAAGTGAAATTAAAACACTGGACAGCAATGATACATAACATAGAGGGAAGTCACCAAAGTTAAACATCCTGAAGTCTTTGCACTGTTCAGAGGAAGGAAAGAGGAGTGCCTGAGTGGCTAAGTTGTCTAAGCCTCTGACTTCAGGGCAGGTCATAATCTCCCAGTTTGTGAGTTTGATCCCCAGGGCGGGCTCTGTGCTGACAGCTCAGAGCCTGGAACCTGCTTTGGATGGTGTGTCTCCCTCTCTGTCTGCCCCTTTCACTCTCATAGTCTCTCTCCAGCTCTGTCAAAAAGAAACAAACATTAAAAGAAGAAGAAGAAAAAGAAGAAGAAGAAGCAGCAGCAGCAGCAGGAGGAGGAAGAGGAGGAGGAGAACAAGAAGGAAAAGAAGAAGAAGGAAAGATTTTTTTTTTGCTTTCAAACTGAATTGTAAGATTTCCAAGCCAATAGATGGAGTCAAAGGGAATTAATGTCACACAAAAAATAAATCTATCAATCCAACAGAAAGCAAAAAAGGAGGAGATCCAAGTGGCAAAGAACTAGCATAATAAGTAGAAATGACAAAAATAAGAGGCTAAAAATAAATCCTAAAGGCTGTAATCACAACGGAAGAAGCTTGCCAGTTGAACGTGATTACTAGATTACGTTTTAGGAATATAATTCTGTTTTACGTTGTTTGTAAGAGAAACCTGTACGACACAAGCATACACAGAGATAAAAATAATGGATTAGAAAACACTATATAGTGTTGACCCCTTCATCAGCAAATGTCCATTAGCTGATGAAGGGGCCAACAATATATAGTATCCCCACACAGGTGGAACATTATTCAGCTAGAAAAAAGAATGAAGTACTCGATGAACCTTGACAACATCATGCCAAGTGAAAGAGACCAGACACACCAGGGTACATCCTGTATGATTCCGTTTACAGGAAATGCCCAGAAAAAGCAAATCCATCAAGATAGAAAGTAAATGTGTGGTTCCCAAGGGCTAAGAGGGAGAAAATGGAGACTGACAGCTAATGGGGAGTGTTTCCTTTGGAGAAGATGAAAATGTTCCAGACATAGATAGTGATGGTCATCGCACAACTCTGTGAATATACTATAAGCCACTTAACTATATACTTTAAAAGTGATTTTTATGGTATGAATTCCATCTCAATAAAAAAAGACATACATTTAAAAAGGATAAACAATGGATTAGAATACAAGTCAGACACAAAAAAAATTGTTCTACAACTCTTCTGGTCATACTAATTCCTGACAGTAGACCTTAAGACAAACATCAGGGATAAAGACAATTACTGCATGATAAAAGTGGCCATTCACAAGGCAGATAAAACAAATTTTTAAAACATAGCTTCAAAATATATAAAGCAAATGTAATAGTGTTATAAGGAGGAACAGACACATTTACCATCATTTCAGGAGATTTTGGCATAGCT
Source organism: Herpailurus yagouaroundi (assembly GCF_014898765.1). Taxonomy (NCBI): domain Eukaryota; kingdom Metazoa; phylum Chordata; class Mammalia; order Carnivora; family Felidae; genus Herpailurus; species Herpailurus yagouaroundi. Next base: position 20,305,518 of record NW_024412423.1, on the reverse strand, counting down.
CTTTCAATAACTGTCTTGAGCAAATAAAAACGGATAAAGATATATAAGATTTGAACCATACAATAAATACGCTTGATTCACAGATATATACAGAACCCTGCAATTAGAGAAAAATTCAATCCTTTCAAGCTTACGGCAAACTATACGAAAAACTAACCATGTACAATATACAATGCCACAAAAAATGTTCAATACCACAGGACCAAAATCACAAAACATGTTCTCTGAGCAGCATGTAATAAAACAGTAATCAGTAACAAGAACCTCTACACATTTGGAGAGTTAAATGTAAATTTGTAAATAATTCATATGTCAAAGAAGAAATCCCAATGGAAATCAGAAAATATTTCAGGTTGAGTTATTAGAGATATAGCTGTAAATATTATTTGAGATAGTTTAAAGATATATATATATATATATATATATATATATATATATATATATCAGAGTTATTAGAGATATAGCTATATATATTACTTGATATATTATAAATATATATATATATATATATATATATATATCAGAACTTGTATGATGCACAGAAGCAACAGAGAGAAGGAAATATGTACGTTCAAAATAAATGTCTACATTAGCAAAGAATAAAAGCCTCAACATCAGAGATGTGAGCATTCAACTCAAGGAATCACAAAGAGAACAGTAAACATGAAGAAAATAGGAGGCAAAAAAGAGGGAAGAGCAGAGACGCTTTTAAGAGAAAGAAATGATAAAAAGGGATTAATAAAACCAAAAACTTGTTTTTTTGCAAAAACTAATAAAATAGCAAACCCACAGGAACACTGATCAGGACAGAGTATAAACAATACAAGGAATGAAAAAAGATGAAGTTACCACAGATCCAGCAGAGATATTAAAAAAAAAAACATAATGAATTACTATGAACAACTTTAAGAAATCTATATGAAAACTGATATGAAATGGACCATTTCCCAGAAAAATGGATTGCCAACACAAAGTCAAAAAGAAATGGAAACCCTGAACAAACCTATAAAAGAAAGCAAATCGATAGTTAATCTGCTCACAGAGACAAAACCAAAAACACGAGGCACAGACAGTTTAAAGAGGCAATTCTATCTTCTACAAAATGTTTCAGAAAATAGAGAAGGAAAAGCTTCTCCATTCGCTTTATGAGGCTAGTAAACTCTTAAAACAAATGCCAGATGAGAACAGTGAAAGAAATGAAAATTATGGGTCAATTTCACTTATGAACAACAGAAAAATTCTAAATAAAACTCTAGCAGATCAGACTTTCAAAGATAATGCCTCATGACCCAGAAGAGCATATCCCAGTAATGTAAGCATAGACAAATTCTAATTTATTCCTGTAATTCACTACATTAAGGCATTAAAAAAGAAAAATCTCTGATCACTTCAGTAGATACTGAAAAAGCACTTGATAAAATTCAATACCCATTCATGATTTAAAAATAAATAAATAAGAGGGGCCTGGGTGGCTCAGTCGGTTGAGAGTCTGACTTCAGCTCAGTTCATGATCTCACAGTTTGTGAGTTCGAGCCCCATGTCAGGCTTCATGCTGACAGCATGGAGCCTACTGTGGATTCTTGGTCTCCCTCTCTCTCTGCCCCTCCCCTGCTTGCCCTCACTCTCGCTTGCTCTCTCTCTCTTTCTCTCTCTCAAATAAAAAAATAAACATAAAAAAAAAAAAACTCCTAGCCATTTAGGAAGAGGAGGAGGCTCTCTTGGGGATAATCAGGTTTGTGAATTCTCTCCAGTAATTCCCTTTGGGTTCGAACATTAGTACTTGAAAGTGAGCAGGCAGAGGGACCTCCAAATGTCGGCCAGGCAGCATTTAATCATTGCTGGTGACCAGAGACAGTGGGATATCTGTTCTCCTTCCCCTTTCTGAATAGCAAGCCTTATTGGGCTTCATCCTGCACTTGCTTCACCACCAGTCATTTGCTGGGGGAAGGAAGGCTGGGACCTGTCTTTGAGTTCATAGGTCACCAGAGGACACAAGAATGTCAGAGAGAGCCTGCACATCACCTAAAGATCCCCTGGAATTCAATCTGCGATAGTGACTAGGTGTGACCTGGTGGGTATCCCTTGGGGAGAGGTTATATGTGTGTGAGGAAGACTGAAGTAGCCGCTCAGCAAGTATGGGGGCTGACCGTGGCAAAAACTAACCCGCTGGTCACAAAACTCACTTCCTCTTCTTTCCAGACACATAGGTACACAGAACCCAGCCCCTGAAGTTATATGTGCAGCCAGATGACAGAGTCTGGGCCACTGGAAAGAAAGTCAAGGTGATGTGCACCACTTCCAGACCTGACCCATAAAACTCTTGCATGTGTGACCCTCCATGTTCCTTCCACTCTTCCAGGTGCCCTAGAGGCCATGCTGGAAAGAACCCGAGTCCTTTGTGTGATCAGTTAGAGAACTGGCCACCCATGAGAAACACGGAATTTGAAATTTAAGTGAGCAAGAAATCAACCTACCTTTTGCCACAGATGCTGAGATTTTCAAACCTGTTAGAGCAGCAAATACTATCTTAACTAATGGAAATATATAAAAGCCACATCATACTTAAGGTGAAATGTTACAGTCCTTCCTATTAGAGTCAGCAAAGAATCAAAGATGTTCACGGTCACCTCTACTTTTCTGGAGGCCCTAGCAAGTACAGTACTCTGATTGACTGGTAAATATGGGTTGGTAGGTGAATAAATGAGTTGCAAACAGGCGTAAGATTGAGAAGGAAAAACAAAAATATCATCATTTACAGTAGATGTAAATAAGCTGAAAATCCAAGAGTTTCTGAAGACACAAGTAAGAGAGTTTGATGTTACCAATCAATATAAAAAAGTTACTTGGGATTGTCTATAAAAGCAACAATGGATAATGTAATTTTTCAAGAATGCATCATTTCTAATAGCAAAAAAAAAAAAAAAAAAACAAGGTACCAAAGAATAAATCTAACCAAAAGGTATGTAAGTGTTTTCTAGAAAAAACAATTGGGCGGGGGGGGAGGGGGGAGGCCAGTGCCTGGATGGCTCAGTTGATTAACGCTTAACTCTTGATTTCAGTTCAGGTCACGATCTCACAGGCATGTGATGGAGCCCCGCATTGGGCTCTGCACTGGGCGGGGAGCCTACTTGAGATTCTTTCTCACCCTCTTCCTCTGCCCTTCCCCACTTGGGCTCTCGTGTTCTCACTCTCCAAAAAAGTTTTTGTTTATAAAAGACACTCGAGCACCTGGGTGGCTCAGTTGGTTAAGCACCCGATTTCAACTCAGGTCATGATCTCGCAATTCGTGGGGTTGAGTCCCACGTCAGGCTTTGTGCTGACAGCTCAGAGCCTGGATCCTGTTTGGATCCTGTGTCTCCCTCTCTCTCTGCCCCTCCCCACTCGCACTCTGTCTCTCTCTCAAAAGTAAATAAACATTAAAAAAAAATTTTTTTAAGAAGACACTTAAAAGACTTATATAAATGATGATATATGCTATGTCCATGACTAGGAAGGCCCAATATTCTAAAAATAAAAGTTTTCCCCCAAGTTAATCTGTACATTTCATGCAATTCCAATCAAATCTAATCCAATTCCAATGAAGACAAACATAGCCAAGACAATCTGGAGAGTAAGGAACGGCAGAGTTGATCTTAAAATAAGATTTCTCATAAAGCTATAGTAATTACAGCATTCGTATTGCTTCAGGGATGAACAGATACACCGGCGGAACTGAGCAGGAAGCCCAAAAACAACCCCACATGTACACGGGAGCGAGACACTTTGCCAAAAGAGGCAGCATGGGTAACAAACCAGGGAGGAAACCTGCATGACTCAGTCAGTAGTCCTAAGACAATTAACTATCCCTATTAAAAGAAGATAGAGCAAAACTATAAAACCTTTAAAAGAGAACATAAAACATCTTCAACACTCTGGGTAAAAAGATTGCTTAAACAAGGAACTAAAATGCAAACCATAAAGGGAAAGATAAATACATGTGACTTCATTTTATACGCAGGGGGATATATATCTGAACATGCCTGCATGTGCATAAAGAAATTCAGGAAGCATGTGTAAGAAATGAATAACAGTGCTGAAGGGCTGGACAGATGGGGACAGGAGTAAAAGCCATCATTTCATTTATATTTATAGTATTGTTCACCATATGACTATACTACATATTTAAAAAATAAATTTTTTAAATGACTAACCCCAAAAGAGACCATAAGTGAAGTGAAAAGACAAGCCATCATCTGAGGCAAGATGTTCATAGTCATATAATAAAGTATTGGTACCCAGACTACATAAAGAAATTCTTAATAGAAAAACAATCCAGTAAAAAGTAGGCAAAGACCTGAACATGCAAATTACAGAAGTGAAACATGGAGGCCAATAAAAAAATGAAAGCCTACTCAATTTTGTTAATAATCAGGAAATGCTATTTAAGTTTACACTGCAAGACAATTTCACCCTCATCAGAGTGGCAGCAATTAACCAACCCAATAATACCAAGTGCTGACGAGCTCCAGGGGAAATAAGGGCCTTTTAGACACTCCTAGTCCAAGTGCAAATTGGCACCACCACTTTGGAGAGCAAGTTGGCAAAATCTAATTAAGTTAAAGACATGTGTATCCTTTAATCCAGCAGTTACATGTGGAAGTCTAGAAATTCTAATACATATGCACAAGGAAACATTTAAAGAATGTTCCCAGTACTGCTGTTGGTAATAAAGAAAAACTGGCAATAATGTAAATGACCATCAGCGAAAGAACATATAAATAAATTGTGGGATACTCACAGAAGGGAATGGAGCATGAATCAAACAGAGCTACGAGTACTAACATGGATGAATCTTAAAAACACAACGTTGACTTTAAAAAGCAAATCACATACAGGGCGCCTGGGTGGCTCAGTCGGTTGACCATCAGACTTTGGCTCCGGTCATGATCTCAGGGTTCGGGGGTTCCAGCTCCCGGTCAGGCTCTGTGCTGAGAGCACGGAGCCTGGAGTCCACTTTGGATTCTGTGTGTCTCTCTCTTCCCTCCCCTGCTCATTATCTGTCTCTCTCTGTCTCTCAAAAATAAATAAACATTAAAAAGCAAATCACGTAAAAATATGCACAGATGATGTCATTTATATAAAGTTTTAGAAACGTGGAACATATACTATACATTGTCTGCTTGTATAGTCATATGTAATGATAGTACCAAAACATGATGAAGACAACCAAAAAAATCCCTGGCAGTGGTTAACTCAGGAGTGGGAGAAGAGAACGGTGAGATCTTATCCCTGTATATGTACTCTCCTATTGTTTAATCTGAAGAAAAAGAGCAAGATACAGATGTTTCACAGAGCAGAGTAGTGGATAAGAGAGTACATCAGTGTCTGTTGTATGCTTGTCCATACTTTCCTTTTTTAGGATTTTTTAATTTATTTTTTATCTTTACACCCAACATGAGGCTCTCACAACCCTAAGATCAAGAGTCACGTGCTCTACCAACTGAGCCAGCCAGTCACCCCTGTCCATATTTCTCTATATGATGGACACATTTTTTTTAAGTTTATTTTCTTATTTTGAGAGAGAGAGGAGAGAACACGCAGGGGAGGGGCAGAGAGAGAGAGAGAGAGAGAGAGAGAGAGGGAGAATCCCAAGCAGGCTCTGCACTGTCAGCACAGAGCACAATGCAAGGCTCAAACCCATGAACCGTGAGATCATGACCTGAGCTAAAATCAACAGTCAGACACTTTAACCGGCTGAGTCACCCAAGCACCCATATAATGGACACATTTTTAAAGTTAGACCCAGACTATAAATAATTTGAGAGTCTTAAGGGAATGCCATCCTTTATGCTTTACTGTATTTCCCATTTTTAAAACATTAATTCACCTACATACTTGTTATCATGTCAAGCACAAATAAACCCATATATACCATAAGTCATAATAATCTGCTCTTTAATACAAATATGGCTCTGGATGGCAGGTATAATTTTCTACTCTTTTGTTTCCAATAATCAACAATTCATTTCAAAATTCCAAAAAGGCCAGAAAAGATAAAAAAAAGAATGAATTTTTGGGGGCACCTGTGTGGTTCAGTTAAGTGTCCAACTTCAGCTCAGGTCACGATCTCATGGTTCATGAGTTCAAGCCCCACATCAGGCTCTCTGCTCCCAGCGCAGAGCCTGCTTTGAATCCTCTGTCTCCCTCTCTCTCTCTCTGTTCCTCCCTTCCTTGTTCTCCCTCCCCCCACCTCAAAAATAAATAAACATTAAAAAAAAAAAAGCAATGAAGTTTCAGTTTCAAGGTGATAAACTAAATCAAGGCTACAGTCTTCTCTTGCAACCAATCCATAAAAATATTGGCAAAATCCAGGGCGCATGAGTGGCTCAGTCAGTTGAGCCTCTGACTCTTGATTTCGGCTCAGGTCATGATCCCAAGGTCATGGGATTGAGTCCCACATCAGACTCTGTGCTGACTGTGGAGCCTGCTTAAAATTTCCCCTCTCCCATTTCTCCTTTTGCCCCTCTTCCCCCGCTTGCGTCATCTAAAATAAAAAAGTAAAAACACAAAACTAAAATTAAAATTTACATGTTGATATTAAAAAAGACTCCATAGGGGCTCCTGGTGGCTCAGTCAGTTAAGCATCTGACCCTTGGTTTCAGCTCAAGCCATGACCTCACGGTTCTTGGGTTTGAGCCCCGCATTAGGTTCAGCACTGAATACAAAGCCTGCTAGGGATTCTCTCTCTCTTCCTCTTTCTGCCCCTCCTCCACTTGCACACACACTCTATCAAAATAAATAAACTTTTTTTAATAAAATAAAATAGATTCCATAACTAAGTCGGAGAACAGGCACATCTAAAGCATGAATCAGGGGCCAGAAACTCTTCTAGAACAGGGCACCAAGGAATAGAAAGATAGAAACTACACAGGAAAACTGGTGAGGGGAAGGAGGGGGAAAAAAAAGAAGAAACATTAACCATCTGCCACAACGTGAAGTTAAATATGTGTCTGCAGAAGGAAAGGACCTAAAATAAATAAAATCTAAATGTTAAAATAAATAAATCTCACACACACACCAACACTACCAGATAAGAAAATACAGTATAAAGCCTCTGTGATTATAGCAGTGTGGTACTGTGCGTGACTAAAGAGACCAATGGAATAGAAGAGAAAAATCCAGAAATATGAAAATTTAGCTTGCTTGCAGGCAGTACCTCAAATCGATGGAGATAAGGTAGGCCTTCACTAAATACGCTGTTGGTATACTAGATGCTCAAAGAAAAGAAGGTAAAACTGGACCAGCTCCTTACATCAAAGCCCCGAATAAATTCCAAGCTGGTCAAAGGTCTAAAAGTAAAAACTGAAACCATACAAATCATCAGTGGAAAATCTGATACAAATCATCAGCAAAAAAATACAAAACAAAACAAAAAGAAGGGCAAATATCTAGCATAATCGAAATAAAGTGGGGAAAATTGCCCTTACTCCGACTCAAAATCCAGAAGCAATTAAAGAAAAAAAGAATGTGACTACAACCAACTCAAACTTCTACAGGATAAAAAATCAGTAGTTCTTGTGTACTAGCGCTGATTACAATACAGAGAGGGAAAAGAAACATCAGTACCATAATGTATCTTGGGATATACCTAAAAATAAACATGCAAGAAACAGTACAACTAGAAGACTAACTGAAGGATAATCAAAAATTATCTAACTGGAGAGAGAAACCATTTTTGAGAACGGGAAGGTTTATTCTAATTATCAGTCCTCTCAAACAAACTATAAAGTCAAAGCAATCCCATTTCTAATAGCCACAAGATTTTTCAAGGAATTACACAAGATGATTCTAACATGTATATGAAGGGGGCACCTGGGTGGCTCAGTTGATTAAGCATCCGACTTCGGCTCAGGTCAGGATCTCATGGTTCCTGAGTTTGAGCCCCACATCAGGCTGTGTGCCGACAGCTCGGAGCCTGGAGCCTACTTCAAATTCCATGTCTGCCTCTCTCTGTGCCCCTCCCCCACTCTCACTCTATCGCTCTCTCTCTCTCAAAGATAAATAAATGTTAAAAAAATTTAAAAACATATATGAAAAGGGACAGCACTTTGGAAGAAAGTTTGAAAGTTTGGTGGTTTCTTGCAAAAGTAAACATACTCCTACCATATGACTTAGCAATTGTGTTCCTTGATATTTACCCTTCGGAGATGAAAACTTATGTTCACATGAAAACCTGCCCATGGATGTTTATAGCAGCTTCATCCATAAGTGCCAAAACTTGGAAAGAACCGAGATGTCCTTCAGCAGGAATATAGATATATAAACTGCCATATATCCAGGTGAAGGAGTATTATTTAGTGCTAAAAATAAATGAGCTATCAAGCTATGAAAAGACGAATAGGAACCTTAAATGCATGTCACTAAGTGAAAGAAGCCAATCTGAAAATGTTACCTAGTGTGTAATTCCAAACTATGTGACATTCGGGAAAAGGCAAAACTATGCAGACAATACAAAGATCAGTGGCTGCCAAGGTTTAAGGAGGGAAGGTGGGAGAAATACGTAGAACACAAAGCATCTTTAGGGCAGTGCAACTCCTCAGTGTGATATTGTCACGATGGACGTACGTCATTACACATTTGTCCAAATGCACAGAATGTACAACCCCAAAAGTGAACCCGAGTGCTAACTACTGACTGTAACAAATGCACCACTCTGCTGGGGGAGGCCGATGAGGGGAGAGGCTGTGCGTGTGTGGGGGCAGGGAGCACATGGGAAATCTCTGTGCCTCCCCTCCAATTTCGTTAGGAAACTTAAACAGCTATAAAAAATTGTCTAAATAAACATTTTTAAGTTGGTAAAAATTTAAGTGTACACAGTAAAAACACATTTGAAAAAGAACAAAGGAAAAGCTTGTCTTACCAATTATCAAAATATCAACGTATGTATGAGGCACCTGGGTGGCTCGGTTGGTTAAGCATTGACTTCAGCTCAGGTCATGATCTCACACACAGTTTGTGAGTTCGAGCCCCGCGTCAGACTCTGTGCTGACAGCTCAGAGCCTGGAGCCTGCTTCGGGTTCTGTTTCCCTCTCTCTCTGCCCTTCCCCAACTCATACTCTGCCTCTGTCTCTCAAAAATAAACAAACATTGAAAAAATTAAAAATAAATAAAGAAAAAACATTAAAAAATTCTTAATAAAAATATCAACATATATATCTACAGGAATGACTACTGTTTGTATGAGAGTAAGACCAGGCAAATACAGCCAAGTCCAGAAGTGGATCTATGTGTGTATAAGAGGCATCTCAAATCAGAGGTAGGAAATTGGACCTCATAATGGTATTTAGGCAAGTAATTCTCCATTAGTGGAAAAATAAAAACATATCCCATATAGTGTTCTCAGAAATAAATTTGATGAAAGACTTTAACAGTATTTTTAAAAAGTCAAAGTTTTGGAAGAAACTGAAGTAAGAGAAAGTTCTTCTTAAATCACAGATATATACCTAAATTAAAAATGATACATTTGGGGGCACGTGGGTGGCTCAGTTGGTTAAGCATCTGACTCTTGGTTTCCACTCAGGTCATGATCTCACTGTTCGTGGGATCAAGCCCCGTGTCAGGCTTTGCACTAACAGCACAGAGCCTGCTTGGGATTCTCTCCTCTCCCCATGCCCATCTCTCTGCCCCTCCCCCTCATGCTCACACGTGATGGCACACACCCTGTCACTCAAAATAAATCAACTTTAGGGGCGCTTAGATGGCTCAGTTGGTTAACCTTCCGACTTCAGCTCAGGCCATGATCTCATGGTTCATGAGTTCAAGCCCTACATCAGGCTCTGTGCTACAGCTCAGAGCCTGGAGACTGCTTCAGATTCTGTGTCCCCTGCTCTTTCTGCCCCTCCCCTGCTTGTGCTCTGTCTCTCTCTCTCTCTCTCTCTCTCTCTCTCTCTCTCTCAAAAAAATAAATAAATATTTTTTAATTTTAATAAAAACACTTTAAAAAATGATACATGTGGCTAAATAAAAATTGCAAGTAGGAATGGCAAAAACAACAAAAGAGCATGAAGCATCATGCTGTGTACTAAAAAGTACAACTGTCACATAGCTAACTAAGTATCCAGCCTACATAAAGATCTCCTAGGAAAAAGATAACCCAACAGAAAAAAATGGATAGACAGGTAATTGACTGAAGAGCAAAACCACATAGACAATAAGATGAAAATATGTTACCGACACTCGTTCCAGCTTATGTTGGCTATCGGCATTCCTTGTCTTGTGGCCTCACCACTGCCTCTGGGGTCCCACTGCCTTCTCTCCTGCTTATAAGTGTCTCCCTCTGCCTCCTTCTTGTATACTTGCGGTTGCCTTTGGAGCACACCTAGATAATCCAGGAGGCTCTCCCCACTTCAAGATCTTTCATTTTATCACACTCTTTGCCATTATAAAGTCATATTCATCCTTTTGTCCTATAAGATATTCATCACAGTCTCCAGGGATTAGGATGTGATTATCCTTGTGGGAGGAAGTGGGCATTATACAACGTACCACAGACCAGCTGACTCCAGTTCCCTTGGTGTTGAATGAGGTTAGTCCTAACTATCCAGTAGGGTTGTTGTGATAATTGAATGAATTAATAAATGTGAAGCACTTAGAACAATGCACGGCTCCAGAAATAATACTTGAAGGGGTGCCTGGGTGGCTCAGTTGGTTAAGCCTCCATCTTCGGCTCAAGTCATGATCTCACAGTCCGTGAGTTCAGGCTGCACATCAGGCTCTGTGCTGACAGCTCAGAGCCTGGAGCCTGCTTTGGATTCTTTCATCTTCCTCTCCCTCTGCCCCTCTCCCCTGCTTGCACTCTATCTCTCTCTTAAGTAAGTAAGTAAGTAAGTAAATAAATAAATAAATAAATAAATAAATAAATAAATAAATAAATAAATTTAGAAAAATACTGAAGGACCTTTTCAAGCAAGATGAAAAATCTCAACCTATAAAAAAAGAAAAGAATAATTTTATAAACTCAACTCCATTAACATTTAAGTTATCTATACAATCAAGAACTCTACCAACAAAACGAAGCTATAAACTTCAGACTGGAAGAAGGTATTTGCAAAGCACCAATGAAAGATGAGAATCTACAATGTATAAAGAACTCCTGTAAATCATGAAGAAAAAGACAACACCATAAAAAATAGGCAACAGATAGAAACAGGCAATTCACAGAAAGGAAACATACATGACATGAAAACAAGAAATGATATTTAACCTAACTAGTAATCAGGGAAGTGCATTTAAAATTGCAGTGAAATTCCATTCACTTCTACCAGTTGGTGAAAACCTAACAAAGTAGCAATTACTGACAAGGATAGAGAGCATTCCAAGCAGGATGTTCATTAGTGTTGATACCACATTTCATCAAATCTAAAACACTGATTACACGATGAATCATTATTTTGTGTATCAATAAAAGAATGGCACTGTGAAATAACTGTAAGACATCATGAATTTCAGAGATGTTGAAATGAGGGGAAAAAAGTATACCTGAGACTGTATGAAATACAGCAAAAAAAAAAAAAAAAAACTGGAAATAGCCTGAAGTTTATCCATCACAAAATGGCTCAGCAAAATGCACACTATACATTCATACAACGAAACTCGTATTGCAGCTAAAAGGACAGATCACAAAATCAGGTATTACTAAATGACAATGGCAAGCTGCAGAATCATCTCATAGAGTATAATGTTTATGTTCACATGTATGCGTGCATACACACACACACACACACACACACACACACACTCACTCACACAAAATTACACCCAATTTTTTTTTAATTACCATTTCTGGTAGAAGGATTGCATAAATACAATTTTTCCTACTTCCCTGAATCCACACCCTTTTGTAGTGTCTGCCCATACTGACTTTGGTCTTAGCTATGAGGCTTGCTTTGGCCAATGGGGCAGGAAGAAACTTGACATAAGCAAAAGCTTGAATGAATACTTAAGGAGTTGCCTTATAGACCCTCTCAGCTACACAGAAGGAAATCTAGGAATCTTAACAACATTGTCTGACATGCCATGAGTAGCAATAAGTAAGCCTAGAAAAAAAAGAAGCTCTTAAAAAATTATGGGTGTGCCTTTTGGAAAATGGAGTTAAATGGCATCAGATGCATACACAAGCCACAAAGTTCTTGAGGATGTTGTTTTGTCCTAAGTGCCTCCAGACTGGGTTGAAAGTATTCAAAATGTAAAATGGCCTGTGGACAGGAAAAAGACTGAGAAATGAGTCAAAGGACATATTTCTTCTTTAGGATTGGCCGAGGGCAGTAGAGAGAAAGGTGGTGTCAAGGGCCTTGGGGAAAAAAATGGAACAGCAGGCCCCTCCAAATGAGCAGCATTAGGTGCTAACCAAGGGACATTCACCACCTCTGAAGTATCAGGTACCTAGAAGTGAAGTCCTGACAAAAATAGGGAAACCTAGCAACATTTTTCTGGCTTGATTTTAGCAGCGCTGTGGACAGTGATGCAATATGCCTCCCATTCTTCCCCTTCTAAATGGGAATGTCCACTGCAACTGTCCTGTTCCTGCCTCACCATGGTATTCTTGCGGGGGGGGGGGGGGGGGGGGGGGAGCAGTAATTTGTATTTTTAGTTCAGAGGTCCCAACATCAAGAGATGCTGCATTCAGGAAGCCACATGAAGATGTGATGTGGATCATGAAATACTAGACTCCAAGCATATTGACATAATTGGAAAATCTTTTAGGGATACTGGACTGGGGCAGATCATCTTTTGTACATGGGAGGCATGTGATTAATCCTGTCCATAGTGTGCATGATGGTAGAATGATGGCATTAATGGCCCCAGGATTTCAGGTCTCCCTGTATCTGTACCTTTTAGTAGTGCCCTCTCACATGGTGTCTGGACTTATCCATGTGATTTGCTTTAGCCAATGAGACAGCAGCAAGCTGGATCCATTACAAGCAGAGTCTTCAAAAAGGGCTTACATGTTTCCATTTCCTTTCTTGGACTCTCACAATGAAAACGTAGCCAGAATACCCTCATGGAAGAATAAGTGGAGGAGAGCAAAGTCGGTCCAGCCCAGGCCATTCAAATCAAGCAGACCGCAGCCATCTGCTAGGTGATCACAAGATTAGCCCCTATCAGATGAACTACCAATCTGTAGACTCGTGGATAATGGTGGTTGCTGCAAATGGCTAAGTTTTGGAATGACATGTCAAGGAATATGTGGTATGCAAAGGACTTTAGCCATACTTGTAACTTTCCTTTTTTAAGAAAGATAACAAATAATAAGATATAGATTATTTTTGTGATTAAAGAGTTAAAATTGTCCATGTCTGAATAGCCTAAGATCAGAAATTTCAACCCTGAACATCCATTCAGAAGCAAAAAGCACCAAAAAATATTGTGCCTCCCTACCACACTTCCCCACAGACTAATATGTAACTCTTGAAATAAAATATATATATATATATGTGAAGAGACATTCTACCAAGAAGGATATACAGATGGCACAGAAGCATAGGAAAAAAATGTTCACCATCATCGGCCATGAGGGAGACGCATATCAAGACCACAATGAGCTCACTACACCTACTAGAACAGTAACATAAATAGTAACATTGCCAAATGCTGATCAGTAGGGAGAGAAATTCAATCTCTCACACATTGCTGGTGGGAACATGAAATGGTACAGACACTCTGGAAAGCAGTTTGGCAGTTACTTTTTTAAAAAACTAAAAATATACTAGCTACATTGGGGTGAGCATCACGGAGTTGTTGAATTACTATGTTGTACACCTGAAACTAATTTAACACTGAGGGTCAACTATCTACAAACAAGAAATATACCAATCCTATGACCCAGCAATTACATTCGACCCAGAAATCCTAGATAAAGACTTAGATCTAAACAACGCTTATATATGATTGCTCAGAGCAGATTATAAAAACAAAAAAAATGGAAACAACCAAAACCTCCCTTAATAGGTAAATAATTAAACCATGATACATCCACAGCATAGAACACCACTCAACCATGAAGATAAAGGAACTATTGACACACACAACTTGGATGCATCTCAGGGACTTGACACAGCATGAAAAAAGCCAGTCTCAAAATGTCACTTACTAGGAGATTCCATTGACATTACATTCGCAAAATGGCAAATTATGGAGATGGAAAACAGGTTAGTAATTACCAAGGTTAGGGATGGTTGAGGAAAGGGGGAATGGGTTTGACTACAAAGAAGTAGCAAGAGGGAAATTTTTACAGCAATAGAATAGTTCTGTATCCCAAATGCAGTGGTATTGACACAAATCTACACGTGATAAAATGACAGAACTACAGAGACCTAATGTATCAACATCAGTTTCCTGATTTTAACACTGTACCATAATTATGTGTGATGTAATCATTAGGGAAACTGGGAGAGGGGTACACAGGACCTCTCAGGTACCATCTTAGCAACTTCCTGTGAATCCCTAACTCTTTCAAAATAAAAAGCATTAAAAATAAAAAATAATTTTAAAAACACTAAACCATAACATAAAACTTACATAAATGAGAGAAGAGCTAATTTCTAGATTTTCTGACTGTGAAACTGGAGAATGTCATCATAAGTGACCTAGCAGCCTCTAGATCAGTGTTTGTCAAACCAGAGATCGAGATCTATTTGTGAACAGAGAAAAACAGGGGCTGGCAACCAGCACTGACTATGAATGGAATAGAATAGAGTAGCCTAAAAAATATCAGAATGCAAAACAGGTAGTAGGAACAAGTACAATTTCTTGAGATTTTCATTTAAGTTTTGTAAGTGGATGTGTGCACTGAGTCTGTACATAAAATGTATTTCTTACTGGGGATTACTAAAGATACACTGAGAACACACTATCTTAGAACAGTATCTTCCATTGGGCACAAAGAAGTATATATAAGGAATTCTCAGCTGGACCATGGGTAACAGAGGAAACTGGGAACTTAAGCATCCATCATCAACAGGGGAATGGCTAAAGAGATGTGGTGTGGTCACACCAGAGAACACCAATGGATTTGTTTTCTAGGACTGCTGTCAACGTAAATAAAGAGGTAAACCAAGGCAGGTTTGAATTACCATAAATTGAATCTATTCAAGAAGAATAGCAAAGGAACTGCAATGTGGAAAACACACACTATGGCTAGCTACAGGCAGTCAGGGCAGTCCACCGAGGGTTCGGGGCACGTTGTGTTTATGGCAAGCAGTGCCAATGGGGGAAAGGGCAGCTGGAGTCCAAGCAGTAAGTTAGTTCACTGGCTTGAGGATGGGGAGAGATTCTTGTCAAATGTTTTTTGGTCGGGCATTTACACGACTCAGTCTCTCGGTTAAGTTCTGTTCTTCTGAGGGCACATGTGTGAAATTCTCCATTTCTATCCACTGGGTCTATTTTATTTTTTATATGTATACTTTAAGTTTATTCATTTATTTTAAGAGAGATATAGAGAAAGAGAGAGACAGAGAGAGAGAGAGACAGAGAGAGAGAGAGAGCGCGCGCGGGCGCACGTGTGAGTGAGCAGGGGAGGGGCAGAGAGAGGAAGAGATAAAGAATCCCAAGCAGGGTCCACACTGTCAGCCCAGAACCCAATGGGGGGCTCAAACTCAAATACCAGGAGATTATGACCTGAGCCAAAATCAAAAGTTGGATGCTCCACTGACTGAGCCACCCATATGTCCCATCCACTGGTGCTATTAAAGATATAAAGATTAAAATCCTTTCATGGTGCCTTCACAAATTATTACAAACTTGGTGACTTGAGACAACACAAATGTATTCTTTTACAGTATTTTCCAGAAGTCAGAAGTCTAACACAGGTCTCAGCAGACTAAACTCAAGCATCTGCAGGCTAGGTTCCATTCTGGAGGCTCTCAGGAAGAACCCATCTCCTGACCTTGAAGTTGTTCACAGAGGTTCCATTTCTTGCTGGCTCTAGACTGAGGGTCATTCCCAGTTTGTGGAGATCACTGCCTCCTTTGGTTCATGACCCCCTTCCTCCATCTTCAAAGCCAGCAACAGCAGACCTTGACACATCACATCTCTCTTACCTATCCTGCCTTCCTCTCCCTCTGTTAAGGACTAGTGATGAGACGGGTCCCACCTGGATGATCCAAAATAATCTCCTCATCTCAAGGTCCCTACCCTTAATCACATCTGCAAAGTCCTTTTGCCATGAGACTTTGGTTCCAGGAGTTAGGGTGTTGACATCTTGGGGATGGAGGGACATTATTCTGGCTACAACCATGAAGCAACTTTTAAAATGAGGTAGACCTGTCAGTACTGATAGGGCTAGATCATGGAGATATTGGTTAATGAATGTTTTTGAAGCAAGCTGTAGAATGACATATGGTATATGACCTCTTGTGTCTTTATATAAACACACAGACATACAATACTACACACATAGACACCTACAAATAAATAATACAGATTTTCCATGGGCACAGAAATATAGATAGATAGATAGATAGATAGATAGATAGATAGATACACAGACAGACAGACAGAATAAAGATCTAGAAGATATATACCAAACGAAGAACCATAGCAACCTCTAGGAAGGTAGGAATGGAACCAAGTTTGAGCTGCTCAAAGGAAGCTACAGCCTTATTTAGGATAGTTTTCCTTTACAAAAATGAGAATATATTTATGCACACCTTATTGGAGTAATTAAAATTATAATTTAAACATAATACAAAAGTTTATGGAAAAAAAATTTATGGAGAAACTGGTGGCTCAGTTAGGCATCTGATTCTTGATTTCGGCTCAGGTCACGATCTCATGACCCAGCCCTACATTGTACTCCATGCTCAGCAGGAAACCTGCTTAGGATTCTCTCCCTCTCTCTCTGCCCCTCCCCACCTCTCTAAAATTTAAAAAAAAATTAAAAATACAAGCATTAAAAAAAGTAATACAAAAATTTTTAACAAGCTACTCAATTATTCTGAGGAGTCAAGCATAGAATGACTCCTTATTGTATTCTTCATTAAAGAGAGAATTTTGTAAATTTTATTTCATATAAAAAAGAAAAAAGAACCCAGGAAAATAGCTCCAAAAACACATTTGGCCCTCCCCTGCCCGACAGGTGTCAGCCAGAACTAGGTATTTGGTGGTTGTGGTCCCTCCTGACACCTCAAGAGTGGGCCTGAATGGGGCACCTGGGTGGCACAGTTGGTTAAGCATCTCAGGTCAGAATTTCACGGCTCATCAGTTCAAGTCCCACATCAGGCTCTGTGGTGACAATTCAGAGCCTAGAGTCCTCCTTGGATTCTGTGTCTCCCTCTCTCTCTACCCCTCCCACACCCACTCTCTGTCTCCCTCCTTCAAAAATAAATATATTTTTTAAACAATTTTAGAGGGACCTGGGTGGCTCAGTCAGTTGGGCGTCTGACTTCGGCTCAGGTCATGATCTCACAGTCGTGAGTTCAAGCCCCGCGTCAGGCTCTGTGCTGACACCTCGGAACCTGGAGCCTGCTTCGGATTCTGTGTCTCCTTCTCTCTCTGCTCCTCCCCTGCTCATGTTCTGTCTCTCTCCGTCTCAAAAGTAAATAAAAAAATTAAAAAATAATAATAAATAAATAATAAATAAATAAATTTTAATTAAAAAAAAAAAGAGTGGGCCTGAATGATCAGCCATGAGAGCAAGTCCTCTGCTGTCCTCTGCCAAGGGAAAAACTCCTTTCATTTTCAAGGCTGTACCCCCACATGGTCAAACACAGCCATGTTAGGAGCACCTACAGTTCTCCACCCCAAAGCCACCTTCCCACCAGGAGAGACAAGTACACACGAGCCCATAGGCCTGCTGATGACTCCAAGGGGGTATGGGCCAAGGAAAGCCCAAAGACGCTCCAAAGAGAGGAGATCACAAGTACAGAATGGACTCACAGAGGCTAAGGAGGAGATCAAGAGCACCTGGTTAGTTGCTGTACCCCAGGCCCACGTGTACACACACACACACACACACACACACACACACACACACACACAAGGGTTAAGAGAAAGCTTCATTTTACCCAGGTCCTGGACCCACAGTAAATCCCATTGTCTTTAATACCCATGAGAAGGAAGAGTCCACATTATCATTTACTGCACAGACTCCAATTCCAGACCTTGGTCCCGAGCATAACCCACGGGTTTCTACTAAGGCAGCTGCAGATCAAGAGTCAAGACAACGCCCAGGACCAGGTAAGGTCAGTGATACCAGACCACAAAGGTGACAGCAAAATGTATCCCATTTGCCCCACCCTCTCATCCCAGACCCCTAATGCCCTGCTGTCTCTCAACCTCACCAACCCAGGAGATTGATTTGGACCATTTATACTCAGCCTCACACACTTATAAGGGAAATCTCACACTCGTCCAGATCAACAGAGTTACAGATGAAGCAAAAAGCCTTCCTTAAGAGGCTGTTCAATGAGGAAGTACACTTTATTTTTTTAATGTTTATTTATTTTTGAGAGAGAGAGGGAGGGAGAATATGAGTGAGGGAGGGGCAGAGAGAGAGGGAAAGAGAGGATCAGAAGCAGGCTCTGAGCTGAAAGCAGAGAGCCCCGATGCAGGGCTTAAACTCACAAACCTCAAGATCACGACCTGAGCTGATGTTGGACGCTCAACCAACTGAGCCCCCAGGAACCCTGAGAAAGAACACTTTAATAGGCCAGTGTAGGGATCTAGCATTAACTCAACCAGGTATTAAGCCCCTGCACCCTATACACACATCTTCCTAGAATTCTTTCCACCAAGAGCACTGCATAGCAAGGTTTGTAGGTCATGGAGCTGGTCAGAGGCTGAGCAGAATTCTGACTGTAAGTTTTTCAAAGTGTGGCACAAAACCCAAATGTTACAATTTTTCACAAAGAGTGAAGAATTTGACTACAGAAGCATTAAAACTTGCCTATGCCCCTGAAAAAAGAAAGCTGGAGGGGCGCCTGGGTGGCGCAGTCGGTTAAGCGTCCGACTTCAGCCAGGTCACGATCTCGCGGTCCGTGAGTTCGAGCCCCGCGTCAGGCTCTGGGCTGATGGCTCAGAGCCTGGAGCCTGTTTCCGATTCTGTGTCTCCCTCTCTCTCTGCCCCTCCCTCGTTCATGCTCTGTCTCTCTCTGTCCCAAAAATAAAATAAAATAAAATAAAATAAAATAAAATAAAATAAAATAAAATAAAATAAAATAAAATAAAATAAAATAAAAAACGTTGAAAAAAAAAAGAAAGCTGGAAAGTGTATACAGCAACACACCCAACAAAGGACTCATTTATCAAGACTCACAGAAACCAATGAGAAAAACTTAAGAGGAAAAAGAACAGTAAATGTGAATAGATTAAGTGAAAAAAAAAACATACAACAGGCCAATTTCCAAGCCTATATTCCTACCTCCTTGCCTGTACTGGTTTCAGCAAGATCGTATCTACAAAAATTTTTTAAAAATCATATTCCCTTTGATATAGTATGTCCACTGCAGGGATATACTCTCTGAACTTATTTGCAAAGGCTCCCCAAGAAATATATATATAATAATTACAGTTTTGCTAATAAGAGCAAAGAAAAAAAGAACGGAACCAACCAAAGTGACCATCAATGAGAATAATTAGATAAAATTGTAGTATATTCAGGCCAGAACCACTATGCAGCTATGAAAACTGATGGGCAAGATCTGTATGTGCTGACGAAAAACAATCTCCAGGCTAAATTATTATTATCCGAAGAGGGAAAAAAAGTAAAGTGTGGAAAAATGTAATCCTCTGTTTGAGTACGGATTCATATATGCAACTATATGCCTGATTTTCCCCAGAGGGAAACCATGAGAAACTCTAACAATAGCTGTCTATGAGGAGAGGGTAGGGGAGCCTACCAAGCCTCGGTGGCTCGGTTGGTTAAGTATCAGATTCTTGAATTCAGTTCAGGTCCTGACCCCAGGGCCATGGGATGGTGCACTGAGTGGGGCTCTGTGCTGAGCATGGAGTCTGCTTGGGATTTTCTCTCTCTCTGCCCCTCTCCCTAGGCCTCCCCCCCACATCCCACCCCCTGCCCCACATGGGCACATTGTCTCACTCTCAAAAAAAAAAAAGTTGTTTCATTTGGTTAGTTTTTTTAACGTTTATTTTTGAGAGAGAGAGAGCCAGAGCATGAGCAAGAGACAGAGAGAGGAGATACAGAATCTAAAGCAGGTTCCAGGCTCTGAGCTGTCAAGCACAGAGTCCAATGCAGGGCTCGAACCCACAAATCACAAGATCATGACCTGAGCCGAAGCTGGATGCTTAACCAACTGAGCCACCCAGGTGCTCTGTTTCATTTGGGTTTTTGGGTTTTTTTTTATGATATTGCTGGCATTTTTCCAGATACAAAGAGTATAACCTATTGTTTTTCTTTCCTGCAGCTCCCTATATTAAAAGAAAAGTAGCCCATTTAAAAATATAAATACATAATTAGATGAGGTTTTGAAGGTGGAACTAACACCCAGCAGCACCTTGCCCATTTCCTGTCATCTTTGCCGAAATCCCAGGCCATGAACTCCAGTCCAAATCACAAGATTCGCACCCTCTTCTACTAGTGCTGCCTTCCAGCCCACTCTGGTGGCTCCACCCCAGGCACAACAATCACTACCTTGCACCAATCCTGCCTGAGAATCAAGGCAGAAAGAGCAAGAAAGAGCCTTCCAAGATGTCTGTGCCCCACCCGAAGGTAGTCAAAAGAGAGCCTCATTCCTCACACAGAGGAACGGGTTTCTTCCCTAAGGAACTTGGCCTCCATCCAAGCCAGTGCCTGGTGCCAGGAGCCTGACCACAAATGTGAGCCATCAGTGATGACACTGCACACATGCTCTTCCAGCCAAGGTCAAGGGCCCAGTCCAGGAAGCAACATTTAAGGAGTGCCAGAGACATCCAATTTCTTGGGTTCCTTTGCTCATCTTTGGTAAATGTAAAAATGCATGCCTGAAAGGCCAGCTCCCTTTGAAGACACTCATCAGCTCCTTGGGTGCTTCCTTCATTCCAATTCCACACTCCGATTGTGACACAAATTGATTTTTCTGGACATTACAGGTATTTGCTGAATCTCCATGCTTCCTTGTTTGGCTCCAGGGTGGAGCAATGTCCTGGTTCTGGAGCTCATGAGGCTGACCTGGCTGGCATGCTGGTGGAACGTGATTATAAAATCTGCATTTCCCACTTCAGACATGAGCCCCAAAGGAATATGTCCTGATTATTTATGCTCCTCTTGTCTTCAGCTTCTGGAGCTATGGGAAAATCTTCTCTCTACCCATCAAGTTTTATTATCTCTTTAAAAAAATGTCCCCTTCCCCTTATCCTCAAATATCATCCATCCATCCGGGCACCTTCGTGTACTCCTGGTCAGTGGCCAAGTACTAGCAGGAAGTACAGGCCCCAGATTGGATTATGAAACTGGGGAGGCAGGAAGAGCTCAGTCTGGAAAGAGGTAAAACACAGAGGTGTGAGGTGGAGTAGTCTCAGGGCAGGGGCTCACTGCACAACCAACATGAGAATGGGCTCTAGGAGCCCCAACACAGAAGAGCTGCTTGGGGTGAAAAAGATCCAACTTTGGGGTGCCTGGGTAGCTCAATCGGTTCAGCATTCGACTTTGGCTGAGATAGTGATCTCACAGTTTTTGGGTTCCAGCCCTGCATTGGACTCTGTGCTGGCAGCACAGGCCCTCTGTCCCCCTCTTTCTCTGCCCCTCCCCTGCTCATGCTTTCTCTCTCCCTCTCTCAAAAATAAACAAACATTAAAAAATTTAAAAAAAAAATCCAACCCCATAAGCAACCCTGCTCGGGAAGTGCCAACTTTATGTCAGGGCTCATGAGCCCAGGACTGGTACCCCTCTAATCACTGAAGCAGGACAGACACTCTGGGGAAAACCGGGCCTTCCCAGCTGAGCCAATCTCCTGCCTAAAGCTTGTCCCCTTTGCATACAAATGCCACACCTGAAGCTCCAGATGTCCATCGGAAAACCCCAAGAGAAAAAAAAAATGGGGCCTACAACAGGCAAACGGATGTACCTGTGACAATTTTTTGAGCGAGAGAAACTGGAAAGAGGTTGGCAAAGGCCAGTACAGAACAAGAAAGAAGATAGGAGCACCGAACAGAGAGGGGCCAACGCAGTGGGTTTATCTTCTCAAGGGAACTGGGAAAGAGAGTAGCATAGCAAACTCAGAAAAGGGACAGGAAGCAGAGCTGTCTGCACACATCTCCTAACCTAGGGTCAGACATGGCTTCTAAGAAAGGGAGGACCAGCCCTTTCTGGTCACCCCAAGATAGGCTGAACCACCATGCTGTTTTGCCTTGGACTTAGGGTTTTCCCAGACTTGAGACTTATATACCTAAAATCAACTAAGTCCAGAGCCAATCTGAAAAGACTCTATGGATGCTGATGCATAGGGGCACTTGTGCCCCAATGTTTATAGCAGCACTTTCAACAATAGCCCAATTATGGAAAGAGCCTAAATGTCCATCAATTGACGAATAAAGAAGATGTGATTTATATATACAATGGAATACTACTTGGCAATGAGAAAGAATGAAATATGGCCTTTTGTAGCAACGTGGATGGAACTGGAGAGTGTTAGGCTAGGTGAAATAAGTCAGGCAGAGAAAGACAGATACCATATGTTTCCACTCATAAGTGGATTCTGAGAAATTCAGCAGAAGACCAGGGGAGAGGGGAAGGGGGGGAAAAAGTTACAGAGAGGAAAGGAGACAAACCATAAGAGACTCTTAAATACTGAGAACAAACTGAGGGTTGAAGGAGGCCGGGGCGTTGGGAGGGAGGGGAGGGTGGGTAATAGGCATTGAGGAGGGCACCTGTTGGGATGAGCACTGGGTGTTGTAGGGAAACCAATTTGACAATAAATGATATATTTTTTAAAAAATGAAAAGACCCTATGGAGAATCCAGAAGCGCAAGAGAAGTTCTCAGAGCCACCGTTCAGAGGCAAATTTCTGTCACTTTTCTTTTCAGCTCTTATAATTCCAGAATGTACTCAATCACAGGGCCCAAGTCAAGAGGCTCATAGGGCAGGGCGCCGTGAAAGGCCTTTACCCCAGTGGCCAATCCTTCTTTACAAGCTCAGTAGGCCTGCCTCACTCGGAGACAGGATGAAGGGTATGATACCAAACAAAGCTCCCAGGCTCTGTATTGCTTTGGAGCCTCTCCCTTTCTGGCCCCAGCTCCCAGCCCTGACCATAGAGGAAGGAACTGGACCATCAATGCCCTCCAGGGCTGTGATCAAAGCTTTACAGATAAAGAGACAGTGTGGGGGGGAGGGGGGTTGAACTTAACAGCAACAAAAAAAAGGCAGAGGTCTAAGAAATTTAACATGAATCCAAGTTGGTGGGGCTAGTGTTTCTAGCAACCAAAGACTTTTCTGGGGTCCTTACAAACCCCACGAGGGGCTGAGCATCTCTACAGACTCGGGCTCAGATGAAAAGGCAAAGCCAACAACTGGGTACACTTCTTTCCAAGCCAAGAGCGCTCTCTGAGTTTGGGCAACACGACCCACAATGAGCCTGCCCTACACGCTACACCCCCACTCCTCCCACTGAGGACCCAGACTCAGCTCCTCACACCAAGAAGAAGATTCTGACTCGGGGGAACAGAAAGCCAGACACACACATCTGCTACCAGCTCCTCAAGTCTAGGGGTATGCCCGAGGGAGCCACTGAAGGCAGGTAAGAGTTTTACAGATGAGCAACCATGCTCCTGTTGTGAGTTATTGTGAAGCCCGCTGTGGGCCCTGATCGGGTCCATAACCAGAATACCATTTGTTAACCAGTCAGATGTTACACAAAAAATGTCCCTGTGGCTACCGGGCAACTGAATGTCTTGACCTTCAGTTTTACTTTACTAGATCAAGTCACACCGTGTTGATTTGATGTATGAATACATAAAGAATAATGAGGTGAAGTATTAGTCAAAGTAAATATAATTTCACAGAGCTGGATAAACCAGGTGGAGATCTCACCCTTCAATACTTTTCCTACCTTGGCTCACTTTATCTTTCTTTTTCTCACTTGTTCTAAGAAAACTAGCTATTGAAGCTTTTGAGAGGATGCACAAGTTAAAAAAGAAAAATAATTCTACGAGTAACAAAAAAAAAAGTTTCCATCATGCTGAGGAGGAAATACATTTGTGGAAATGATGGGCATTCCAGCTGCACTAGCCAGCCATCCTCAGACTTCTCCAGAACGTGCCAAGGACACAACACCAGAGAGTGAAAGAGGCCCTGGAACACAAAACAAGAGTGAGGTGAGACCAACTTTGCCTCTTCCCTCCCCTAACCGTTGCCTGAGCCCAGAGGGGATACACTTGTGCAGGGGCCTCCTCCCAGGACCTATAACCCGGGTGTTTGGGAGATGCTTCTGGAGTTAAAAGCACTTTCACTGTGGGCAATTCAGAACGGTGCAGGTCACCCTTTCCTTCCCTGAACACAGAACTTCTCTGCATCCAAAGGGGCGGTGAGGGAACTTTGGATAACATGCAGCGAGGGGTACTCGCAAGACCCTGCGACCAGGAAAACGGGGGAAGCAGCCACATTGCAAGCCAACAGCAGAGCTTAACTTCCACCCTTGGCTCTCTGCCTCTGCCTCTTCTCATCTGTCTCGGGTGCCATCGAGGCCAGCAGGACTGAGACAGCGGGCAGGACGGGGGCACTGGGAGACACGGTTAACAAACAGCCTGACATGAATCCTCAGAGCTCAGAGAGACTCACAGGGCTGCCTCCCAATGGTTCTCACACCATTACCTGATGAAGTGTGTTCAATAGGTGGCAGATGACTATCTCCAGGACTCCAGCTTATCTGCCCATTAAATCAGATTGCTAATAAAGAGGGTTTAATGGGGAGTATGAATCTTAGCACAGTAACTGTTTACCTCAAGTTTTTGTGCTACACACCCTGAAGTGAATCGCTAAACAAAAGAACATCTGTCACAGCTCTAGTCAACATTAGACAGCTGGGGCCAATCCCAGGTCCCTACCAAGCACAGAGAAGCCTCCTTGGAAGCACACAGGTACATGCACACTCACACACACACCATGGATACACAACACAAGTGGCCCTTTCCTGCTGAGGAGAGCACAGGGTCATCCAGACTTGCCACAAGATAGTCCTTCCTCACCTGTCCCCACTACTAGAGAACCCTAAGCCACAGCAAACATCTGTCTCTCTCTCATGGCCATGGTGTCACACAGTTTGGGCAGGGACATCCCAAAATCAGAAGCAAGGGAGGCACAGAGTTGGTTGGGACACCCCCCAAGTCTTTTTATCGAGCCACAGAGTAAATTACTCCCAGAATCAGAATCACTCATGATTCTATTGTGGGAAGAAGAGAGACCGTAGAAACCAAGTCTGTCTGGTAGCATGTGAGAGACCACAATCCCAACTCAGGAGAAGTTTGGGATTCCACATAGTAACTGACCCAATACCATAGCGACCCAGTATTTAACATGTGTGAAGCACCAAGCCCAGGGATGAGCACCTGCTCCATGTCATTCATTCTCACCACCACCCCGGGAGGCTGGGGTTGTCACCCCCATTCACAGATGAGAAAACCCAGCCCCAAAAAGGAAAGGGACATACCTAAGTTCACAGGGCTAATATATGAAGGAATCTGGATTCAAATCCATGTCTGAATCACTAAGCACCTTCTAGCAATTAAAACATTACATACACACACCTGTAAGATGTGCTGTGGTGACAGAAAGGATGCATTAAATGAAAGTAAATGTGGGGACCGTGAACTTCCTGAGCTAGAGGCTATTCCTCTGTTAATACCAATGGACACTGTCGGCCACACTTCTTCCACGTCAAGGCCCGCATGCTTAAGACTTGATCTCTGACCACACAACATCCCCAGGGACTTCCCCAGGATTACTGGCACTCTCAGTGCTGTGCATACAAGAACCAAGGCTAAAACACAGCATTTACACAATGATATTTTTTTTAAGAGAGAGAGCAAGCAGGGGAAAGGGGCAGAGAGAGACAGGGAGTATCAAGCAGGCTCCACACTCTGCACAGAACCCAACACAGGGCTTGATCGCACCACCCTGAGATCATGACCTGAGCTGAGATTGAGAGTCGGACGTTCAACAGACTGAACCACCCAGGCACTCCATACGATATTATCTTGACACAAAGGACTCAACCAGACAGAACTAAGCTATCTTGATTTCGTCTCTAACTCAAACACTTGTGGGGTTTGGAAAATCACCCGTCTACTTTGCTTACAGCCCACCAGCATGGTAAGAGGAAATAACCAGGCCTGAGATGCACACGGCCCTCACGTGCAGCCAGGAATTCCTGACGAAGAACAAACCTCAAAACACAACAGGGTAACAGAGTCCTGACCTGGACTCACTTGAATTTCAACACATACCCATTTCCACACAACACATCTCCTCCCTCGAGTGGGTCAGGGTGTGTTCCCTGAGCAGAGGACACTGGCAGCTGAGTCTGGGCCAGGCTTCTCGCTTCTCCTCATGCCCTCCACACACACCTGTCCCCTGCAGCCTGGGCCCAGGGGCAGCCCTGTGGGCACAGGAACCAAGGCAAACACAGGACAGACGCTGGTACATGCAGGCATAGAAGGGCCCACATGCTGTCACTCTCTCCAAGGACGGAAGTTGTGTTGAGCATTCATCCCATGCTTATTTACCAAGTGTCTAGGCAAAGGGCTGATCCTGGGGCAGCAGGGGAGAGACCCAGGCCCATGATCACACAAGCCACCAGCAGGCAGGGCAGACGGGCCAGCAATACGGACGCTCCCAGCCCACTGTGATGAACACCGTTAGCACCCAGCCTCCTCTGAGCCTTGTGATGCTCCGGGAGTCCCATGGCCGTGCATCCCGTCACCACCTCATGGTCACCACCATGAGAATCGAAGACCTCTTCCTGGGGCCAGCAGCCAGAAGTGACATCAGCCTTAACAAATTTGGCCAAGGCGAATTCATGGAGACAGGGAAGGAGAAGAGGGTTACCAAGGACCCACCTTGGGGGAGGCAAGGTGAGTTACTATTTAATAGGTACAGAGTATCCGTTTGGGATGAACAAGTGCTGGAAATGGAAGGCAGCAATGGTTGCATAACATCATGAATGCACTTAAGGTCACTGAGTTGTGCATACAAAAATGGTTTAAATGGGCAGTTTTATGTTACATTATTTTACAATTTTTTTTATTGGCCAAAGCAGGGAATCACCTCAATTGCCAGTCCTTCCTAGCCCTGGAGAATAATCAATGGTCTAGAGGTGAATCTGGAACAGAGTGGATGCTCAATATATAATAACTATCATTCTTACCATTATCAATCACATGGCTTGTCTGTGACCACCTAAGTTATGAATGAATGAGAGAATGTTTCTCAACTACCACAAGAGAGTTTCTATCACAATTAAATATTAATTAACGCTACAATCACTGCAGAATCCCAATGGCTGACATCATACGTTTTCACATTCAAGCTCAGCTTACTCCCATCTCCCACCATAAGCTGTTTACCGTTGCTATTATTTTAGTTCCAACCACTGTGATCACTGTACTTAAAATTCAATCAGGCTTCTAATTTTAAGCATCTTTTTTGTGTATAGCGCCAACAGTTGACAAGCGTCCTGAATTTAACATCTGTTCCCAGCAGTAAATGGTTTTAATTTGAGAAGTGAAAATACATATAAGGCAATTATGAGCGACTCTCACACTGTGATTCATGGCTGTGCCACAGCATCTTCCTCCACGACGGTGACGGACTGAAGGATGGAGCCCGCAGCCAGGAGCGCTAGCAAAACATGGGAGCTACACAAGAGGCATGGACACCCCACTGCCACCAGAATGCCTTTTGACTAACAGAAAAATAACCTACTATGCTCCAAAAAACCTGCTGGACATTTTTACAAGCTTCCTCTCACGTAATCCTAGAGGAAGAGGCATTACCCCAGAACTAGGAGTAAAAACAGGGTTTCTGGGGCAACCTCATGACTCAGAAAGCCTCATTCATGTCCACAGTCAAGAAGCCACAGAAGGTGACCCCTGACCCGGTCTTAGTTGTGCCCCGTGACAGTGTTGATGTCTATGTCAAGGCTCTTGTATTCAGAGGATACAATTCAGGGGGATTCCAGCTGGAAACTAACCAGCTGGGCTCACGGACTTGGGTCTGAACTTAGGGAGAGAGGGGATGCCAACAAAGCCAAAAGTGTTTTTCATTCAGAGTTGGGATGTAATGTACAAGCTGAGACAATGATGGGATCATTAAGCATATAGAAAGCAAGCAGCAATTTCTTTGGCCTCAGTCAGATGCTAATTATATTTAAATTGGTAAACTGTGAAGGGAAATGGGCATAAAATGCTAGAAATATACCATGTTATTAAGGATGTGTGAAATCTTCAATTAGGAATTTTAATATTTGGGGGCACCTGGCTGGCTCAGTCAGTGGCAAGTATGACTCTTGATCTCAGGATTGTGAATTCAAGCCCCAGGTTGGGTGTAGAGATTACTTAAAAATACAATCTTTGAAAAAAGGAATTTGGGGATACCTGGGTAGTTCAGTTGGTCAAGGATCCAACTTCAGCTCAGGTCATGACCTCATGGTTACTGAGTTTGAGCCCCACATTGAGATCTGTGCTGACAGCTCAGAGCCTGGAGCCTGCTTCAGATTCTGTGTCTCGCTCTCTCTCTCTGCCCTTCCCCCACTCATGCTCTCCCCCAGCCTTAAAAATAAAATAAACATTAAAAAAAGCAATTTTAACATTTGTAGCTCTCTAAAACAGAGCTCCCCTCATGTTTCAGCCTTCTCCACAGGGTCTTCTGGAACTATAGCTCTGTAATTTAAAAATTCTCTGAGATCATTATCCTCTACTCAAAAGCCTCCCTGCCTTCTCTCAAACCTAGCTTTCCATGGAGATGCCACCCCATGCCCCACACCCCAGATGCTCAGGGATGGGAGGTAGAGCTCCAGTCCTCTCTGCTGTCACATCAATACTCCCATCAATGATGACCAATTCATTCATCTAAGACTTAGGCTCATGGCAACCATCTTCTCCTCCACCCTCATTGCTTCTCAGCTCCTAGGTGACCAGTGTCCACATAAAGGACCCATCCTGCATACTGACCTCCACTTCCTGGACCACCTTATTCCAGTATCCTCCTCCCTCCACCCCCTTTTGGTCATCCAGGGTCACACCCAGAACCTTGTCATCTACCAAGAGCATTTGGCTATCAACGTCATTAATTCAAACATCACCTTCTGACCACACCCTCTCCTTGCAGCTTGCTGCCTCTCAACATTCTTGGGCAGCTCCAGGACCTCCATTTCTTCATCCCTTCTCTTTCTGCCCAATCCATCAGTGCGGTGCAGGTGCATGAAAAGAAAAACCAGTTGAAGAGATTAATAAATTAAACAAGTTTGTCTTTTTATTCATGTAAATTGGAACGCTTCTATTATTCCATTGGTCAGTATAATGCTGGCTTTGACTTGGGGTGTTTATGTATGTGGTTTTTAAATATCACCTTAAGATATTATGTCAATCTATCAAGGGGTGGTCAAGGAAGGCCTTTGCTACACTTAGGCACAAATCTGAAAGGAAGGAAAAGAGGGAGCCACATGGCTTCCTGGGTAGAACATTCCAAGCAGTACAAACACTAGATCCAAAGTCCTTGAGGTAGTAGGACATTTGGTGAGTCCAAAGAACAGCAGGGAGTTCAGCAGAGCAGCAGCAGCAGATCCAACAAGGGTGACAGAGTGATAGGAGATGAAATCAAACACATGGAGCAGGCTGGAAGGAGGAGGTGAACCACCAAGAGTTTCCAAGGCCATGTGAGGGTAGTGGCTTTTACCCCAATGGTAGGGTTGTAAGCATACTAGTGACATGACCTAACCTGCAGTTTGAAGGTCATGTTCTGGCTGCTGGGTTAAGAATAGACTCCGGTGGATAGGGGACACCTGGGTGACTCAGTCAGTTAAGCATTTGACTCTTGATTTTGGCTCAGGTCATGACCTGACAGTTCGTGGGTTTGAGTCCCACATCAAGCTCTGTGCTGACAGCATGGAGCCGGCTTCAGACCCTTTGTCTCCCTCTTTCTCTGCCCCTTCCTACTCACCTCTCTCAAAAATAAACAAACATTTAAACAATTTTTTTAAAAAAGACATTTAAACAAATTAAAAATAATAATAATAATAGACTACAGGGCTGGCCAAGGGTGAAAGCAGGGATTCTTGGTGGCAGGCTATGACAGCAATCCAATCAAGAGATGGACAGGGAGTTAGAAGGAGTCAAAAATGGTCAGATCTATTTTGAAGATAAAAACAACTAGACAGATAAATAAAAATAGGCAACAGGTGATAGCTGGAGAGCTGCTAGGTAGGAAATCAACATAATGAAGGAGGTACACATGCACATGTAAAAAAACCTACAAGTTACTGTTGAGTAAGAAGCACGTCACAGAGAAGTACATGTGATTCTACTCACAATAAAAAATTACATACTTATACATTCATAGGAAGATATCTGGAATGATACACACTCCACTGCTAAGAGTGGTTTCCTCTAGTAAATAGGATTAGAAGGGGCATAGGGGGAGCTCTCCTCTCTTCAATATATTTTTGGATTAAACAGTGAGCATTTATACTCATTACACATGCTGAAGGAGACAGGAGGGGTGGTGAGCACCCCTCCACATGACCAAGTGAACCCTGAGCCAGATGACCTCTTCAGAAGTAAGTCCCCAAGGAGAGTCACACATCAAATGACATACTAGACCTAAAAATTCCGACCAGCCATTAGCTTCTTTCTCACGGTAAACAATATTGCAGGGTCCCCTCACTTCTTTGAGCTCCAGTTTCCTCACTGGTAAGACAGGGGTAACACCACCTGTGTCGCTGGAAAGCCAAGATAACGGACCTATGCCAAGTGACTAGCAAATCGCCTGGGACACACAGACGCTCAGTAAACAGCAACCTCCGTCCCCTCCCCAGCCAGGATTCCAGGCAAGTCCAGAGGTGGGGTTGCTCCCAAAGTCTAAAAATGCTCTAGTATTCCAGTTCCAGGAAGGGTGCTGTTCTAAATGAGGTTGCAGCACCCCATCTCCCATAACAAAGAGGGTCTCCCTCAGAGGTAAGAGCCAGGTGCTTCACTCAGACCCGCTCTAGAGAAAGGCAGAGAGCAATATAGAAATATCCCCACCCTAACCTCAGTGTATAGCTGGGCTCCCCAAAAGTCTAAGTCAAGGTCAGAAGTTCCTGACAATTGTGATTTTCCTCCCTTGCTTGAGAGAAGACTATGGAGGGGAGGGAAAGAAAAGCTGGATGCTATTTATCTAAAATCACTAATGCTTTCTGAGAAGCTATAAAATGTGCATGCTCTTGCCAAATGGATGTCAAAAGAGCTTTGATCTCCATTTTGGCCGGAAATGACCCGTTCCCTTCCTAATGCAGATATATGGTTTTTGTGCCTAAAATCTGCCCAGTCAGATGCAAGGCACATTCTTAATTATTCTGAAATGATTAAAAACAGAGCCATAAATCTATGCTTTGACACAACATGGTGATTTGACCCCAAGACATATCATAATGGGTTATTAACAATGCTTCCCAAATCTATGGGAATTTTTTTCCAAAGCTATTCGCTAATTAATAGCTGTTCACACAATGATCACTTTTGAGTAATTATGGAACTGTGCCACATTATTTTGTGATGAGAACATAATTATGCCCATTAAAATTATTTGCATACTTTTTAACCTTCTGCCAGAAATAAATGAGGCTAGTCTACGGCTAACACAAACTTTGTGACAAAACCTAGAGGTTATCACCTCTGCGACACTTCTTGCCCAAAGCTTGTTTTGTAGCCCAGAAATTTAGGATTCTTCCTTGAGCCTTTTCGGAATGCCTGGAAGCAAATGGCACTGAGAAAGTGCGTGGCAGGGGACATCTTCCTTATCTTACCAGCCTCACATCTCTATCTCTGTGACTGTCAGCCTGCTTACCCTTAGCATCCCTCATCTCGGCATGGCCTCCATGCCCACCTCACCTCTCCAGTCCACCTTCCTGACCGAGCCCCCAACGCTCAATTTAAGCCACCAGCCTGACCGAACTATTTCCTGTGCCCACTCCTCACTTCCTTTGACTGACTGGGACCTACTGGAAGGCAAGACCTCATCCCATGCATCCCTGTGTCCAGTAAAGCCTGTGAGACAGAACTTGCCTTGTCCAAAAGGCCATTACCAAATGGAGGAAAGTTCAGAGAGCATCCTTCGTTCCTGCTTGCATCTAAGCAGCAAGACCGGTTGGGAGATGTGGGGCCTTGCTTTTTCCTGTCTCAGGACTTTACTTTCTGTTGGGAGTACCTTAGGGTGTGCTTAAGATCGGAGGTGGGGTGGGGGGGAGGTGGGGGGTGGGGAACCTTAGAGCTTTCCCTATAGGCTGTCCCTCCAAGGTTCTGGGAGTCTCCTGCCTTGGATTTGGGTACATCAAGAGACCCTAAATGCATGGAACCAACTTGTACTAAAAACAGTATTCACCATTTATTGGAAATCCTAATTTAAAGGGGCACCTGGCTACTTATCTGGCAAGTGGCGATGGAGATGGAGGCAGGTGTCCCCCTGCAGGGCACCTGCCCAACGGGCCCAGGTGGTCTCCCTCGTTGCTAAGGCAGAGGCCAGCAAGGTCATCCAGCTCCTCAGCAGCCACAGCTCAGGTGTTCTGGGCTCGAAGCTCAGAGCTGTGCAGGGGCAGAAAAGAAACCTTACTGCAGGTCTTTTTCATCCCAAGAACCATGTCATGGGGTGCCTGGAAGGCTAAGTGTCCAACTAAGTGTCCAACTCTTGACTTTGGCTTGACTCGAGATCACACAGTTCGTGGGACGGAGCTCCACATGGGATCGAACCCCGTGTCAGACTCTGCACTGTCAACACAGAGTCTGCTTGGGATTCTCTCTTTCTCTCTCTCTCTCTCTGCCCCTCCCCCAATTGTGCTCTTTCTGTCAAAATAAATAAACATTAAAAAATAACAACCATGTCATACTGCCTCAGCCCCTGCCCCTCTGTCCGGGTAACTTGTCTCCTGCCTAGTGTTCACCTTCTTCACCTTCCAGAAGACAGCCTTCACTCCCAACCTTCTCACTCCTGTCAGCATCTCGAGCTGTGGCCACAAGAGACTTCACTGCCTAAGGTCATAGGCAAGGGCAAGGGGGACAGAGTTCAAAAGGGGAGATGGTCCCTAACGCTGGCCACCACACAGTCCAAGAGGAACCTCCTCTGTACAGCATGGGGAGCTGATTGGGGGTGGGTAGGGAGAAGCGGTAGCAAAAGCTCACAGCTACAGCCAACCTTGTGTCCTGTCCCCTCCTGCTTCCTGTCCCCAGAAAAGGAGGCTTCCAACAGCTTCCCCCCAGTTCCCCAGATTCATTATTTCATTTGACTAACACATACATATTACACCCCTACTATGTTCCAGGAACTGATCTAGATGCTTGGGATGCATTAGAGAAAAAAACAGGAGAGATTCCTGCCTTCTATCATTTATTCATGGAGTAATTCAAAAACTCCAAAATTCAGGAGCAAAGCAGTCACAGATCAAACTGGAAACCAAACTTTCACCACCTGTGTTAAAGGTAAGTAACACTGCCTTGGATTGAAAACATTCGATTGTTCCCGAGAGAAAGAGAGAAAAACCAAAATAATCCAAGAATGATACAAGAACGTTAACAAATACA
This sequence comes from Herpailurus yagouaroundi, assembly GCF_014898765.1. Taxonomy (NCBI): domain Eukaryota; kingdom Metazoa; phylum Chordata; class Mammalia; order Carnivora; family Felidae; genus Herpailurus; species Herpailurus yagouaroundi. The sequence continues at coordinate 20,271,786 of NW_024412423.1, read as the reverse complement.
CTGAAGGTTGTTCTTTGGGGAAAATCAGATTAAAACAATCAAATTTCTGGCAAAAGAATTTGGCTAACGAATTTGGAGATCTCAATGACATGGAAGATTTTCTAAGGAATATGTAAATTATCAAAATGAACCCTGATAAGAATTTTTTAAGACCAATCATGAAGGAAAAAGTCACCAAATATTTACTTGCACAAAGGCTCCAGGTCACATGCTGAATTTAACTTTCAAGAAACTGCTAATTCTGGTCATACGAACTGTTCAGCCACAAAAAACAAAGTTGACCAGCAATGTAATTTAAGAAACTATCATAACGCAGACATCAAAATCTGACAAAAGAGTACAAAAAATAAAACAAAACAAAAAAACCATGCATCATCCTCACTTGTGAAAATAAGTGTTAGGATGGCCAGTGACGCAGGTGGCAAAGAAATGCACCAAGAATGGAACAAGAAACAGGAGCAGAGTTTATTCACTCTCCAGGGGACGAGAGGTGCCAGACATCAAGAGAGATGTCATTGGGGGGCGCGTAGAGGGGATGCCTGAGTGGCTCAGTCGGTTACGCATCCGATTCTTGGTTTCAGATCAGGTCATGATCTCACGGTTCATGAGAAGGAGCCCCTCGTCAGGCTCTGCACTGAGCAGGGAGCCTGCTTGGGAATCTTTCTCCCTCTCTCTCTGCCCCTCCCTCCATTCACACACACGTGTGTGCTCTCTCTCTCAAAATAAATAAACTTTTTTTTAATGTTTATTTAGTTTTTGAGAGAGCAGGGCACAAGTGGTGGAGGGGCAGAGAGAGGGGGAAACACAGAATCGGAAACAGGCTCCAGGCTCTGAGCTGTCAGCACAGAGCCCCACACGGGGCTCAAACTCACAGACTGGGAGATCATGACCTGAGCTGAAGTCAGACACTTAACCGACTGAGCCACCCAGGCGCCCCTAAATAAATAAACTTTTTTTAAAAAGTAGAGTGGCACCTGGGTGGCTCAGTCAGCAAAGCATCTGACTTGGGCTGAGGTCATGATCTCATGATTTGCGAGTATGAGCCCTGCATCGGGCTCTGCGATGACAGCTCAGAGCCTGGAGCCTGTTTCGGATTCTGTGTCTCCTTCTCTTTCTGCCCCTCCCCCGTGAAAGTTCTCTATAAAAAAAATGATTACTTTTTTTTTTAAAAAGAATTTCTCGGGGCACCTGGGTGGCGCAGTCGGTTAAGCGTCCGACTTCAGCCAGGTCACGATCTCGCACTCCGTGAGTTCGAGCCCCGCGTCAGGCTCTGGGCTGATGGCTCAGAGCCTGGAGCCTGTTTCAGATTCTGTGTCTCCCTCTCTCTCTGCCCCTCCCCCGTTCATGCTCTGTCTCTCTCTGTCCCAAAAATAAATAAATGTTGAAAAAAAAAATTTAATAAAAAGAATTTCTCTTCCATGAGAATACTGGTTCTATCAAATCATTATTTCATTATGTGACACTATCAATGACAAGAAAACAGACATATACCATCCTTGGTTATTATAAGGCATGTTTCTTTCACTTTGTTGAATAATGTCTTTCAAACAATGCACAAAGTTAATATTAAGTAATTCCTACCCTCTCTTTTCCACACAATCATCACGTTGGTGCACCTTAGAACCACTATCTTAATTTGAGGAAATAAGATAGATCTCAAATGAATAACTCTTATCATACCTACCAGTGTGACACTTAAGTTTTGACATTAAAGTCAGGAATAAGACAGGGATGCTCATTATCACCATTGTTAGCTAAGACTGTTCAGAAGGGCCTGAGCAATACAAAAAGACACAGCCTGTAAAAATATAACTATTAAAAATGACACTATACTATTATTTTCATTCAATCACTCATGGTAACATTACGTTCCTACACAAGTCAAGATAATTTCATCTAAAAACCTATCAGAATAAGAGAGTTCCATATCATGGTAGTCACTAGCTGGCAAGGTGTAGTATAATGAAATAAACATATTCCTATGCTATTCCTAAGAATTTAAGTTGTTAAATCCTTTTGGAAACAATGTGGCAGCCTCTATCAGAAATCTTAAAATATTCATAAAGAAACAAACTAAAGTTAAGACCTATTAGGGCAGATACTATTGCTTTCCAAAAAGCTAATCGTGTTTCTTTCCTCCTAACAGAATCCCAACTTTGGGGAACAATGTCATGACAATGTCATGTCACCTTTTGCCAAGAATAGATCTTGGACTAGGCATTTGATGTACACCGTGTAAAGGAAAGTACTAGAGACTTCAATCTCTAAAAAGAAAGATCTTAAGGAGAAATACCTTTTGCTCCTACCCTTTTCCTTCCTCCTTGGGATTCCAAGAAACAACAACCTGATGCTTAGAGACGTGGAAGCTATTTGGGGCCATGAGGAGACACACTGTCCCTGAAAAATAGAAAAGAGCTGGAGAGAGGTTGATATCACTGAGCCACTGCTCCAGCCCATGTAGTCTTTTCTCTCAGTGTGCATCTGAATACACAGTGGGCCTCCATCCATCATGGCTGTCTGACATCTTTTTAATAATCCCATGATATTTTGTTGGTTTCATATGAATGTTACCTTCTTGCACTAGGAATCCGAACATGCACTTGTCAGACTTCCTTATCACTAGATTGAGGACATGGGTCCAGGTTCTGCTAATCTGATGACCCCTTCCCCCACCGCCCCCCGCCCCCTGCCTTGGACTGGGACTCAGAAAGGAGAGGTGAAATGAAAGCCATCTGCAAGTAGCTCGGTTGTCTAGTAGTGTGCTGTACATGGCAGCTTGTCCTTCTAGACAATCTGTGGCAGAGCTTCTAGAGTTCAAAACCTGGCATCATTAGCACAAAGCATTAGCAAGCAGCCACGGTGTTTCACTACCAAGTTCCACAATGGGATGGAGCACTGATCTTGGCTCCATTGTTCCTGGCTGTCATATCCAAGCCTAGTTCTCTCCATCACCACCCCAACTGCCAGAGCTATTTAATACCTTGTGTAAAGATTCCTTTCTCCTTAAATATCAATAGTGGATTCTCTCATTTGCAAGCAAGAACCTGAACCTATAATTACACCTCTCACAGTCTATTCCAAAAAAAAAATCCAAAACCCAGAAAGAGCCTTATACATAAAGGTAACTACTGTTGTATTATCTGTAATGGTGGGGAAATTTTTTTAACAAGTTAGATGTCCCACAATGAGAAAATTATTAAGAAATGTGTTATGAAACCACTTGAAGTCTATAAAATTTTTGTAATAACATGGAAAACTAAAATAATGCAATACTACAAAATTACACATAGTTGGTTATAGCCATATGAATAGTGATGAGAGTGCCATAACCATTTTCCCATTTGGGTCAAGGATTCCTTTCATTGGTCTAACAAGTCCTTCCTATGGTGAACAACTTGGGGGTGTCTGCAAAGTCCATGATTCATTCCATCTTACCTGAGAAGTTGCCTTCTCATAGCACAAGTGTGGATCCTAGCAGCCATGTTTGCCTCATGACTGTCCTCCCTCCCTGACCACAGCTGATTGGACCTCGGGAGACTACCTCACCCAAGCTGGGTCAGTGAGAATTTCTCTAGATACTGAATTCAGAATAATCCAGTTTCCTCATGTGACTGGAACTGAATGCCAGTAAGAACTCAGGTGGTCAGGATGGTCATCTTCTTACGTCCAGAGAAAGGAGAAATGCTGCCCTGCACAGCAAGAGTGGAGGGTGGGAAAGGGGAGATGGGGGGGTGGAGTCAGGGGAGGAAAAAAAGATGGGGAGTGATGGGAGGAGACAGGAGGAAGGAGAAAGAGAGGAAGACACAGGGCACACAAGGAGGAGACAGGAAGGAGAGTCAAAGGTGGAGAGAGCAAGGGGCTGGGAGAAACGAGGTGGGGAGAGACTGGGAGAGGAAGAACAGACAGGGAGGATAAAGAGGGGGAGACAAGAGGAGATGGCAGGGGGTTAGAGGGGGAGCAGGCATCTCTCTAGGTTCTACTCCTAGCCTGTTTCTGAGTCTGGGATTCCTTCCTGCCCTTGGGTTCCAAGAGAAATTCCTATTCCCTCAAAATAATTTATTGCTAATAACTAATTTGAGAAGGTTTCTGTGACTCAGAACCAAGGATGATTTTACTTGATTTCTAAAGGTAAAACCTCAGGATGCCATGGGCAATCTGAGGGCATCTCACCCTCAGCACCGCTGACTTCTTTTCTACCCACCCTCAACTTCCCAGGGGCCAAACCTTGCACCTCAGCCTGCACAGCCAAACTAAAGTCACCCCAAGCAAGTCTAGCCAAAGCAACCTGGTGACACCAAGCTCCCAGCTCCACTCATGGGATCGGTCAGGGTGGGGGACCAGACGAGGGGGAGAATGAGCAATAGAGTACACAGCCATTTACTAAGAACAGACTTGGGGCACGTGGGTGGCTCAGTCAGTTAAGTGTCTGACTTGATTTTGGCTCAGGTCCGTGGGTTTGAACCCAGCATGAGGCTCTGCACTACCAGCACAGAGCCTGCTTCTGATTCTCTGTCTCTCTCTCTCTCTCTCTCTCTCTCTCAAAAATAAACATTTAAAATAAAATTTCTTTAAATTTTTTTAAAAAGAAGAATGGCCTTGTCTTTACTGGAAGAAAAACAAAAATTTTGGAGCTGGGAGTTGCTTTAAAGGTCTAGCCCAGAGCCAAAAGGAGCAGTGGAGAAAGGAAACTAGTCCAGAGATAGGGCATTTTGAAAAGAAATCCAATGTGAGCAGTGCCTAAAAGATCCAGCCCACGAGAACAAAAATGAGTTGAAGAGAATACTTACAAAGTTTGCTGTGTAATTCCTGGTTGGTGGTCCCATTAAGAAAACCTTCAGCAAAGCTGTTCATTACCCTCATCAAGGCTTTTGGAGCCTCAGGCATCTCTTTCAGATGTTTAATGGTATTGAGGTTGCCTTAATGAAAGAACGTCCAGGGTTTTTTCTGATTTCACACTGCAGCAGGGGTGCAGCAGAAAAACCAATCCATGGACTACTCAGAGTACAGAGGATGGGATTTGGTGGTTGGAATCCTAAAAATCAGAGGAAAGGGAGCCACAGAAATGTTCATGCATTTTCTAAGGAGAGGGCTGCTGGTGACGGTACTTCTGACAGGTGCCCAGAGTCCAAGTGGGCTACAGTGTATAGAAAGGCTCCCATCGTCCGTCTGTGCCATGTGCAATGGAACCTCTCCAGGAATCCTGTTTGACATGTAACTGAATTAATGGTGATGAGATGACTGCTGATCATCATGATTAAAGCCTTTGCTGATGCAGAAAACCCAGAACCTCGAAATGGCCAGACCTGCCATGCTTCCCCCACTCTGACTGCCCCCAACAGTGACGCAGCCTAATCGGAATGTAGAACTCCATTCTCCGCTCCACACCTTCTGGGCCCCTGTCACTAGAGAGACAAACGACTTGCCACCCCAGTATCCATTCCTGCCGCCTCCACAGAGAAGATTCATATCTAGAGGTATGATGCCATCCTTTCTTCTCTCTGAAATTCATCTTCCCCAGAGGAGAAGGTCCTTCCAGCTCCAAGGAAGCACCTTCTGACAGGTCCACATCTGCATGTAGGAGGGTCATTATCACACACCCACATGGGTCAGGAATGGTGTCTTAAAAAGAAATAATTTTCTGTTCTGATTAATATCTCTTTAAGACACTTTCTCTTCCCTCTTCCTTTCAGTAACACTCTTGGTTTCTTCATTATTAGCAAAATCCTACAAGGTTTGTATAGAAAGATGACTGACTTTTCATAACAAATTCCCCATACACATTCCAACAAAAAAATCATCTGCACCCCCATACACATGTCCCAGCCTGCCCCCAAAAAAATGACAGAAGTGGCCCACCAGGGAGCTGACAGCTCTAATGAGGGAGAGACTTGATTAGCACAGCCAAAGAAATGAGACCTCTCTGGGGAAGGCAATGAAAGCCTGGAGAAGCTCAGACATGTCTGGACAAAGCACAAGAGTAAAGGCAGAGACACATGGTACATGCTGACCCTAAGAAGTGATGTCCTCAACTGGCCCTGGCCAATGCTTATGTTGGAACGAGCCCCCTTCATTCATCCCTTCTTGATCCTCCATCAACCCACCATTCTAATGTTCCTTTCACCTAATCACCCATCTTCCTTTTCCTGCCCCATTATTTATGCATTCATCCAACCATCCACACAACCTCCTCTTGCCTATTTATCCAGAGATTCACCACCCACTCTTTTCATCCACACTTTCATTCACCCATTTTTTCACCCAAACACTCCTCTGCACATTAGTCTGAGCTCCATCAAACCATCCATTCCTCCATCATCCGTGTTTTCAATCTCTTGGTTCATTTATGTCCCCACGAAGCCATTCTGTCACCTATCTATTCACCCATGTATTCATCCAACCAGCAGACTGCATGCTACACCTATGGCCAAGTTCTGTGGCTACAGATATGAGTATGAGCTACTCCCTGCCCTCTATAAAGATCTCTTGGTCCAGTGCGGCCCAGGGAAGAGGTCTTTGTGAATAAAGCCCATGCAGTGAGCTTCTCTGAAGACCTAAGTGTGTGCTCTGTCTGGGATCCTGAAGCAGCTCCACCTGGCCAGCCCCATCACAGCCTGACCCAGGGACTGTCTCCTAGCAGGCACAGAAGAGGGGGACAACATCACATGCAGCACTGCCAAGACAGGAGCACCCACTTTCCAGAGCAGTGCCACACAAGTGCCCAGACCAGGCAGGAGAGAGGGTTCTTCATAGTTGCAAAGGGCCCCTCATCTACATGGCTTCTTCTCATCAGCCTCCAGACCAGCACCAATCAATAGAATTATAGAGCAAGTCACAATCCCTATCAAAATAACACCAGCATTCTTCATAGAGCTAGAAAAACAATCCCAAAATTTGTATGGAACCAGAAAAGACCCCGAATAAACAAAGCAATCTGGAAAAAGAAAACCAAAGCTCGAGGCATCACAGTCCTGGACTTCAAGCTGTATTACAAAGCTGTAATCATCAAGACAGTATGGTACTGGCACAAAAACAGACACTCAGATCAATGGAACAGAATAGAGAACCCAGAAATGGATCCACAAATGTATGGCTAACTAATCTTTGACAAAGAATACCCAGTGAAAACTTAACAGAGGACCACAGGGGAAGGAAAGGGGAGTGAGTTACAAACAGAGAGGGAGGGAAACAAACCATAATAGACTCATAAATACAGAGAACAAACTGAGGGTTGATGGCGGCAGGGAGAGGGGAAGGTGGGTGATGGGTATTGAGGAAGGCATTTGCTGGGATGAGCACTGGGTGTTGTATGGTAGCCAATTTGACAATAAATTATATTAAAAATAATTTTAAAAATAATTTAAAAAATAAGAGGCTAACAAAAGAATATCCAATGGAATACAGATGGTCTCTTCAGCAAGTGGTGCTGGGAAAATTGGACAGGAACATGCAGAAGAATGAACCTGGACCACTTTCTTATCCCATACACAAAAATAAACTCAAAATGGATTAAAGACCTCAATGTAAGACAGGAAGCCATCAAAATCCTCTTTGATCTTGCTCACTGCAATTTCTTACTCAACATGTCCCCAGAGGCAAGGGAAACAAAAGCAAAAATGAACCACTGGAACCTCATAAAAATAAAAAGCTTCTGCAGAGCCAAGGAAACAATCAGCAAAACTGAAAGGCAACCGACAGAATGGGAGAAGATATTTGCAAATGACTTATCAGATAAAGGGTTAGTATCCAAAATCTAGAAGAAGGCATCAAACTCAACATCCAAAAAAACAAATAATCCAGTGAAGAAAGGGGCAAAAGACATGAATAGACACTTCTCCAAAGAAGACATCCAGATGGCCAACCGACACATAAAAAAATGCTCAACATCACTCATCATCAGGGAAATACAAATTAAAACCACAATGAGATACCACCTTACACCTGTCAGAATGGCTGACATTAACAACTCACGCAACAATGGATGTTGGAGAGGATTCAGAGACAGAAGACCTCTTTTGCACTGCTGGTAGGAATGCAAACTGGTGCAGCCACTCTGGAAGACAATATGGAGGTTCCTCAAAAAATTAAAAATAGAACTACCCTATGACCCAGCAATTGCACTACTAGGTATCTATCCAAGGGATACAGGTGTGCTGTTTCGAAGGGACACATGCACCCCCATGTTTATAGCAGCGCTATCAACAATAGCCAAAGTATGGAAAGAGCCCAAATGTCCCTCGATGGATGAATGGATAAAGAAGATGTGGTGTGTATATATACATACATGTATATATACACACACACACATGTGTATATATATTATACATATTATATATATATAATATATATATTATAATATATATACACATGTATGTATATACACACACACACACAAAGGAGTATTACTCGGCAATCAAAAAGAATGACATCTTGCCATTTGCCACTACGTGGATGGAACTAGAGGATATTATGCTAAGTGAAATTAGTCAGAGAAAGACAAATACCATATGACTTCAGTCATATGAAGAATTTAAGATACAAAACAGATGAACATAAGGGAAGGGAAGCAAAAATAATATAAAAACAGGGAGGAGGATAAAAAACTTAGAGACTCTTAAATATAGAAAACAAACAGAGGGTTCCTGGAGGGGTTGTGGGAGGAGGCATGGGCTAAATGGGTAAGGGGCACTAAGGAATCTACTCCCGAAACCATTGTTGCACTATATGCTAACTTGGATGTAAATTTTAAAATAAATTAATTTTAAAAAAATAATTAAACCAAAAAAAATAAAATAATGTAGATGGGACACCTGGGTGGGTCAGCCAGTTGAACATCTGACTTCAGCTCAGGTCATGATCTCACAGTTCCTGAGTTCAGGCCACGCATCAGGCTCTGTGCTGACAGCTCAGAGCCTAGAATCCCACTTTGGATTCTGTGTTACTCTCTCTCTTTCTGTCCCTCCCTCGCTCATGCTCTGTCTCTTTCTCAAAAATAAATAATAAACATTAAAAAAATTTTTTTAATTAAAAAAAACTGGAAAAACAATATATAAAGGTGGCATCCTTGGCATGATGTTAATAATCTCATCAAGGGCACTAAAAAATTGCCAACAAAGAGATTTCTTAAATCAACTTTGGAAAAAATAAATCTCAGCCCAATTTCTTATTATTAAGATCTAAGTTCAAATTCACTTCACCAGATATGCCTTTCTTTATTGCTCCTCGTGAAATAGCAACCATTACCCCGTTGCTTTGGCAGAGTATTCTCTTAAATATCTTTACAATTCTTAGTTGTTGTCATTTGTTTACTTGTATAATATTGCTTTCTCCTACCTGGATAGAAGTTCTTTGAGGACAGGGACTTTGAATGTACTGATCACAACCAAGTCTTCAATCTAGAGAGACATCTGAAATATTCAAGGGCTCAAAAGTGTTTGTAGGATGATTGAATAAATAATCCAAGGAGTTGAATCAATAAAGAAAGGAAGAAAAGGAAGAAAGAAAACAAAAGAAAGAGAGAAAGCGAGCAAGTTATATACTTAAGGTTTTGTGGTGGCCACATTAAACAAGAATTTTTTTAGGGTGAAATTAACTTTAATATATTTTACTTAACTCAGTATATCTAAAATATCATCATTTCAACATGTACTCAGAATAAAAATTAACAAGAAAGTATTTTATACTTTTTGTATAAAGTTCAAAATCCAGCTTGTATTTTCTATTTACAGGACACCTCAATTCGGACCAGCCACTTCAAGAACTCAGTAGCTACAGATGATAAGCACCCACCATACAGAACAGCTCAGTTTGAGAGCCCACGACCACCATTTTAAGGCCAGACCAAGACATGAGGCCACTGGAATAATCCGGGGCCTCTTTAAAATGACAGTTACGGGGCGCCTGGGTGGCGCAGTCGGTTGAGCGTCCGACTTCAGCCAGGTCACGATCTCACGGTCCGTGAGTTTGAGCCCCGCGTCAGGCTCTGGGCTGATGGCTCAGAGCCTGGAGCCTGTTTCCGATTCTGTGTCTCCCTCTCTCTCTGCCCCTCCCCCATTCATGCTCTGTCTCTCTCTGTCCCAAAAATAAATAAACGTTGAAAAAAATTAAAAAAAAAAATAAAATGACAGTTACTTGCCAAGTGTTTGCTAAGCAGTTCATGAGAGGACCAGCTGAGCAGTGGGACGGGAAAGACAGGAAGACAAAGGACCCTGCACGACACTCAAATCTCCTGCACTGCCCCCAACAAGTAAGGCCCAGCCACAAACCTTCACAAGCTCTCAGCAAAACCCAGGTCCTGCAGTCACCAGACTGGCCTCCTCCCAACCAAGGCCAGCCAACCTTGGTGGTTGCTTAACTCTGCCCTAGGAAATTTAAAGTCCCCCAGGGCACCTGGGTGGCTCAGTCAGTTAAACTTCCAACCCTAGCTCAGGTCATGATCTCACTGTTCAGTTAGTGAGTTTCAGCCCCACATCAGGCTCCGTGCTGACAGCTCAGAACCTGGAGCCAGCTTCAGATTCTGTGTCTCCTCTCTCTGTCCCTACACACACACACACACACACACACACACACACACACACACACACACACACACATTTTCTCTCTCTCTCTCTCTCTCCCAAAAATAAACAAACATTTAAAAAAACAAGCCCTTAAGGGTAATTCCTCCCAACTATATACAAGAAGCGTTATTCTTTTTTTTAAGTTTATTTATTTATTTTGAGAGAAAGAGCGAGCGAGTGGGAGAGGTGCAGAAAGACAGGAAGAGAGAGAGAATCCCAAGCAGGCTCTGTGCTATTAGGGCAGAGCCCAACAGTGAGATCTGAACTCAAGAAATCTTGACCTAAGCCCACAGACCCCAACGCTTAACTGACTGACCGACTCAGGCTCCCCTATAGAAAGGGTTATTGTGACATGTGGGTTTTCTCCAACTCTTCCAAGTTCAGGGCTATGTAAGCTCCTCTTGGAGATGGAACTCCAGGATGCTATCCAGCCAACTCATCTCTCCACCAGCTTTATCACAACTCAGGTTAAATCTTCCTTCTTCCCCAGGACAGATGATAAAGCTGGGAAAATACAGAGATATTGATCCAGACTTCCCAATATTGGACACAGACTTCCCAATTCTTGCATACTTGGGCTCTCGCGACTTCAGGAAGACTACCCAGCAACCAATGAGGAGGAAAGATGACCTCATTCTAGACATAAAGAAACTGAGGTGCGAAGGGACTGAGTGACTAACAAAGTCACAGAGTGTATCAGTAAAAGTGAAGTAGCAAACTCACCCCAGTCCCAGTGCAGCATGGACACTGGAAAACCCCTGCACACATGTGAACACAGGGAGTCCCTCCTGGAGTGACGATGCAGGGGTTCCCAACTTCCACATTACCTCTCTGTCCCCTTTGGAACTGTACAATTCTCCCCTCCCTACTCATACACTCAAAGTGACATCTTCTTGGCTCTCAATGAGAGATGTCAAAAGTCACAGGTAATTAATTTGCTCAAGAGCATAATGGGAGATTATTTATCTGTGTTCTCTAGAAAATGAAGGCCATAGTAGATCTTGCTGATTATATTACCCCACCGAGAGGCAGAAATAATCTTGAAGGTAGCAAATTAAATCACTACTTTGTAGTTCACTAAAACAAAACTAATACCCAAAGAAATGTTTTCTCCACCATTTTATAGCAATTTCACCATTAAACTGTCTTTGATTGCAATTCATAACAATGAATAAAGAAAAGGAAAAAGGAGATCTTTAGTCCAGCCAAGAAATTTATTCTAAGCACTAATGATTTTCCCTATAAGCAAAAACATTGGACATCGTTTCCAGAGTAGACACAGCCCACCTAAAATGAAAAGTGGGAGTTACCATGGTCACAGTGCATGAGCAAACTGCTTCATCCTCCCTCCTCCCCAGAGAAAGCCACCAAGTCCTCTTGCTGGTGCTAAAGCCTAGATGGCCCTCATCAGAACAGCCCAGATGAGTTCCCATGGCACTGCTCCTGGTATAGACTGCCAGAGAGCCCCAGACTGGGCCAGTCATCTTCTTTGGCCTTCAGAGTCCAGGGGTGTTTATGCTAAAAGGCTCCTGGATGGGGCAGGGAGCCAGTTCCAAGGGAGAAATGGGATCTGACACTGTCTAGATATCAAGCTATACAGAGGCTGGCCAGTCACTGAGGGAGAGAGGTAAGACCACTGAGTGATCTTCTTCCACAGTCCCCACTTTGAAGGAACCTGTCTCCTGGGGCCCAGAAAACCCGCAGGGTCCAGTACCTATGTGTCTGGATTCCAGAACCCCAAGCTGAGCAACCCTGTACAGCCTGGGATGGACAGACAGGAAGGAAGCTGGACACGAGGCACCTGCTCAGCTGGTTGATTCCTCCTCACTTAGATACCCCCTGGGCCATCTCCCTCACCCCTGTAGATCATATTACCATGTGACTCCCAAGTATCTGTGTCCAGCCAGCTCTCTACTCCCAGTGCCAGACTAAAACAGCCAACTGGCACCTAGATAGTTCCTGTCAGACATTTCAACACCACTGCAAAGTTACAGACTTTTACAATTCAACCATCCAAATCTGGGCTAGTGATTTTCTGCACTAAACCCGATGCTCCCGCATAAGGGAGTGGCGCCTACATCCATCCAGCCATCCCACTGGGCAAGCCAGACACCTGTGTGCACCACACCTCCCCTTCCCTGGGAGCACATGCCTGCTCCCTCACCGAATCCAGGCGATTCCACTTCTTATGTGTCTCTCAAGTAAGAGCACTTTTCTGCGCACCAGCCCCCACCACCCTGGCCCAGGCCACCATCTCCCAGCTGGGGTTGGCTTCCTTTCATTCTGGCTCTGGGGCATTCCATTCTCAACTAGGAGCCAGGTAAGTCACTCTGCTTAAACCCTTCAACGCTACCCATTGCTCTTATGATGAACGCCATCTTTCCTCCCCAGGCCTTCATGGCTCCATGGCTCTGTGTGGTCTGGCTGCGGTCTGTGCCCCCCTTCCCACCATGGCCCCTTCTCTCTGCGCTCCAGCCACTAGCCTTCATCCAGTCCCTTGCACTCTCCTTGGTACCCACCCCCCCATCACAGGGTCTTTGCCCTCCATGCCCACCTCACCTGTTTTGACAGTTATCCTTCAGGTCTCAGCTTAAACACACATCCCCATGATAGGACTTCCCTACCATGGACTTCTTCCTTACAGCACTCACTTTCACTCGTGTGCTTATTAAATGTCTGGCTCCAGTAGAAACCAAGCTCCATAAGGGCACAGACCATAGAGTCTATTTGGCTCATCACCACACCCCCAGTGAGTAGTTATTGTATCAGTGAATAATAAATAAGGACAAGATCAGGGTTTCAATGCCACAGGCCAAGCATCTTTTTCCTCCTCAAGGAAGGACACACTCTCCATATGACTCAGCCCAAATGTCAGCCCCCTGTGGCCCTAGACCAACCTTCGAGCCCAACTGCAAACTGATTCTTAACATTGGCCCTTCATTTATTCCTCCCTTGAGTGAGAAAATATGGTTGGTTCAGGGCCACTTGTCTATATACTTGGACAAATACATCGCGGGGCTTTCCCAGGCACACTCTTGAGGTCCTTCTGAGGAACACCAGTGACACCAGAAGACAAGCAGAAAGACACTTCTCTCTCAGCATGTGGGGTCACCACAATGAGAAGCACTCTACTCACCCGTGAACAGTATCGTGTGCCCCACACACACACATGCAGCACCCCATCTTCAATATCCTCAACATCTTTCAGAGAAAAACATCACCCTTAAAAAACCCCAAGAAAAACCACGTGTACAGGGAGATGTTCCAGGCTGAGCTTCACTGGGCTCACGATCTGCAAACTCAAGAACATGGTAGGTTGCTGCTCCCTCCCAGGTGTCATTCTGCCCAGACACTGAGGCATCTCCCAGGAGAGGACTTGCCCTGAGAGAAAAAAGGAGAAGCACTGTGAACTTGACCCAGAGACCAAGCCTGGTGATGTGACCCGTTCTGTCCCCAAGCATTCAACCTGAGTTCAAGCGAGAAGAGAGTCGTCAATCACAACCAAAGGGCCCCTCTCCTACAAACACTGCAGGGCTCTGAGATGTCAGAAGTCAGGCTGCAGTACCCCCAAATGAAGAAAACATGAAAAAGGAACAGGTGCCTTCTCTTTGCCTCTGCATGAGCTCAAGACCACATACACAAACCCAAAGTACTCAAGAAAGTGGCTCCAGGGAAAGAGGGCAGTTGCCTCCAGAACCAAGAGGCCGGGCCAGAATCATCTGGGCCCAAGGGTCCTGAAGATGAACCTGGAGGAGAAGAGAATAAGCCCCCAGATGCCACTGTGCTCCCTTGTTCACGGACATGCAGAGCAATCACAAAGGATTTAGGGAAATCATGCTGGGGACTGGCTCCTGATAAGCCAAGCTTCTAAGGAACGTGTGTGAGTATGTGCCAGCGAGGGCAGTTTCACTGCCCCAGTTAGTGTATGGAATTTGTAAAATCGAAAAGGTCCCCCAGAGACTCAGACCTTCCAAAGCTAAGTCCAGAGAGACAGGTTTATGGGTCATTATTAAACTGCTGAGAAAAGGTATAAACCAGGAGAATATTAGACATAAATCAGACGAATGAGGCTGCAGCCCCATTAGTAATGGGGAGACTCAGGCACAGGTGAGCGGCATCTGAGTCTCATGGCCACTTGGTACAGAGTGAGCAGGGGACAAGCAAGGGGGAAAGCCTGAGCCTCATGCCACTCAACCCCAACCAGCCCCAGCTCCAACACTCTGCCGCTGGGCTTCCGGCTCAGGAAGGCAAAACCAGAGTCTGGCTCACAGCAGGTGCCGTGTGAACGCTGTGGGTACAGGATGTGCTACCACAGGCAGGTGTCTCATGCCTGCGTGCTCTGACAAAGGCACCAGGAAGGCCAGGGACAGAGGGGATCAAGCCCCAAAAGAGGAGGCCCGTCTCCCGGGGAAGAGGAGCGAGTGATGGAAGATGGAAAGTGCCTGTGTGGGAGTTTGGCCTGACCCCAAATGCAACACAGCCAAGGAAGCCATTCACCTGTCCATCCTGACAGCCCTCCTTCCTGGAGAAGGGAGGCCAGGGATGTTAGAGAAAGGGGGTTCTCCGAAGGGGTCAAGGACTGTGGAGCATCCCCTCCTACATGAAGAGGAGAGAGGGTGCTCTGATGAGGAACGGAGGCACCTCCAAGAGGGAGACTCCAGCTCACCCCCCTAGACTTTTCCTGAACTGTGGAATCACAGGACCTGGTGCCACCACAGGCCTAGAAGTGCAGTTGGGGGAGAAGGGAGAAGACAAGAAAATCCCGATATCCATTTTACACTTGACACTAAGGCTCTCAGAGTGTTCATGAACTGTCCCAGATAAGGCAGCCGGGAAGGCTCAGCCACCTGTCTCACCTGCTTTGGGGGTGAAGCGGGGTGGAGGGTGGGGGAAGTGTGCAGGTGCCAACATCTGCTGATGTTCCCCCACCTGGACCGGATACTCCCTGAGGGCACTTCCCAGACAAACACCTCCCCAGAGTCCTCCCTCTTGGCCCAAGTGCCCCCTCCCCACTCATCTTGCACTGGAGCGGATGCCAGGAAAAGGCCAGGCCTCTGTCGGGCCCCATAGGAATCCTAGCACCAGAGAGGCCCGATGGCCACCCATGCCTCCTCCCCAGCATCACTGCAGGGGCCTCGTGAGGACAGATCACAGGAAGGGAAGGACAAGCCTGTCTTCTGCCCCCACCCTCCCTCTTATCTCTGCCAGGGGTGCCGGAGACAGTCTTCTGCTGCAACAAAGCCAACGCTAAGCCAGAGTGTTCCCTTTTATTTCACTTTATAAACTGCCTGTGGGTGCCTGGGTGGCTCAGTCGGTTAAGCGTCTGACTTTGGTCAGATGGTTTATGAGTTCAAGCCTCATAACAGGCTCTGCACTGACAGTGTGGAGCCTGCTTGGGATTCTCTCTCCCTCTCTCTCTGCCCCTCCCTCACACGTGCACGCACACATGCTCTCTCTCTTCCTCTCTCCCTCTCCCTCTCTTTCTCTGTCCCCCAAAAAATAAACTTTAAAAAAAATTAAAGACGGGCACCTGGGTGGCTCAGTCAGTTGAGCAGCTACCTCTTGATATCAGCTCAGGTCATGATCTCGGGGTTCGTGGGTTCAAGCCCCAAGTCGGGCTCTGTGCTGACATTGCAGAGCCTGATTGGGATTCTCTCTCTCTCCCTCTCTCTCTGCCCCTCCCCTGTTCTTAAGCTCTCTCTCTTTCAAAATAAACAAACCTTTATTTAAAAGATTTTTTAAATAATGAATAAATAAACAAACTACTTTCCTGAGGGAAGGCATAAAATTGAAATGTAACAGATGAGTTAATATAATTCATGTAATTTTTACCTAGGAAAGTCTTTTACCTAGGAGGGTCAGTGTGGCATGAACAAAGCTCAGGCCTTAGAATGGTTCTCTCTCAAATGAGGCCCAGCTCTACCATTCATGCAATGGCCTTGGGACCACTGGTTTATTCAACAAGCATTTACTGACCACCCATGACACCCTGGGTTTGTCAGAGGCACTGGATTACATCAATGATCGGGTGACACATGGTCCTTGCCCTCCTGGAATTTATAGTCTAGGGGCTAAGGACACCAATCAACAAGATAAATACAATAAAGTAGCTCATCTCTATGACAGGAATAATTCTCAGTATTTTACACGTATTAACTCATCTAATCCTAAGAGGAAAGTTCGATTATCATCTCCATTTTACACATGAGGCATAGAAGGACTAACCGACTCATCCAAGGTCACCCATCTAAACGGGGGAATCAAGAACAAGCACAGGTAGTTCTAAGCTCTCTCTCTCAACCCCCTTACACTGTACCTCTTGTGATAAAACCTATGAAGGAAACAACAACAGGGTGATGGCAAAGACCAATTGTCAGAAGACTTTTTACATAGGGAAACTGAGGGCACGATCTCTGAGTAGGGACAAAGACCACAAGTAAACAAGCAATGGAGCCATGGGAACCCCTGAAGAACAGCCTTTCAGACCGCAGAAACTGTAACACAAAGCCCCTGGTGCAAAGCCAAGCATGAGTGTCATCCAGAAATGCAACCGAGGCTGGCGAGGCTGGAGTCCAGGGCAGGAAGAAGTGGGAGGGAATGAGGCTGGAGAGGAGGCCAGACCCGATCTTTCTGGCAAAGAGGGAGTGTTTGATTATCTTGATAAGCATTTAGTAATACATGCAACTGTTGATTCACTATATTATACACATTAAACTAACGTAATATTGTATGTTAACTATCCTGGAATTAAACAAACAAACAAACAAACAAACAAACAAAGCAAATGTTTGATTCAAAGTACACGAAAAACCCAGAGGATGCCTGAGCAGAGAGAATGAGAAGCTCTGATTCACTCTGGTGGAAGGTGGGTGGGGCCAGGACCTTGGACACTGACCCTCCATTTCCTCATCTACAAGTGAGGTCTTTGCACATTCTAAGGCCTTTGGGGACATCCAGTAAGATAAAGCCTTACTCCTGATGGAAAACAGAGTTCTTGTGCACTCCCTGGAGGTACCAAACATGTGGAGGGTCACAGGCAGTGGGCCCCACGGTGAGGGATGGGAAGTACAGACCCGGTTCCTGAGTGAGGTCACAGCCCTAGCAGCCCAGGGAGGGCAACTCTGCATCCAGCTGGCAGACAGTTCAGCCCAAGTTCCTTCCTTACCAGGTCAGCCTCTGCCACTACAGGCAAAAAAAAAAAAAAAAAAAAAAAGTCTTTTCCCTCCCAGATCTGCCACAGTTCTCTTCCCCGAGAGCCAAGGTTTTCTATGGCATTTTAGCGTTAGGATGACAAATAGGATCTACACTGATCACTGGGAAACTAGCGGCAAATGTTTGGCCTCAACTCATCCCCATGGCCTGTGCCACACGCTGCCAAGATTTTTTTCCTCACTCGCCCCCTCCATGTGCACTGCCAGGAGGCTCTAAGAGTGGAGGAGCAGGGCTCAGAAGAAACTTGTGTTCCCTGGAGTGTGAATAATCCTATTAATAACCAAAGAACTTCCATTCACTGAGCCAGACATTTACCTGTAACCTGCACAATAATCCTAGGAGGTAGGCAATGTTCTTATGCCCATTTTGTGGACAAGAAAATGGAGCCCCAGAGAGGGTAAGTGACATTCCCAAGGTGACAAAGGTGACAAAGACAGGATTTTAACCTGTACCTTTCTGACTGCACAGTCTGTATTGTTTATGCCTCACCAAGACGATCTTCTTCTTACAGCAGAGACTCAGGATGGGTTTATCTGACACTGAGCCAATAGGCCTCATTTAACCTGATGGCGAAGAACAGTTAACATTTACTGAGGGCTTGCTGGGGGCCAGGTGCAGTGCCAAACACTCAACATACACCATCTTGTCTCCTCTTCAAAGGGAGGTCCTACAGTTACCTCGATTTCACAAATCAGGAAGCAGAGCTCAGAGCAGCTAATTAAAGGCTCCAGTGCTGGGTCACACAGGAACGGGCCTTTGGGCTCAGGGCTGTCTGAGCGACATGATCAGCCATGTGTTTGTTGCTGAAAACCCTTAACCCTGGAGTGCTCTGGGGCAGACTGGAGTCAAGGATACCTCATCCAACCCCTCAGGGAGGCCAGCCTGGAGCTTTCCATGAAGATGAGGAAAGCTGAGCCTGTCTCCTGGCCAGACTGAAAGCAGGTGACTTGGTATATGAACTCCCCAAAGAAATGGTTCTACCTTCTGCTTTTCAGGCCAGTCAGCCAGAAGAGTCATGCCAAGGCCAGTGGACCCAAAAGAGAGGCTCCATGCCAGGGCACCCCTCTCCTCCAGAGTATGTCAAACCCTGGAGTGCAGGCTGTAGACCTGCTGGGTCCCCATTTACCCCTGTGTCCTGGGAACACCCCGCCATATAAACAGAGAGATGAAATTCAGCCAGAACCTCACCCCGGAACAAAGGGCCTCCATGGGTCCTCATTGCCCAACCACAGCCCACACTGGGTCTTGCTCAGCACCTCTGCTCCTATAGGAGTTGAGGGAGGGCAGTTGGACCCAGAGGCCTGGGGGTACAACACGACAGCAATGTGAGGGGCCATGCAACATAGGGACACTGCCCACTCTCTCAGCCCCAATGGCAATGTGTCATCACCAACTTCCTCTCTCCCGTGCAGGCCCACGTAAGGAAGGAAGCCATACAGAAACTTCGGTGAAGCAGCTCTTTCTACTCGCTAATGCCAGGGCCCTCAAGTGCTCCTATGGACAGCCACCTGGCCCCCAGCCGTTTGGTTCTGTTCTCTCCCCTCCATCCCTAGCAGTAACGGACTACTTGTGGGACCTCTCTGGGTGTCCAGAATGGTGCTGGACCCTCCCACGCATTCCTGTTAATCCTCATACTCGACCCAGCAGATAGGACTATTATTGTCACCTCCATTTGACAGGTGAGGAAACTGAGGCACAGAAAACCCCAGTGCCTTGCCCATAGTCACCCAGCTCATGTGTGCTGCAGCTGGGACTGAGCCAGGCCTGTCCGGTTCCACACCTTCCCCCTTTTCCCTCAGTCCTCCAGGCAGCACCAAACATCTCTGCACCCTCATCTCTGGGGCACCAAGAGCCCAAGGGCCATCAGGTGGCAGGAACCTCTCACTGCCTCCTTCCCAAGGAACCGTACCTTCTCTCCCCTACCTCCTTCCCCCCGGGGGGACTCCTTGCAGGGCGGCCTGGGACTATCAACTCTGTGGCTGTCCAGGAAGCAGTGATGGGCCCAAGTTCAGACACTCCAAGCTCCCTGGCTACAGTGTGACAGCGTCAGTCTCCCCAAATGTTGTTTACTAATAAATTCCTGAGGATTTATAATCAAGTTGATGGGGTCTAACTGATGGGTCCAGGACAAAAGGGAGCCAATTACCCGACACTCTCTGCTATGATCTTAAAACAGATGTTTGAGTGTGCAAAATGATGGCTTGTGGTTGGGAACCTCAGATACAATTCCAACCTTCCCTTTTATTGCCATTCATAAATGTTAAATGTGGCGAGATCTACATTGGAAATTCAGTTGTTGCCATTTTGTCCCAGGTTTGTGAAGCCAAGGCTACATATGGAGTCGGTGTCCTGGTGATTACTCTGCAACTCCAAGAGAAACACGCAGGAAAGAACTGGCACAAAGGGCAGCCGAGGACACGCCATGCAGGGCTCACCGCTGACCACCTTGTTCCTGGAGATACGTAATAGGGGTCACCAGCCCCTGCCCTCCTGAGTTTACACTTTGGTTGACTCATACCTGGACTAGCAGATCAGGCCCCTCCCGCCCTTCCAGAACCCAAATCGGCCAGGCCCTTGGCACATTTATACTGGCCAAAGAGGAAGGGGAGCTCTCACACATTTGGGTGTGATTTACATACAGTTATACCTGGTTCTCTGGAATCGCCCTGAACCACCGCAGCAGGGACCCCGGGAAGCCAACTGTGCCACCGTCTCTGCTCATACACCTTCTCACACAACTGCCCACACAGGAGGGGGGAGGGGTAGCAGGAAAGATGAAGCAAAGGGAGTCTGGGAAAGTGGAACACCCCTGTCCAGGATTCTCAACGACAAGGTTTCTTGCTATCCTTGCTTAAGGCCAGAAGCCCTTCCCAACAGACCAGCCCCTGGGCCTGCTCACAGGACAATCCCAGAAACCCTCAGCCAAACCAGCCCCATCTCTGAGCAGGTGTGTGTGCTGGAAGGCCCTGAGAATCCCGCACAAGAAGACGCCTTTTATGGGCTGAGTTGTGTTCCCCTGAAAAAAGGTATGTTCAAGTCCTTGCCCCCAATACCTCAGAATGGGACCTTATTTGCAAACAG
Organism: Herpailurus yagouaroundi; assembly: GCF_014898765.1. Taxonomy (NCBI): domain Eukaryota; kingdom Metazoa; phylum Chordata; class Mammalia; order Carnivora; family Felidae; genus Herpailurus; species Herpailurus yagouaroundi. The sequence goes on along the minus strand of NW_024412423.1, from coordinate 20,250,937 downwards.
CATTTTATAGAGTTAATCAAGGTAAAATGAAGTCATGAGAATGGTGCCTAATCCAATAGAACTGGTGTCTTTATAAAAAGGTGAAATTTGGGGGCGCCTGGGTGGTTCAGTCGGGTAAGCAGCAGTCAGACTTGGGCTCAGGTCATGATCTTGTGGTTCATGGGTTCAAGCCCCAAGTCGGGCTCTGCACTGACAGCTTGGAGCCTGGAGCCTGCTTCAGATTCTCTCTCTCTCTCTCTGTCCCTCCCCAACTTGTGCTCTCTCTCTCTCTCTCAAAAATAAACATTTTTTAAAAAATAAAAAGGGGAAGTTTGGACACAGAAACACACACACACATAGGGAAGACAATGCGAAGACACAGAGAGAACCCCATCCACAAGCTAAGGAACACTTGGGACTACCAGAAGCCAGGATTGGGGCCTTCTCCCTCACAGACCTCAGAAGGGACCAGCCCTGTGAACACCCTGACTTCAGAGTACAGGCCTCCAGAACTGTCAGAGAAGAAATTCAGGGCTTTGAGTCCCCTGGCGTGCGGTACTGTGTTATAGCAGCCCCAGAAAACACGTACACCCACGGTCCCTGTGACACCACATTACACAACACAGCCAGAAATGGGCCATTCGCATTTTTAGGGGGCAGAGCTTTGCTGAAAGCCCTTCAAAGATCCAGGGCGCAAGCAGGCCACCCTAACATAAGCCTCCTCCAGGCCTCAGGAAGGACACTAGCAAGGTGTTCACATAGTCTCATGTTTTTTTTTTTTTTCATTTTGTGTATATGTTTATTTATTTTTGAGAGAGAGAGAGAGACACAGCACAAGTGGGAAAGGGGAGAGAGAGAGGGAGACACAGAAACCAAAGCAGGCTCCAGGCTCTGAGGTGTCAGCGGAGCCCGAACCAGGGCTTGAACCCATGAACCATGAGATCGTGACCTGAGCCGAAGTCTGACACCTAACCGACTGACCCACCAGGGCACCCCCGTGGTCCCATGTTTGGTGTGTGGGGCGGGGGGGCGTGGATTATGAACCAGGGTATTTTACCACAATCAGGGCTGAAAAGAAAAGAACATTTAATCACCACCAATGTACACTATGAATTAAGAAGGAAAAGGCCCCAAAACAGCATGCAGGGTGCATCACCAGAGCCTCCACAGAGGCTCCTTCATGTTGCCTCAGAGCCCAGTATGAGGAGAAGGTAAGGGCATCCATTTGCACCAGAAGGAGAAAATTGCCCGTGAGAGCAAACACAGGTCCACAAGGGAAGGGAGAGGGAGAGGGCCACACAGAAGAGACACAAACAAGTGGCTGAAGACAACTGTCCATACGTCCTCGTACCAGGAACGGCAAACCTGTGATCTCTGACACCACAGCACTGGACTGTCTTCTTGGAGACCCAAAACAGGTATATTCCTCTTTCCCACTAGCTTGACAGACAAAGAGGAGGTCACTCACTTTTCAGGGAACCCCGCAAACAGCCTGGTCACTGCAATTATGGGTGGGGGCCAGTATTTCCACAGAAACCTCAGCCAAAACGATTTTATAGCCGGATGTCAGAAATCAGGGAGCCTGGTTGAACAAGGACAAAAAAAGGCCAACTTGTCTTCCAACGAGTGATCACAGAGACCACGGGGGCTGGAGCCCCCCATGGCACCGTGGTCACGCCAAACCACCCGCATCCTCACCAAAGTCCCTCCTGCAAACCACTCCCCACCCCCTTCCTTATCTGGTCACTGTCAACTCGCCCTGTTCTAAGGGCCAGGAATTGGAGGAGGTGGGGGCTGTGGAGAAAAGACGTCCCTCAAATGGATTACTACTCTGCTTGTGGCTCACAAGATTCCCACTCTGAATATGTGCCACACCTTTTTTTTTTTTTTTTTTTTTGAGATAGAGAGACAGCATGCGAGTGAGGCAGAGACAGGAGAGGAAGAATCTCAAGAAGACTCCATGCCCAGCACAAAGCCCAAAGCGTGGCTCAATCTCATGACCCTGAGATCATGACCTGAGCTGAAATCAAGGGTCGGACACTTCACTGACTGAAACACCCAGGCACTTTTTTTTTTTTTAAGATTTTTTTAAAGTAACCTCTACACCCAACATGGGTCTTGAACTCACAACTCCGAGATCAAGAGTCGCAGGCTCCACCAACTGAGCCAGCCAGATGCCCTGCCATACTTTTTTTTAATACATGAAAACTGTGTTCCCAGAAGCAGATTCCCTTGGATTATACTCAGAACAATGTGATCCCCACTTAACCACAGAAATCTGGCCATAATCCCGGACCACCATTCTTCACAGCAAACCTCCTACCCCAGGATCACAGTCTCCCAGGGATACAGGCCTCTGCTTGTGGAGGGGAGGGGGTCCCACAGCCAGCCCAGCCTGCCACAGCTTCACTCCACCATCTCTGCAGCCAGCCTGCCCCCCTCTCCCCTCCACACAAACAGCGCGATCTGTCTACAATGCAAATCAGACCCAGTGGTGTGTTAGCTTAAACTTTTACCAGGGTTTATCAACACCCTTGGGAAAAAAGCAAGACCCCTTTTCTCTGTGTCAAAGACACAAGGGTTCCAAGCCCCAGGAATTCTCTCCTCCAGTACTGCGGGCTGTTTGCATGGGTGACTTACCTGCTATGTCCTGCAGGGAGTCATCCATCAGTACAGGTACCGGTAGCCACATGTGGCCCCCACAGACATGAGACCCCTACTGCACTAGCTGGCCCTCTGTCGTCCCTATTCAAGTGTGCCACAGTCAGGCAGCAGCGAACCCCAGCAGAGATGCAGGGGGCCAACCACCTCCACCCACACCCCCAGGTGCATGGGCAGGGGTGAGGATGCATTCCTCCATCCTCCTGTATCACCCAGCCCGACTCCACCTGGGTTTATTAACTCTCTCAGGGGGCCCGTGGTCTTTCTTATAAAGTGACCTTGCTCACCATGACCTCCATCTCTGATGGCATTTATCATGCTCAATTTCAAAGGGCCCCAAACCTCTCTATAAAATAAAGGCTGCAGGGTGCCTAGGTGGCTCAGTCTGTTAAGTGTCTGACTCTTGATTTCAGCTCAGGGGATGATCTCACAGTTCGTGGGTTCGAGCCCCACATCGGGCTCTGCGCTGCCTGTGGAGCCTGCTTTAGATTCTGTCTTCCTCTGTCCCTCCCTGACTTGTGCTCTAAGTAAATAAACTTTGAAAAATAAATAAATAAAGCCTGCAAAAGGGAGGGTGGAGACATTTTATGCAACTTCACCCACTGGGCTTTTCCTTATCTCCGGGGATTCTCTGCCCTGATCTTTCCATCCTGAGCTGTCTGTCGATCCCTGCTCACCCGGGGTCAAGCCATCCCCTCTCTCTTCACTGCTTATGTAACCACCACCTACTCGTCTTTGCTTCCCAGCCCCTGACTCACCCCCTCAAGCCTCTCCATAGCTCCATCCAACCCCGCCTCCGTGGTGAATTATGTGCTTATCTACAGGCCCCACTAGACTAAGGGCCACCTAAAGACAGATGTGGGCCCTGCTGATGGGTGCATCCCCAGACCAGGGCACAGTCCCATGACTGCTCAGAGAAGGTGAAGGAGAAACTAAGCCAACAAATGAAGTTCTGACTCCCCCCCACCCCCACCGCCACTGAAGTCCCACAAGCACCAGAGCCCCTCAGATGGTTTGCCATGGTTCCCAGGTAAAGCCCTCCAGTGGCCACTACTGGCCCTTCCTGAGAAGCGGGCACCATCATAGTGACGCCAGATTGTCAGGAGCCATTTAGTTTGTAAACTCAAATTAACAGGAAGCAATTTCATTAACAGTGCTGTTGATGAGTGCATTCCAATTCAGGGCTTATTTTTAAAGTGTCCTCAAAAGATGTGCAGAGCAGGCTGAAGAGCTGAGTCTGATATAATGGAAACTGCGTGACACTGTGTGTCTCACCTGGGAATATCCATACACCAAAGCCTTATCCCTCAACTGTGAGGACGCTTCCAAGCCACAGAGCTCCCCTCCAGTTTGAGGAGGGGATGGACAGGACGTGTGCATACCTGAAAAGGGGCTTTGGGGACCAAGGTCCCAATTAGAGAAGGGAACTCAACTAAGCAAACGCTTCTCCACCCTGGAGAAGCTCTCAACGTGGCCAGGACAAAGACACACGCAGAGAAACAAATCAGACTTACCGACTCTGTGAAAGCCTGGGCAAGGGGACGCACCAAGGAGACGAGCCAAAGGCCAGCCCCCTCCCCCCCGGAGAAGGGAGGCCCTGCACATCAGTGACCACAAATGAGGGCAAATCATTTAGCCCAAATCACCCCCAGGGCCAGTGTAAACTGAATGTCATATTCAAAGAGACACAAAATCCTGCCACCAGACGCAGTCTCAAAGGAATTTCAACTTTGACTTGACATTGCTTAAGGAACACTTTGCATGTTCCTCTCTTACTACTCCTGCACCTGTACCCGAATCTCTCCCTTTCCGCCCACAATGGCCTTCACCCCCAGCTGTTTATTATGTCCATCAACAGCCTCATTTATTTCCCCTTTACCCATTACCCAGGCTCTCCTTCCCCAGAACAAAGCATCAGCATCACCTGGGAACTGTTAGAAATGCAAAAGCGTGGACCCCCATTGCAGACGTGCTGCATCAAAACCTCTGAGCATGGGGCCCAATGACCCGTATTTCAACAAGCTGCCACGGGATTCAGAGGCACATTTGAGTCACTTCTTTACCTCAAGGGGGAGCCCGGAAGCTGATCCACAGCAAGGGTCCCCCACCCCCATCCCTCCCCTGCCACTTCAGTTCAGTCTCTCACACCCATTCTCCTGATTAGGCATTAGAGAAATCCAGAAAACAAGCTGACGAACACAGAACTCATAGAGGCTGGTCAAGGACAGGAAACAATCCTCTTTCATGGGATAGAAGTGGAGAAAAACCCCCAGGGACACTCATACACCAGGGAACCTTGCGTCTTTCCTACCACTCAGGACTGGGGTCTCTACCATGAGTCAAGGAGAAGAGTTAGGTACCCAGGGTCTCACCTTTTTTACTCCAGTCGTTGCTCCTTGGCAGCAGATGCCCAGGATTCAAATAATCACGCAGCTGCTTCCCGGGAATCTCCGTCCATAGCTCTGGAGACCCCCTACTCTCTTCGTCCCGCTTCACCCCCTTCTGTGGCCAATAATCACACAGAGCCAAGAGGAGTGGCTCAAGTCAAAACGAATGGTAGGGCCTCTGGCACCAGGTAGGAAGGATTCAGGGGTGGGGGAGGCAACACTCTCTCCCCAACCGGGGGGGCTAGAGGCCCCGCCCCCAGGAGGCGGTCATTGTCTCTCTGCTCCTTGGCCTCCCTTCAGCATTTTCCTCAGGAGCCTGGGTTCTTGGCAGGTAAGGAAGGACAAGAAAGGAGATTCTTCCACAGCCCGCGAATACTTATTCTTTGCACTGCCAGTGGGACTTCAAAAGGCAAATGACATGCCTGGCGTTCATCACACTTTTACCCCTCTTGTTTGTCATGAACGTCTTCCACAACCATCATCTCATGTGACGGACAGGACTGGTGTGGTCCCCATTTTACCGAAGAAACTGAGGCTCCTAGGCTTTAAGTCTTTCAGGGTCAATATGAGCTGCACGATGGGCATCACCTGGGAGATTGCTACACCTGTGGGCTCTCAAGCCCCATTCCAGCCCGACTCAACCAGAATCTGCCTTCTAGCAAGATCCCCAGCCAAGTGTGACAAGTACTGGGCTGGGTAATTCTCCAAGGTCTGGGGTCCGTCCAACATTCGTTTGCAACTAGCGATGCTGCACTCTGAGTGACAAGAATCGAAGGGCTTACTAGCAGAAGCCCATAAAAGATCCCCTGCTTTCTGGCCGGAGGCCTCTGTTAAACCACACCTATTGTGCTTTTAGCTACTGTGAAGGAGAGGAGATGGCTGACTGTGTTCTCCAAGTTCTGGGACTACTTCAGGACTGATGGCGTTAAGGAGGCTGACCCAAGGCAAAGGAAGAGGGATGCCGCCCCCGTGTGGCAGCCTCGACACTGCAGCTCCATCGATCAGCACTAGCTGCAGGGGGCCCTCCAGAGTCTCAGCGAGCCAGTGCTACCCCAAATAATGCTCTATTCAGAGCCATTTATTTTTGGAGTGCGAGAGCCCCATATTCTTGTTAAACAACTTTCCAGAAGATTAACATTCGTCAAAATAGCTGGAGTTGGAATTCCCGGCTCTGTGCACTTCTCCTGCTTGAGCCCTTTCCTCATCCAGAAAGTGGAGACTTGGGCTTGGGATACTGTTTGAAGTCTAGTTCTAATGCTTTGGGCTTGTTATTCACTGGAAATATTACCCTTCCGTGTTCAAGCATTCCCCGAGCGCCCATACCACCTGGGGGGCCGTTGTGACCCAGGCGGGGTCCACCCTTCAGTTGCAAGAGGTCGAGTAGACCAGAATAGGACCAGTCCAAGGGAAGGCCACCTGCCTGGTCTGGAGCTGCCTTTACTACTGTGGGGCGCCGTACATCTTCTGAGTCCTGGCCCACACAGCCCTCCAGGTCCTCACGGCCATCTCAGCTGAGTCCTACAAGTCTCCCCGCTTCCGCCGCTTGCCCTCAAAATTGCTTTGCTGAGATTCACATCTTGGAAGCTGAGTCTTTGAGATGGTTTTCCAAGTGTTTGCAGTTTTCTCTTCCCCCAAGCATTAGCCAAGTCTTAACTGAATAGACCGATTTATTTAAAATTTTCAAGTGCAAGTAGAAAAAAACGACGGAAGTAGTGAGTACAGGCCGGCTAACTTGTGGTAAGAAAAGGATTTTAGGTGCTCTCTCTCCCTCCATTGATCCAGGACTCCATATCCAACAGCACACCTGGACTTTGGAGAATATAAATCCCAACACAACCAGTAAAAATGTCCAAACACAACGCTATATATCCTTAATTTTTCTGCTTGTTGTGCTTGATCCTAGGAAATCCCACCGAGGACTTGGAAGTACATACCCGCCCATTTTCCTTCTCTATCCTTCCAGCAGGTGCCAAAAGTGGAATGACAGGGTCAGGATTAGCCTGGCACTTGCCCATGGCTGTTGGACAAATCTGGAAAGCAGTCTGTCTTTCCCAGTCCTCTGAGGGCTCCCCTTCCCTGAGCCCTCAGAAATTTACTCCATCCTTTCTCCTCCAATAGTTACTCCTCCCACAGACAGCATGGCCATGTTTCCATTTTGCCTCCAAGCCTGCTAACGAAGTCCCCTCCTTCACTTCTCCACATATGACACCTACTCCAGATAGCAGTGTCCAGCTCACAGAGGACAAAGGCACTGATGGTCATGTCCCAGTCTGCTCCAGTCAGAAGCAAAGGAGAAGCACCACAGAAGGAATGCACTGGCCACATCAAGACAGCCATGGTCTGCAGACAAGTGGAGGGAAGAGGCCCCACTTGCACCCAACAGTGGACCCAGGATGCTGCCCCATCTCTGTCGTCTCCAATCTGATGTCATTCCAAGTAGGCTTCCAAATACTCTCCACCTGCAACCTCACTGCATGCCCCTGAAGCCTGGCTCCCACGCTTTGGAAGTACCCCCAACAGCATCCAACCCTGCTGGCCATAGCCACCTCTCACTTTTCAAACTCCCCTCTCCTCCCTAGCCTGCCTCAGGCACCCTCACTCTCCTCTGGCAGGTGGTTTCCTCCCGAGCTCCCAATTGCTCTCCCTGACACAAGCCTTCATTCCCTAAACCAAGAACGCGCCCCAAGCCCCAGACGGACACCAGCATCTCCGCTGACTCCAACAGACTTGAAGCTCCACTTCCATCACATACATCTGCTACTCTAGGTTCAAAAGCGTGGAGTCATTCCTTTAAAATTTTTCTCAACATCACAAAATTCCAAAATGCTCATTACACCAATCTTAGAAAATATAGACAAGCAAACACTGACAAACAGCAGCCACCCACAATTCTACCTTGGAAGGAAACTGTTTCATTTTGAAACATCCATCTCATTTTATGCAAACACATTTCATGTTCTTTTCAAACATGGGAAGCTGTGTGCATATTCTATAACCTACATTTCTCAAGTAAAAATAGAATATCCTGGGGGCACTAGGTGGCTCAGTCGGTTAAGCATCCGGCTTCGGCTCAGGTCATGATCTCACATTTTGTGAGTTCGAGCCCCGAGTCAGGCTCTGTGCAGAGCCTGGAGCCTGCTTTGGATTGTGTACTCCCTCTCTCTCTCTGCCCCTCCCCGTTCACTTTCTCTCTTTCTCAAAAATAAACATTAAAAAATTCTTAAAAATACAATATTGTTAAAGCCACTTTTAAAAGTAATGGTTGAAATGTATCAAATGTACAGAGAAGCATATCATTAAAAGCCGGATCAACAAAACCTGAAGCCCCTGAAACCTGCACTGTTTTGCCATGTGATTATGCCACAAAGCTTAAATACATTTCCAGCTTCTAACATCAGAGTTCCATCTTACTTTCCAATCTTTCCTGTTTCTTCAGTACTAGGACCTACCATTTCCCATTTCTCATTTGGCTCCTTCCTTCAAACATGGTTTTGTTTTTTTTTTTTTTAAATAGGCTTCACATCCAGTGCAGAGCCCAATGCAGCGCTTGAACTCAGGACCCTGAGATCAAGACCTGAGCTGAGATCAAGAGTCAGACGCTTACCAGACTGAGTCACCCAGGCACCCCAAACATGCGTCATTTTTAAAGTCCCACTAGCTCCAACCTCTCCCAGGCCCATCTCATTCTGCACAGTTGACCATCCCTAAAACACTGTCACTCTCAGGCTAAAAGATCTAAATAGCCCCCAGTGCTCCACACTAGATCCCCCTAATTGCTCAACCCCGCCACCTCCAACAGCTCTATAAAAACGCTTCAGGTGCTTAAAAAATTCTCAAAGGCCACTGATCTAATGCCTCTGCAAGAATCCTCACCAATGCGGTGGGAGCTTTGTAAGTTCGCGCTGAGCTGAAGCTGCCACACTGCATAACCTTCACGCTAGCTTTGACTTCACCTCCAACCCACTCTTCCTCAGTGACATGCAGGGCACTGGTTCCTCTCCTGGGTACACAGGACTGTTACTCTCTCCACATGACCCCAACCCCTCTGTTGCTCTGATGACCGCTAGCTGGTTCCAGGCTTCCCACTCACTTCACCACGTGCCTACTCCTTTCCCAAGATCAAGAGACCCATGGGAAAGCGGACCTCTGCTGAAGTCCTGAAGTCTGACCTCAGACACACCTGCTGAAGGGGGCTGACACAGGCCCTACTGGTAGGCTGTGGCAGGTCAGCTCCTCCTAACACAACCAGAGCAAGACTCTGGAAGTGAGGCCTCTCACCCCCCCCCCCACCTTGTAGTCCGGGCTCTTCAGATGGCTTCATCCCCTTTCCACACTCATACCACCCCACATTCACACACACACACATCTGTGTACTCACACACACTATACATCCAATGGTGGCAAGGGTTACACTCTCACACTCTAGGCCACAGCGTTCTTTAACTAAAGGTGAGGGCATCAGTCCTCCACGGGGCCATAACCCACCTTCTGCTCCTGTCCAAACCCTCAAAGGAAGGACAACACAAGGGATGGATCCCCACATACCAGAGAACTGGGCCAAGACTCAACATGGGAGAACAGGAGTACAGAAATAGAGTAACTTCTTGCCACTCAGTATACTGTACCTCAATTGTTCTTCAGATGGGGTCTCTGACCAATGTTAACAAGTAGAATTTAGTTAAGAGGACTCCTACCACTGGAGTTTTTATTGAAAACACACATACACACAAATGTACACACGTGCGCGTGCACACACACACACACCTTTCATTAGGAAATTAAGGAAACCATTCCTCTGAGTGTAAGACAGGTTTCTTTTATTAATTTTTCCTAAACTTGTCTGTTTATTTAATGTTTCTCTTAGTGTAAGAACGTGACCCGGAGCTTTAACAAACCAATTTGGATAATGCAACCTGGATAAATGCTTGTCTGCAAACAAGTCCTCAATTACCATACACTCTCTGGCCTGGCCTCCAAGTTAATCCAATTGGTTTTAAGGCCTGTCTAAACAGAGAGCAAGCAGACCACATCATCTTATTTCTAGTTTAAACTTTAAACTTCAGTTTTACCCCCATCCCAACACCCGCACCCTCCCCCACACAAAAAGGTTTTTTAGAAGAAATGGCTATTAAAGGACCAGTCAGTTGCATAAGAATTGGCTTAATCCTGCAGCCAGCAAGCCAAAGTTAGCTATTGGCCTCAGCGCAGGCCAGCTGGAACTCAAAGCATGACGGGTAGAGAATGAATAGAGGACACTCTAAGAACAGGGCCAAGTCCTGGTGCCAGAGGCTTCCTTGTGTGCTTACACACCAACATAAATACACTTCCACCTTCCTCCTCTATGCACTGTTTCTCTAGAGCACTTCAGAAACTTTTAACACTCTGAAAGTTTTTAGTGCAGATAGGGACAGAAACTTATTCTAAATAGGCAAAGCATCTTATTTCTAACAGCATAGGCCAAAATTAACAGAGAGGCACTCTGTCACACAGATAACAATTACAAAGATCCAAAATGTAACCGATGAAGCTTATAATAGCTTCTAAGGCAGGTACCAGCTGTAGCCTCTAATACAGGCTTCCCTTGGAGTTTCCAAATGCTTCCCTATCAACACCGCCCTATAGGGCAGTCACAGGGAATGCTTTGGTGCACCTGACATTGGCCGCACAGAAAGAATGTGGTGATGGTGGAATCAGGCACCGCACTTAACACTAATTTCAGACTCACCCAGTACAATCCAGTGTATCTTAGGGGTTTTTTTGTATGATCTGTCAGCTGTTTAACACATAAATTGGCAGGTTCGTGGCAGGTATTAACACTTAACACACAGTGACTGTGAATGAGCTAAAAAGCACTTTTAACTCTTGTCCTAGGACTTCAAGCTATACTTCAAATTTACACAGAACATCTCTCACCTGAATGAGCAGGCCAGGATACAAATCTTTACACCATAATTAACAAGAATCAATTCCTCAGTTCAATTTACCATGCCTATATCCAACAATACATCTATCCAATTCTAACTTCCCAACGAGAAAATGATTTAGACTTGATGCTTGGGGCATTATAGTGAACGTACTTTCAGGAATATTCTTTCTCAGGAAGAGCTTCCAGGTCCAAAATCCTCAGTTATCCACTTGCTGCAGGTGAAGGGGTCCATTTCCCCAAGAGCAGCACATGGCATTTGTAAGAGGAGCTCCTCTCCTGGGGGCGAGGGGCGGGGGAGGGGGAGGTGTCCCAGTGGAGTGAAGCAGCTGGAAGGAGCTCAGAGAGCACACTTCTCATGTTCTGCTATGTTAATTAACCCATGCCATGCCATGCTCTAGCCCTCAGAAAGAGGGGGACCCCAGCCCCATCCCCACACCAGGCAGGGAGCCTTCATGGCAATCTCTCCAACAGATTTCTGAAGCACAGTTTCCAGAGTTCCTGCCACACAGGTCACAATGAAAAGTCTGCTTGACAGGTAGTTAGAGCTTTTGCTATAGCTCAGCCTTCCAAAACAAACTTATCTTTGTGTAAGCATGATTAAACATAAAAGGAGTGAAGCAGAAGCTCGGTAAGTAAGACTAACTGGGCTTCTAAATAGTACCATTATGAAAAAGATACAATGCACTTAATTTCTGTATCTAACTATTTAGAAGTCAAAATGCTCCATACATTACCTATATCCCCTCCCCCGAAATCCCCTAAAAACTGACTAAGAAATCTCCAGTATTTGATTGCTCTAGTTGATATTTAGAACAAAGTTGACAACTTAAAGCTTTATAATAGTCTGTTTTAATATAAACAATTGTTGGAATCAATCAATGTCCATTTCAGGAAGCTTCTTGTCTGAATCCGAAGGCACAGCTGTGTCTGTACCCTGCTCGGCAGCCTGAGGGCCTGGGCTGTCTCCTTGTCCATCCACTGGTCCATTCTGCTCTGCATTTTTTTGCTCCTCTTTTGGAGGTTCCACTTTGGGTTTGGGCTTTGAAATTATAGGGCTACAGATACTCATCAGCTCCTAGAACGACAGAAGAGAAAATCGTGGGTTCTTACAAAATAACAAATTTGACGTGACCCACTCAAATGAACCCAAGCCCACCGTCTCCCAACCAGAAGCCAGAAACTAAGATGTAGTAACGAAGTTCCCAGCTAAGTGTCACTTTAAAGATTGTTAATAATTAATAACAAGGCTGACAAGAAAAGATAATTAAATATCAAGGCTATAAATTACCTTAGTTTTAGCTTCAATCTCTCTTGCCTTGACAACTGGATCCACGGTCAGACTCTGCTTGTTCTGCAGATTCAGTTTGTTATTCATCCACTCCATGGCTTCATTTGTGCTTTTCTCCACCTTCATCATGTCTGCAGCATCCAAATGGTCATACTGGTCCTCCTGCAACCAGGAGACAACCAGACAAGGGTCAAAGGATGATACTCTACCCACCCAAATATCCAGTTGTCTGCCATCCTTCAGAAAGTTACAGGCTTTTTAAAAATGAAGCACATTTAGCCTCACAGTCTCAAGAGAAATTCAATTCCTTAAAAAAATTTTCAAGAAAGAGTAACCCCAATATTCAAAATACTCAGGAAACAGACTTAAGAGCCAAATATACACATAAGATAGCAATTAAAAGACTTCAACAGTATAAAAAGCACAGGCCTGACACACAATCTTATGAAGATAATTTCACAAACATGACATTACACGCCATTAGATAGGAGAACTGAAGTTTAGGCATACTAGTGAGGAACCAGAATAACAAAAACAATTTTATAAAGGAGACCTTTCAGAAGCAAATTCTTTTTCAATAAATAAGCCCAATTTATCACTCAAAGCTTCTTACACTGACAGACCATCAAGAACCTGGACTATAGTGAGTGGTTAAGAACCCATACTTTGTGGGGCCAGACGTCAGGCCAAACCCCAGCCCCTTCAATAGTAATTTGGGAGGGGTGCCTGGGTGGCTCAGTTGGTTAAGTGTCCGACTTCGGCTCAAGTCATGATCTAACCTTTTATGAGTTCAAGCCCTACATCAGGCTCTGTGCTGACAGCTCAAAGCCTGGAGCCTGCTTCGGATTCTGTGTCTGTCGCTCTCTGCCCCTCTCACACCTGCACTCTGTGTCTCTCTCTCAAAAATAAACATTTAAAAATTTTTCCATAACAAACCAAACTGTATGCCTAATCATTCTCAGAAAGACCAGGATAGAGCAGATTAAGTAAATGATAAGCATTTCAGAGCAAGAAAAGGAAACTGAACAATACTGCTCACTTCCAGATTCTACCTATTAAAACAGAGTAGCAAATCACAGCGTTCTTAGTAAGAGTCAATAAAATATCATACACATTACACTAACATCCAAAAAACAAAACAAAAAACCCAGCAGTATTATTGAACAATAGTTGAAAAGAAGAAAGAAAAGAAAAGAAAAGAAAAGAAAAGAAAAGAAAAGAAAAGAAA